>NC_137055.1:24793277-24820777 GCF_032717465.1 Coenobita brevimanus
ACAGTTTTGTCATTTTTTCGGACTCTAAGTCAGCCCTTCAGGCAATTCATTCATGTAGGACTGATTCACATGAGGTACTGGGCCGCATTATCAGTAAGCTGCATACATGTGCTAATTCCTTCACTCTGATCTGGGTGCCTGGTCATTGCGGTATTTACGGCAATGAGCAGGCTGACGTACTAGCTAAATCAGCTGTAGAACTCGAGGAGACTTGGGACGTTCCTCGTGAGCTACAGTCTAGTCTCTCTTTCGGAAAGAAATCAATTAATCTTCTGTGGCAAAGTCAGTGGACCGACCTGGCAATTCCATCAGTCAAAAGGACCATATGTGATTGGTCCAGTTCCTCTCGAGGAAACAGACGAGAGGAGGTCGCTTTAGCCCGCCTCCGCATGAATTCCACCCTAATAACACATATGTTACCATGTATTAACAGACAATTTCCACCGCGTTGTACCACCTGTGACTCGGTGTTATCTATTAGTCACATCCTTTTGTACTGCAGTAGGTATGCTGGGGAATGTACCTCTCTGGCTGCCTACTGTAGGACAAATGCGCTCCCTTTCACACTTGATTCTGTCTTGGGTGATGGGGACGTTGGTGTGACTAATAAATTGATGACTTTCTTGAAAGAGACCAGATTACTCAGAGAGTTGTGATTTATTTTATAAACTTGGTTGTGGTTTCCTTATTATATATATATATATATATATATATATATATATATATATATATATATATATATATATATATATATATATATATATATTATATATATATATTTTATATATAGGGATATGGTTTTGGTACATATGTAAATATGTCAATACACTTTTATAGATTTGTGAACCGCAGGAGGAGGTTACATTTATATAAATGTGTATTATTTTTTCTTTTGTTCAGGACCAGTAAATATGTAATTGTTCTTTTTGTGTATTTTTTACATAAATTTGATAATTATTTAATTATTTTGTAGTAGTATAGTAATGAGTCTACATGTGATGTATAGATGGAAGTATTTGTCCTGGTACTATCCATGTATATTGATGTATTCTTTATTACTTAGTGTGTTTCATAATCATGAATAATAACTTAATATTGGTATGAAATAGATGCAAATATTTCATATCATTATTTTGGCTTTCATGATTATTGATTCTTGCTGGCCTAATGCCCCTTCAGGGTGATGGCAAAAAAAAAAAAAAAAAAAAATCTGTTTGAGCTTCTGTACTAGGAGGAGGGTTGATTTTACTTGCTTTTTTTTTTTTTTTTTTTTCACTTATTACATGTTTTTTACTTTTATGGTTCAATAAAGTTTTGTTATTTTCATCAAGTCTGAGCTGACTGTATAGAACAATTGCAATACCTGATGATGGCCTGAGGTGCGGCAAAAATTTGAATTATGTTGAGAGTGTTCACTGCATTAATTTTACTACTGTTCTGGAAGTTGCGATGTCCAAGATCGCCTGCAGATGTCTTACTTGATATATATATATATATATATATATATATATATATATATATATATATATATATATATATATATATATATATATATTGTTACGGAACAGCGAAAACTGTCCCGCAAAGTTCCAGGTTCAAAACAAAAGAGTTAGGTAAAATTACAAATTAAAGTTTAATGCTCAAACTAACAACTAAACATTCAGGACTCATAAGGAAAATGTAATGGCAAAAAAACATGTTAAATATATGGTTAACTGCAATAACCTCTATTAACACGAAATTAGCAAGAGTAAATTTATCTAAGTCAGCCCTGATAAAATGAGAAAACCGTATAATGCTCAGTTAATGCAAGATATATTATTACAGATACAAAATATTATCAAAAATGACTGACATAAAAACACATGAATCACAAAAACCTCACTAGGCCTACGAATTAACCCCTTATGCTACACAATATAAGAAAAAATGTAATAACACTTATACTCAAATTACACAGCTGCTAGATGGTTGGAGACTTCCTGAGCACTCACAAAAATGATAATTGTACAGGGGAGGACAGAGATGTGAGCAAAATGAGAAGTAGATCTAAGTGGAAATTAATGCAGAGACTGAGCTCCTTATATAGGGGCCGGCAGAGCTTGATACAACTTCTAAGAAGGACGCGCAAATGAAGACATAGGGGACAGAGTTGACAATCCTGCTCTGAACGACAGAAAGAACGACTTACTCTACTATAAGGGTAGAAGGGGGGAGTGAGGTAAAACACGCAAGCCTAGTCACTATGGAAGCCACGAGGCGAATCGTGATCAAACATGCAGCATACTGTACGTTAGAATTATACAAAGGATGATGAAATCATAGGCTATGTAACACCTCCCCACAAAGAAAAAGAAATTTACAAAGGAAATTTCTTATTACTCTAAAACAATCTGTCTAAAGTCTAGATAAGCAATCTGCAATAACATTTTCTTTCCCCTTGACATGTTGTACAGTTGCGGAACAAAGAACCTGAACACAAATGGCGACCCCTGGCAACCATTCCTATAGTAAACATGGAGGTGATAGTAGAAAATCATGAATGGAGGGGCAGCGTTTGTATCGTACTGTGTGATTGGTCGATGCATCACCACCGTCTTTCATTGCCATGTATTCAATTATTGGAGGAGGTTATGAGTATGATCATGCCACGTAGTAGAGATAATAGATATTGACTCAGTGTTATAATGACATATAATATCTTAAGTATTTTACGCAACTGGTAATTATTGATAAACTGTATTGATTTCTGGGACGCATAATAACACAGTGCAACTGATTATACTCATGGTGGCAACAGCATCAGTTCTGGCCTTCGGTTCGGTATGAGACCGAAGCCTCATTAACTTGAATAAATCATCAATGTTAAGTGAAATACATATTTTATGAGCGTCTATTTCTGTACACTTTACTAATGAAAAAGTAATTGGAAGATTACGTTGGGGTAATAATCTTTATTACTTTGTTATGATTTCACTCAAACAAAGCTTCCTCCTCTAAATACGGACAAAGCTTCATTGAGCACCATCCCTTACCATACTGATGGTGCGAGGAACCGTGTAGTATAGGCATCATTTGTTCATTTAACCGATACTGGCCAAACACTTAGTAATTAATACACAGAGGTCTGCTCCATCAGTGATAAAAACGGATTACTCCTTCATAAGACATAATCTCTGATAATGAAAACATTCCTCATCGGTGATGTCCGTCATAAAATTGAGCTGTTGAGCTGTAGCCTGTAAGGGCGAGTTATAGCCTTTTAAACTGTTTCTCATTTATAAGTTTTTTATATCCTACAACATGCCTACAACCTCTCCAATGGCCTTCCCTCACATGAGCATCCCATTCAAAATAGCTTTACACAAAAAACTTTCCGACTGCTTGTTACTTCCCTTTTCAAGCAGAAGTTTTCTCGTATTAACATATAATCATATCTAATTTTTATTTCAGTAAACCACAAATGTGCATATTGAAATAATAGTCTGTTCCCCCACAAATGAATTCAAGAAAATTGTTCTGAACAGTTTTTTGGGCGAGTGCATCTTCAAGGTATTCATAGTGTCCACATTTATTACATACTTTTTAGCCTATTTGATCCTTTCCACATGACACTAGTCCCTTGTGTGTATGATACTTATGCTTTGAACTGAAAATATACTAATATTAAATCCACAGTATTTATGTTCATGAAAATTAAGCTTCTTTGTCCTAAACCATTTATACACCTCGATTAAAAAGAATAACATTGAATCATCAGGAGGCATTTTTGTGCTCATACCCCTGTAGGTGGGTCCGGTCTACAGTACTAAATGCCCGTCCACACTATCGAGCAGTGCCCTTTGAGCTGATTTCTCTCGCTTTTTACTTGTGTTACCAGATGGATCAGTTCCCCCACCACCAACCTTCCAAACGCGTGTATTGGACCTGGTTTTGGTAACAATATTTGCCCATCGGGCACTGTTCGATCGTGTGGATGGGCCTTAAGGGTTATAGTGCCCCTTCAGACAGCAGCCACCCCTTTTTAACTCCTGAACTGCCAATCCTTTCCCTCCGTTTCCTTATTGCTTGCTGCCCTACCTTTATTATGATTCTTTCTCATCCTTCCTCGTCATAAAGGGTCTTTTATTTCTGGGGCGGTTTTCTTCCCCTACATTACATTATTATGCTCATACACAACTTGTATTGCTAACATATAATATCCTCATAGTCATTTTCATGGATCTGTATTAACCATTTTCATGGATTAACATTAACATCTCTACAACTTTTTAATTCCTTCAGGCTGTGGAAGAAGACCGTAGTAGTGCTGTAACCTTGTTATTTCCGCTCTCCTATGGCGTAATGTTTTTCTTATTATTATAATTTTTTTTTTTTTTGACCTGCTGTACTCAAACTTACAACTCACAGACGACCTTTATATGGATCCATCATTATGGTAAATGATATTTTATTCACATATAAATTGCTGCAATTATGAATATAGCAGATGTTTCAGTAACAGAAAACAATGATTTATTTAATTTATTCTATAACCAATTACTCTTGCACTCACATGCACCCAAATCTTGCCATTACTTCCTGCTGACATACTCAGTGACCAGTCCAGCCACCTCCCTTCTCAATCACGTCCCGCAGTCTTTCAGGAACAGATGCTACGTGCCTGAACACCAGTTCAGGCTTCCTCCTCATTGTTTCCCACTCTCTGTTGGCGTGTTGCACTAGTTCACGAGAGGTTCTTTCCTGTGCTGGCTCCCACACATTAACAATATTTGCCCATATGTTTTCGATGGGATTAAGGTCACATGCTTTGCTGGGCCAGTCGAGTAGTTCCACGTGTTGCTGTTCTTGAAACCATCGTCGGACGATTCTTGCAGTGTGTATGGGGCAGTTATCTTGCATGAATATAAACCTCTCCGGAAAGGGTAGAGCGTAGGCCCGTACCGAAGGAAGCATAACTTCTTCTAGTATTTCAATGCATTTTTCTGCATTTTGACGTCCCTCAATGTCCGTCAGTTCACCCACACCGTGCAAAAATATCCAGCCCCATAAGTTGGCAGTCACGTGACCACTCCTGGCCACCTCGTAGATGTTGGAACGGGCATACCTGGATCACGAATATTGCATTAATGACTATTCAATATGTAACTACTAATATATATATATACTATACTATAATATATATACTATAATATAATATATATACTTTAATATAATATAATATATATAATATAATATATATATATACACACACACACACACATATATAAGGCGGTGTGCGGGGAGGTAGGGAGGAAGGGAGAGAAATAGTAATAGTAATAATCATTAGGGATAGTGATTACTAATATCTTTGCTTCATTGTGACTAATATGATCTGTTTTATCATTGTGACTACTATGATCTCTATTTTATCTTCAGTGTGTCTATTAGTATCTTTGTTGTATCTTCATTATTTTTATCATTTCCATTGTTACCACTTAAATTGTTAAAAATCTCATTTCGTCGTCATTATCATTGAAATATTGTCAGATAACGGCAACCTGCCACAACAACCCCCGCCCACTATTTCTTTCTCCATTCCTCCCAACCTCCCCGCACACCCACTTCCAGCACTCATCCCACGCAACCCCACTTGCCACCTCCCGCTTCTACCCTTCCCTATGTAGCGCATATATAAGGATTTCAGTGTTGTAGGGACATGCCTTTGACCTGAAGAAACAGTAGCGAAACGTCGTCATTAAAAGGCTTCTCATATGGTGTTCTTCAATCATCATCATTATTATCATTAAATTATGAAAAGGACTAGCATATACCGGGTAAGGCCTTGCGGCACTTATCCAGGGGCAAAAGGGTGTAAAAGGAGTGGAGAAAACTGAAGCTATGTTGGATTCGATAATAGGCAAAAGGTTCATAAGAGACATGAATTACATTAACCGAATATTAGGAAAAATAGGATATTAACTTACGAGATGAAATACATGGTCAATACAAGCTTACCTTTCGTTATTCCTGCTCCAGCAATGAAGTTTCCCATGGGATGTTGAACAAAAACTCTTCTCATCGCTCCACACAACATGACCCCAAAAGTCCAGGTCCTCGTCAGCATAAAGCTGAGCAAAGCGAAGTCGGTGTTCCCTGTGTCTCTCGCTTAACTTTTCTTTGATAGCCGGCGTCCGATGGTGAATACCAGCTTCGTGCAACCTTTTTCGAACTGTCCTTGGAGTAACTTCAAGTTGCAGCTGTTCCGTGATGGCGACAGCGTTCGTGAAGGGATCTGCTGCTGCTGCTTCTCGTATGGCTTCATTCTGAGCTGGTGTGGTTTCTCTAGGGCGTCCTGACTTTGGGTGATCATCAAGACATTCTTCCTCATCCCATCTCTGTAGCCATTTATACACAGTTGTCCGAGATATCCCTAGTTCTCGTGATATTTCGGAAGGTGTTAGGCCAGCGTCATACCCACGATGCGTCCGCGCTGAGCAATCTTGGCCAAGTTCATCTTGCTGCTGATATCGCTGAGGTGAGTGGAGAGTTTTTTTTTTTTTTTTTTTTTTTTTTTTTGGCCATCACCCTGAAGGGGCATTAGCCCAGCAAGAATCGATAATCTTGAAAGCCAAAATAATGATATGAAATATTTGCATCTATTTCATACCAATATTAAGTTATTATTCATGATTATGAAACATAAGTAATAAAGAATACATCAATATACATGGATAGTACCAGGACAAATACTTCCATCTATACATCATATGTAGACTCATTACTATACTACTACAAAATAATCAAATACTTATCAAATTTATATATATATATACAAAAAAATAAATAAATAAATAAATAAATAAATAAAAATAAAATAAAAAACAAAATCAAATTTACTGGTCCTGAACAAAAGGGAAAAAAAAAATACACATTTATATAAATGTAACCTCCTCCTGCGGTTCACAAATATATAAAAGTGTATTGACGTATTTACATATGTACAAAAACCATATCCCTATATACAAAAAAAAAGAAAAAAAAAAGAAAAAAAAATATATATATATATAATAAATAAGGAAACCACAACCAAGTTCATAAAATAAATCACAACTCTCTGAGTAATCTGGTCTCTTTCAGGAAAGTCATCAATTTATTAGTCACACCAACGTCCCCATCACCCAAGACAGAATCAAGTGTGAAAGGGAGCGCATTTGTCCTACAGTAGGCAGCCAGAGAGGTACGTTCCCCAGCATACCTACTGCAGTACAAAAGGATGTGACTAATAGATAACACCGCATCACAGGTGGTACAACGTGGTGGAAATTGTCTGTTAATATATGGTAACATATGTGTTATTTGGGTGGAATTCATGCGGAGGCGGGCTAAAGCGACCTCCTCCCGTCTGTTTCCTCGAGAGGAACTGGACCAATCACATGTGGTCCTTTTGACTGATGGAATTGCCAGGTCGGTCCACTGACTTTGCCACAGAAGATTAATTGATTTCTTTCCGAAAGAGAGACTAGACTGTAGCTCTCGAGGAACGTCCCAAGTCTCCTCGAGTTCTACAGCTGATTTAGCTAGTATGTCAGCCTGCTCATTGCCGTAAATACCGCAATGACCAGGCACCCAGATCAGAGTGAAGGATTTAGCACATGTATGCAGCTTATTGATAATGCGGCCCAGGACCTCATGTGAATCAGTCCTACATGAATGAATTGCCTGAAGGGCTGACTTAGAGTCCGAAAAAATGACAAAACTGTTGTGATCTGAACGCAAAGCAAAGTCTATAGCTTGATCTATGGCAAATAATTCAGCAGTGAATACAGACGTATGGGGGGCCAAGCGAAAATGGATGCGGCACTCCATAGACCACACACTCACACCCACACATTCATCCATCTTAGAGCCATCGGTGTACAAGTGGAATGACGCTAGGTGTCTAATGAGGATCATCCGGAACAACTGTCGTACCTCCACCTCCGGCGCCTTGTACTTTGCGACGGGGAGCCAGTCAGTGTTGAATGTGGTGGCAAGTGACTCCCAGGGCACTATTTTTGACGTTAAAACCTGATCCCCATTAGAAAGGTCGTACCCTAATGCCTCACAGAGGAAGTGAAGCCTCACAGCCACCGGCTTGAGGGCCGCATACAGCAGGTATTCCCACTGTAGGAGGATCCAACAGGTCAGAAGACCAAGTGAGCGTTTACGGTGGGTGGTGATACCGTAAGAAAATGACAGGTGGTCACGTCGTAGACGGAGGGGAGGCACATTAGCCTCCACTTCCAACCGCTCCACACGAGTACACCGAAGGGCTCCGAGACATATACGCAAGCATACGTTCTGAAGCACATCCAGTCTACGGAGGACGGTATCCGATGCCGACCCATACACCTGTGAGCCATAGTCAAGCTTAGAACGGATAAGGGACTTATACACCATCAATAAAGACGTTCTGTCTGCTCCCCACGATTTACCGGAAAGAAACTTAAGGACGTTTACTTTTTTACTACAAGAAGCAAGCAAATGATTAATGTGTGTTCTCCAACTGAGCCTACTGTCAAAATGTAGACCCAGGAATCTGACTGAATTTTGAAAAGGTATCGACTGATTATCTAAAGTTAAATGCAAAGGAGGTACGTTAAGTTTACGAGTAAAAACAACACCGACACACTTAAGGACGGAAAATTTAAATCCCCACTCCAGGGCCCAACGCTGAACAGATTCAAGTGCCAGTTGAATCTGCTGTGCCGAGGATTGTGCATTGCGGGAAGAGTGCCACACTGCACAATCATCAGCATAGAGTGAGTATCTAATCGTCCTGGGGACGGAAGCGGACGACAGAATGTCATTAATGGCAACGCTGAACAAAGTAGGGCTAAGCACACTTCCTTGTGGTACCCCGTTCTCTGGGACAAATATGTCCGAAGTTACGTTACAGGGTAACCTGACAGAAAACATTCTGTCAGTAAGGAAGTTCTGAAGGAAAATGGGCAAATTACCTCTTAAACCATAAATGTAGAGTTTACGTAGTATCCCGTTTCGCCAGGTCATATCATAAGCCTTATGAATATCCAGAAAAATTCCTATCATGAATTCGCGATTGGCAAAAGCCTCAGCTATGCAATGCTCCAGGTGCACTAAATGATCCAGAGTGGACCTGTATTTACGGAATCAGCTCTGTTGATCATTTAACACACCCTTCGACTTTAAAACAAAAAGTAACCTTTTATTAACCATACTTTCAAAGACCTTACATAGACAGTCAGTTAGCGCAATAGGTCGAAACGAGCTGGGACTCGTAAGGCGACCGTCTCGGCGAGGTATCGGTATGACGTGCGCGTAGTGCCATTAGTTTGGGAACGTGCGAGACGCCCAAATCTCATTGTACACCGCTAACAGCTTACTCAGGTTGGCCTGAGTAAGATGCTGGATCATACCGTACGTAATGGTGGATGGACCGGGACTGGAGCCTTTACAGGATTTAAGGGCAAGGAGAAGTTCATCTAACGTAAATTCGGAGTTGTAGCTGGTCTCTCCGTCTTCCGTGGCAAAGTCTAAGTTTTGCAGCTCAGCCGAATGCTTATGGTGGAGAAAGCGAGGATCATAGTTTGCTGAGCTGCTTACCTGGGCAAAATGGTCGGGAATAGTATTGGCAATATCCACGGGATTGTCAATTACATTCCCGGCCACCTCAAGTGTGGTGATTGGTGACCGGGTGTACTTGTTGTTTAGTACATTTATGGTGGACCAGACCTGACTTAGTGGGGTGGAGCGATTCACCGTGGACACAAAACTACGCCAGTTAGTCCGTTTTGCTGCTTTAATTGTCCTCCTTGCCTCAGCCTTAGCTGCTTTGTAGGCAATAAAGTTTGATTCTGTTGGCTGTTTCTCAAAAATCCTGTATCTCCTATTGCGCTTTGTGAGTGCTTGTCGGCAATCTGGTGTCCACCACGAAACTCTACGTTTGTTTGGAATTGTAGATGTCTTGGGAATAGCAGCCTCAGCGGTGTGTATAATGGAAGTCTGAAGGTGTGAAACTTTCTCGTCAATGTTATCTAGCAATATATCTAGATTGGCGACCCGTGAGTAGTACCCCCAGTCTGCTTTCTTAAAGTTAAATTTAGGTGGTGGAAGAGGCCGAGAATCGTCGCGTGCATAAGAAAGACAGATTGGAAAATGATCGCTACCCATTGAGTCGTCATATGGGTCCCAAGAGATGTTAGTGTGTATATCAGGAGATGACAAGGATAGATCTATACATGACATGTTACCAGTGTGGTCATCTACACGAGTCGCTCTACCATTGTTTAGAAGACAGAGGTTTGACTGCAGTATGAGGTCGGCTACTTGCTCCCCCCTGCCATCACTCCTCAAGCTTCCCCATTGACAGTGATGGGCGTTAAAATCGCCTAAAATTAACTTATGACCCGGAAGTTGATGGGTTAGTGAAGTGAAAGCATCACCATCAATGGGACCACGGGGAGGACAGTAGATAGAACAAATAGACAGATACGTGTTATTAAATTTTACTCTGCACGCGACAGCTTCCAGAGTAGAACTTAGAATCACTTCCGTTTGTGGGAGTGATTTGTGGGTGTATATGGCGACTCCATGACCATCATATCTTCTATACGAATGGTAGTGTTTGAACTGTGGAGGATCTGGATGATCCACCAAGCGCGTCTCCTGTAAACAAACAATGTCTGGCCTGTGTATAGATAGCAAAATTGCTATATTGTGGAATTTATTCCCAAGAGTCCTACAATTCCATTGTAACACAGTGAATGTGGCGGTTTAAGATTTATGAGAGGGGCCAGTGTGCTTAGCTTTTTTATGCCACCCGCCGCCGGACGAGTGGCTACCGGGGGACCTATCCCGGTGCTTACTAACGGAAACCTCCATATGTTGCTCATCAATAACTAGGCTCCCAGAGCCCCCCGAGGAAGAGCTAACTCTTCTCTCCCTCGCTGGACCAGGAGCAGGAAGGACATGAGGACGTGGCTGTTTCGTAAGGGTGGTCATATTACTCTTACTAGAGTTGTCAGACTTCTGTTTAGGCTTTACTGACTGAGAGGCAGCAGCAGCCTGAGAGTAGCAAGGTGCAACAGGGGTGTCAGTTTGAGAGGTGGATTGGATAGGAGGCTCAGATGGAGAGGTAGAGTGTGTGTCAAGAGGAACAGGTTCAGGGTCAGTCTGTGTTTCAACAGAACACATCACGGGACGGGACATTACCGCCGAAGCATAGGACCTATTCGGCGTGGGAGTTGCATGCAACTCCTTCACCTTTTACCTAGCTTCGTAGTAGGAAATGCCCTCAGTTGCTTTCACTATGCAGACCTCCTTCTCCTTCTTCCACTTGGGACAATCCCTAGAGGAAGTGGAGTGTGCGCCCTTGCAGTGAAAACAACGTACCATCTCCGATGTGCAGTGTTCGGCATCATGTCCCTGTGTTCCACATTTGCCACACACTGACTGGGAAGCCCGACAAGTCTTATCGCCGTGCCAGTACAATTGACACCTTAGACAACGAAGTGGATTAGGGATATAAGCTCTTACGTTAACAATTTCGTATCCAACTTTGACATGGTCTGGGAGTGAAACTTTTCCAAAAGTCAAGACAATAGTGGCAGTCTTCGTCCTCATGCCTTCAGAAAATCTGGTTATAAATTGGGCATTGATTACGTCCTGTTGAGCAAGTTCCCGTATGATCTCGTCCTCTTCCATAACCATAAGATCCCTGCAGGTGATAACACCTTTGCAGGAATTCATGGCGTGCGGGATCTTCGGCTCGACATCATATTCATGGAACTTACGAAGTTTCATCAAATCTTTTACCTGGGAGGAGTTGAAGGTTATGATGAGGAGGTCTCCATTTGCAAGTTTTTTCACCTGTTCCACCTCCCCAGAACAGTAATCAATCACTTTCTTGATGATGAAAGGATTGATACTGCTCAAGGAAGTGGAACCGAGAGCATGGCGCGTTACAAACTGTATATTATTTACATTAATGTCCAGATCGGTACGAGTCTGGGGCCGTTCAGTCAGGGGGCTGTCAGTCCGTGGTACAGTCCTAGGTTCGTCAGGACCACCTCCCCCCCTGAAGGGGGGGGAGGCGGCAGGGGCGCCCGACATAGTAACCCCCCCCCCTAACGGGGGAAGTGGGAAGAAGGACGAAAACGAGCAAGGGACAAAACACACCGGGACCAAACACCTAAGGCTGAAATTGCCCTCTCAAACCACTCCAGGGAGGCCCGACCGTGTTAATTCACGCCCCAGAGCGATCAGTGGGGGGGACCCTCCGTGGGCAGCAAGCAAAGGTAATCTCAGTACACAGGAACAGACACCTAGTGTTCCAAACTAACAGGGAGGGGAGGAAAGTGAGAAACTAGGTAGCCTAACGCACACCAGAAGGGTGAAAAAAAAAAAAAGCTATTTGCCGGTGAGGCAGCCATAGAAAGCTAGAGGAGAGGTCAGCAGCACACAACCTCACTCTCCACAACCATGCATAAAAGTGAGGAGAGAGTGTCAGCATATTGGCAGGAGAAGTCAGACGAAACCTAAGGTTCCAAGATTTTCTTGAGTTCAGAACCATTAATGCGGATTGTTTCAACTGATCCGAGAAATCGTTTATTGTTAACACTAACTTGCGGATTAAACTGCTTGTTATGATTCTTATATACTGTATACACAAAAGACCCCCATTTTTTTTTTAAGCTATTTTGAATGGGATGCTCATGTGAGGGAAGGCCACTGGAGAGGTTGTAGGCATGTTGTAGGATATAAAAAACTTATAAATGAGAAACAGTTTAGAAGGCTATAACTCGCCCTTACAGGCTACAGCTCAACAGCTCAATTTTGTGACGGACATCACCGATGAGGAATGTTTTCATTATCAGAGATTATGTCTTATGAAGGAGTAATCCGTTTTTATCACTGATGGAGCAGACCTCTGTGTATTAATTACCAAGTGTTTGGCCAGTATCAGTTAAATGAACAAATGTTGCCTATACTACACGGTTCCTCGCACCATCAGTATGGTAAGGGATGGTGCTCAATGAAGCTTTGTCCGTATTTTGAGGAGGAAGCTTTGTTTGAGTGAAATCATAACAAAGTAATAAAGATTATTACCCCAACGTAATCTTCCAATTACTTTTTCATTAGTAAAGTGTACAGAAATAGACGCTCATAAAATATGTATTTCACTTAACATTGATGATTTATTCAAGTTAATGAGGCTTCGGTCTCATACCGAACCGAAGGCCAGAACTGATGCTGTTGCCACCATGAGTATAATCAGTTGCACTGTGTTATTATGCGTCCCAGAAATCAATACAGTTTATCAATAATTACCAGTTGCGTAAAATACTTAAGATATTATGTGTCATTATAACACTGAGTCAATATCTATTATCTCTACTACGTGGCATGATCATACTCATAACTTCCTCCAATAATTGAATACATGGCAATGAGAGACGGTGGTGATGCATCGACCAATCACACAGTACGATACAAACGCTGCCCTTCCATTCATGATTTTCTATTATCACCTCCATGTTTACTATAGGAATGGTTGCCAGGGGTCGCCATTTGTGTTCAGGTTCTTTGTTCCGCAACTGTACGTCTAATGAATACTCCTGAAGAAGTAGACTCCATCTTGTCAATCTCTGATTTTTATCTTTAAACTTACTAAGGAATTTCAGTGGGTTATAATCGGTATAAATGACTATGGGGTCAAAACCAGAACATAAATAAAATGAAAAATGCTGTAAACCCAAAATCAAGGCCAAAAGCTCTTTCTCAATAGTTGAGTAGTTCTTTTGAGGTGGAGTGAACTTCTTACTGTAATAAGATACAGGGTGTTCAATACCCTGAACATCCTCTTGCAGCAAAACAGCCCCAGCTCCTGTATCACTTGCGTCAACAGCCATCTTAAAAGGCTTAGCAAAATTTGGAGTAGCGAGCATTGGCTGACTTAATAGGATAGCTTTAAGTTTGCTGAAAGAGGATTCACAGTCATCGGTCCAGACAAATTTAACTCCCTTTTTCAGTAGGTCTGTAAGTGGTGATACAAGAATTGAAAAGTTAAGAACAAATCTCCTGTAATAACCTACCATTCCCAAAAATCTTTGTAGCTCTTTCCTACTTTTAGGTCTGGGAAGATCACTTATAACCTGAACCTTAGCTCCTGGTGGTGCAACATGTCCATCACCAACTACGTACCCAAGGTACTGAACTTTAGCTTGACCAAACTCACACTTTGATAAATTAGCTACAAGATTAGCCTGAACCAAACGCTCAAGAAATTTACTGACATGGCACAGGCGATCTTTCCAGTTGTTACTGAAGCTTAATACATCATCAATATAAACAACACACCCTGCCAAACCCTCTGTTACAACATTCATGAGCTTCTGAAATGTGGCTGGTGCATTCTTCATACCATATGGCATTACAGAACATGCAAATGTCTTTCCTAGTGTTACAAAACATGAGATCTCCCTAGCACGTTCAGTCATAGGTACTTGCCAGTATCCCTTTAACAAATCAAACTTACTTATGTACCTAGCCTTTCCGATCTTCTCTATGCAATCTTCCACACGAGGGAGAGGGTAAGAGTCTGTTTTGGTTATATGATTAACACGTCTGTAGTCGATGCAAAGCCGCTGTGACCCACCTGGATTAGGGACTAGAGTGACAGGAGAACTCCACTCGCTCTGACAGGGCTCAATCATCTTGTGGTCCAACACATAGCCAAGCTCCTTCTGGATGAGAGGAACTTTCACTGGGTTCACACGGTAAGGAGGCAGTTTAATTGGCTTTGCGTCTCCAACATCGACATCTTGCATCAACACAGTGGTTCTTCCTGGAGTAGCACGGAACACTTGCGGGTACTCCTGCAGTAATGCCGAAAACTCCTGCCTTTCCTCGGGAGCTAGATGGGAAAGCTTAGTCTGGAGATCATTCATGATATCAGGATTCTTCTTCAAACTATCACTCAGGCTCATGCTGCATGGGAGAACTTCACTTGCAGACTCAGGTAGAACAGCTACAGTGCAGACTGGGTTATTTTCGTCCCGCCTGTGATTTAACTTTAGCATGTTGATGTGACAAAGTTGCTTGTTCTTTCTACGGTCTAGTGTGGCGATGACATAGTTGACATCACTGAGTTTCTTCTCCACGAAATAAGGACCACTAAACTTGGCTTGAAGAGGTTGCCCATGCACTGGTAGAATCAAAACCTGATCTGGCTGAAAGTGGCGTAACCTGGACTTCTTATCATACCAAGTCTTCATCTTCTCCTGAGCAGCTCCTAAATTCTCTCTCGCCAACTGTAAAGCAGTGGACAGCCGTTCTTTGAACTTCATCACATACTGCAGCAGGTTGACGTCATCTTCCTCCGACAGCCAGCATTCCTTGAATAGCTTAAGAGGTCCTCTTACTGCATGGCCAAACAGTAGTTCAAAGGGTGAGAAGCCCAGTGATTCATTTGGAGATTCTCTTGCGGCAAATACAACGAATAGAAGACGTTTATCCCAGTCTTTCTGATGTTCCAAACAGTATTTCTTGAGCATCGATTTGAGTGTTTGATGATATCTCTCCAACGCTCCTTGGGTCTGGGGATGGTAAGCTGAAGACGTGATCTGGGTGATGCCCAACTCTTTCAGAGACTGCTTGAAAACATTTGACATGAAATTACTTCCCCGGTCTGACTGTACCTCCTTGGGCAGACCAAACTTTGTGAAGAACCACGTTCTTTGCTGAGATATTTCTAAGTGGAATGGCTTCAGGATAACGAGTAGCCATATCAATCAGGGTCAACACATAAGAAAATCCTGAAGAAGTCTTAGGAAGAGGGCCCACAATATCCACCAACACACCGGTGAATAGCGCCTCAAAAGGAGGAATGGGAACTAGAGGTGCAACCTTTTCGGTCTGATTACACTTCCCCACAACTTGACAGGTGTGACAAGACTTACAATACCAGGAAACATCCCTGAAGATACCTGGCCAGTAGAAGTGTTTCAAAATGCGTGCCACAGTCTTCCTCACTCCAAGGTGTCCTGCCAAACTGGAATCATGAGCCACTCTAATGATATCCTGCCTACAAACACAAGGGATGACAACTTGATGTACAACCTCCCATTCACAGTCGGCTGATGCTGTTGGGGGTCTCCACTTCCTCATAAGTACTCCTGACTTTATATAATAACAAGTAGAAGCACCAGCTGACTCTTCCTCACTGGAAGTAGAGTTAGCTAGACCTTTCAACTCAGGGTCAGCAACCTGCAACTCAACCAACTCTTGACGAGACAAATTATCAACACTACGGGGTACTGCCTCATCTGGTGAGTGGTCCAAATTAGCAAGAAGAGTGTCAGCTAGGATAACATCATCATCATCATTATCCTCTAAGTCACCAGTAACTTTAGACTTAGCCCTAGTGACAGCACATGCAGAGAACACATCAGGGACATCACAATCCTGGGCCGCAGCCACTGGCTCACTAGACAACTGAGGAGCTGGACACACTTGACTTCCACCAATATCATTTCCAAGTAAGAAAGTTACACCTGACATTGGGAGTGTCTCAACCAACCCAACCATAACAGAACCATTAACAAAACCAGTCTCTAAATTCACTCTGCACAGAGGGACAGAGAAGTAATTATTCCCTACACCTTGTAAGATTACAGTTTCATCAGAGGAATTAACATTAGAGCCTAGAACACTGGTCAGCATAAGGGATTGGCAAGCACCTATATCACGATATATTTTAATTGATTTCCTGTCATTACTGTCCAGAGGACTGACAAAACCATCAGATAGGAAATTAGCACATGAACTCTTGAGAGTGTCACCCACGTTACTGCTCAAAAGAGGAGCTTCATCATGAGAATTTAATTTACCCCTCAAAGCAGGTTCAGTTAACTCAGTTAAAGAATTCTGGGAACTCTCAAGGGTGAACACTAGACCAATTGAATGAATATTTAAAGACTCCTTTTTGTTCACATCACGCTGTCTCCTGAAACTTTTCTCCGTAGTATGACCAAGCTTACTACAATAAGTACCTTTACTTTTCTGAAATCTAGAGGTGAAGCTGGTATTTACTTCCTGAGAAACATCATCTTTATTCTCTTTCCTGTTACCTGTACTCTGAGTAGAGGCAATGTACTTACTCTCAGCTTTCCTTTTTTCTTTAGAATATCTCTTGTGAGTGAGAACATATTCATCAGCTAAAACTGCAGCATCAGACAAATTATCTATTCTTTTCTCATCAAGATATAGGCTTACATCATTTTTAATACACCTTTTGAAGTCCTCCAGCAAAATCATCTGCTTAAATTTGTCAAAATCAGAATCCACATTCTTAGAATTTAACCACTGGTCTAATAGATCTTCTTTGATTTTTGCATACTCAACATGGGATTGCTTATCTTGCTTATAAGTTGTCCTAAATTTTACTCTATAGGCTTCAGGAACAAGCTCATAGGCCTTAAGAATTAAGCTCTTAACTACATCTTAATTATCAGATTGATCCTGAGGCAAAGATGCATAAGTTACTTGAGCTTTACTGGTGAGAACAGTTTGAAGGAGTACTGGCCAATACTCTTTGGGCCAATTAAATCCTGTAGATACCCTCTCAAACAACTGATAATACTTTGTTAAATCAGATTCATTAAAAGGAGGGAGAAGTTTAACATTTTTAGCCACATCAAAATCATCAGAGCTAGATGATCCAGTTCCACCTTGTTTCATGCGATACTCATGGTCTGCCTGAATCCTAGCAATTTCAACTTGTGCCTCGGCCTCCTTAGCTTTTGCCTGAAATTCAGCCTCCTTAGCACGAGCCTCCTGCAGGGCTAGCTGTAACTTAGCTAATTCAATCTGCGTTTGTTCATTTGGAGGAGTTACATTAAACAAGCTTTCATTAATCATGTCAACAATTTGATCTTTAGACTGATGAGAGCGAACAGCAATTCCCAATTGTTGAGCAACAAGCTTAAGTTCATTCTTTGTTCTGTTTTCTACATCACACACTGTTTGCACATTTGACAAAAAATCTTTGGCTTCATCAAGCGTAGTAATAGTAGGCATCATGAATAAATCACAGGCACAAAATATCAAGCAATATCCTTATGAGAATATCCTGAATATCCTGATAAGAGGTCGCCAAATTTATGTTACGAAATAGAGAAAACTGTCCCGCAAAGTTCCAGGTTCAAAACAAAAGAGTTAGGTAAAATTACAAGTTAAAGTTTAATGCTAAACTAACAACTAAACATTCAGGACTCATAAGGAAAATGTACTGGCAAAAAAACAGGTTAAATATATGGTTAACTGCAATAGCCTCTATTAACACGAAATTAGCAAGAGTAAATTTATCTAAGTCAGCCCTGATAAAATGAGAAAACCGTATAATGCTCAGTTAATGCAAGATATATTATTACAGATACAAAGTTTTAATAATATTGGCTGACATAAAAACACATGAATCAGAAAAACCTCACTAGGCCTACGAATTAACCCCTTATGCTACACAGTACAAGAAAAAATGTAATAACACTTATACTCAAATTACACAGCTGCTAGATGGTTGGAGACTTCCTGAGCACTCACAAAAATAATAACTGTACAGGGGAGGACAGAGATGTGAGCAAAATGAGGAGTAGATCTAAGTGGCAATTAATGCAGAGACTGAGCTCATTATACTGTATAGGGGCCAGCAGAGCTTGATACAACTTGTAAGAAGGACGCGGAAATGAAGGCATAGGGGACAAAGAGTTGACAATCCTGGTCTGAACAACAGAAAGAACGACTTACTCTACTATAAGGGTAGAAGGGGGGAGTGAGGTAAAACACGCAAGCCTAGTCACTATGGAAGCCACGAGGCGAATCGTGATCAAACATGCAGCATACTGTACGTTAGAATTATACAAAGGATGATGAAATCATAGGCTATGTAACAATATGTATATATATATATCTTCACCTGGGCCTCCTTTCCCACTCTAGGGCAAGGTGGGGTGTAGCAATGTCCAAACAGCCCGAATTTGCCGAATCCAATGGGCCACGCTTTCATTCGCTGCCCATTCAAGCCCCGGGAACCCTGGCTCTATCTGATACGCCAAAAACATTCACGACATTCTGTAGCTTCATATGAACGTATCCAGTAGAGTCAATCCGGATGCTGTCACGTTAAAAAGAGGTGCAAAATTCCTGATCATGCGCTTCTCCTCACAATATTCATCCAGCCAGCTCGATATCTTGTCAGTCCCTCAGCCTCAACTTCTTCCAAACCTCTCTTCCTCACACATTCATCCACCATATCCCTCCACCTTCTCCTTTGCCTACCTCTCTTCCTCCTTCCTTCAACTTCGCTCAAATATACCTTTTGCACCATTCTTTTGTTATTAATTCTCTCCACATGACCATACCATGTCAGTACACTCTCTTCGATTCTCGTGTCCACAGACTTCCTCGCTCTACATCTTTCACGAATCACAATTTTTCGAATCCTATCCACTCTCTCTACTCCACATACATTCCTCAGCAGTCCCATCTCCACTGCTCTCACTCTTAACTTTTCATTTTCATGCTGCACCATACTCTCACACCCATATATTAAAATTGGCACTAAGACTCCCTCATGTAAGCCTCTTGCAGCTGCAACACTCAAGCCTCTGTTTCTTTTCAAGGCCTTCATTGCACCAGCTACTTTCCTTCCTTTTATCATGCTACTTTCCAATTCTTTTGCACATTTTTCTCTCTTTTCTATCACTGTACCCCGTCTCTCTCTATTCACTGTAACATGGCACTGGGAGTCACCTTCTCTCTCAATAACCATCACTTTATTCTTTTCTACACTTAGTCCCATGGTACGGTGCTCACAGACATCACCAAACTCTGCACTAGTCTTCTACCAAGTTCTTGTCCAGTATTTGCAAGCAGTACTGCATCATCAGCATATACCAAAATTTGGGATATTCCATCCATCACAATTCATTACCAACGCCATCCCCCTCCCCAATACTTGTGTTTTTACTTCTCTCATCACCGCATCCATACATACATTGAACAACCATGGGGACGTCACACAACCTTGTCGCACGCCCACTCCGATCGTGAACCATTCATTTCGTTGCCCATTAACCCTTTCACATGCTTCACTACCATCATAAAAACTCTTGACGGCACCTAGCAGCTTACCATCTACACAGTACATGCGCAAAACCTTCCACAATCCTTCTCTGTCTACTTTGTCGTATGCCATTTCCAGATCCATGAATGCCATGAACACCTTATAGTCCTTCTCACAAGCCTTCTCCACTATCTGTTTTACTGCAAAACTTTGATATACATATCCTCTGGCACTCATAATGCCACCCTGTTCATCACTCACTAGGACTTCTGATATCTCGCTTCTATTCTATATAATTCTTCCATATACCTTCCCTACCACACTCAATAAACTTATGCCACGATAATTCTTGCACTCACTTCACTCACCTTTATTTTAGTACAGGGGTACAATCACAGCCTTTTCCCACTCTGCTGACACAGTTTCCCTCATCCATGTCTTCTTACATATCTCCAACAAGCAATTCATTCCGCTCATTTCACCACACTTAATCATCTCTGCATACACCTCATCAGCCCCAGCTGCCTTCTCATTTTTCAGCCGCTTCACAGCACTCTTCACTTATGCGAGGGTCACTTTTCCTCGAACTGCATTCCATCTCTGCACAGCCCCAAAGCCAACCATGTTTACAGTGGCTCCACATTCTCTATTCCCATGCATCAGGCTTTCAAAATATTTTTCCATCTGGTCCTTACTGCATCCCCATGGGTAAATAATCTACTAGCTACATCCTTCACACCTTCACATTTCTTTCCCCTTTCACTTTTATATTTCCGCACCTCTTTCCAGAATAATTTCCTATTTTCAGAGTAGTTTGCATTCATTTTTCTTCCTGGATCATCATTTACCTCCTTCTTTATCCACTTCACTAGCCTCTTTATGTGCTTCTTGCTCTCAATATATTTAGTTATTATTTCAACTGAATCCTGTCCTGTAACCACTCTAGTCAATTCTTCCTCTTTCCACCACTGCTCTCTTAACCTCTTCATCCCACCTTGCCATATCTTTCCTCTCTGTTGTTATCCTTGCTCCATCACACACTGCTTTAGCATTTCTAACTAGGCAATCCCTATATGCATTCCACAGGCTGTCCAGATCCGTTTCATACCAATTCACTGATTCTAACGCCTCTTCTGCTTTGGTTTTGTATTCGTCTGCCATTTCTTTGATCCTCCACTTCTCAACATCCAGTCTTTCTCCCTGACTGCTCCTCTCTCCTGCCCCACCTCACTCCAGTCAGACTGATCTTGCATACCACAATCATCTGATCTGGCAGACGTCCTCATAGTCCTCTCAGGGCCCTCGCATCAGCAACCATTCCCAACATTGACCTCTGTACGAGCATGTAATCAATCAGGCTCCTTTCAACCAGGTCCACGTTCCCTCTATACCATGTATATTTATGTGCTTCTTTGTTTGAAATACGAGTTACAATATATATATATATATATATATATATATATATATATATATATATATATATATATATATATATATATATATATATATATATATATATATATATATATATACATATATATATATATATATATATTTTCACCATCCACTCACTTAATGTAGTGGTGCTCTTGGGTGTCTGCCCTGTCCTCTCCTCCATCCTTCTTTCCTTCCATCCTCTATCTTTCTTTCCTTCTTTCTTTTCTCGTCCTTCTGCCTACGGATGACTTTACACTCCCTCTTCTGTCTTTCATTCCTTCATTTTTTCCTCTTCCTTCTGCCTATGGGTGACTCTACACTGAGTGACAAGCCAAATGGTTTCTTGTACACCAGGAAACTATTTACTACGCTGGGTGGTAACCGTATAACCAAATTTTGGCGCCTGGTGGTTTAGTGGGTAATTATTGTGCTCCAATCGGATTGAGCCGGTAAAGGTTTATATCCAAGGGGTTGTTGGGGTTTATTGCTCACGTAATGCCACTCAGCGATGAGTGAGGTTGGTCACTCTCATCTTAAATGTCAGGACCAACTGCCTAGCCCCGGGCTCCTACGCTCCTCATGGTGCAACGTAGGATTGTGTGATATATATATATATATATATATATATATATATATATATATATATATATATATATATATATATATATATATATTTGAAATGCAAGTTGCCTACAACTTTTGGATAATTTTTGGTGAGTTTGTACAGTAGTAAGGATGGTACTGGGATGAAAATATTAATGGCTGCTGATGAGAATGGGGCATCGGTGAAACAAAAAAGAATTCTGTATAAAACGTACAAAGTTATAATTAGGTCCATCAGATTAGCTACTGCAAAGATACACATGCAATTAAATATTGTCGCTTAAGTGAAACTATGTTCACGTGAAGACATATTTATTTTGTTAACTTCTTCACTATGGTGATCCCAACAGTGTTTCACTATTCTCTAACTTGTGATAACTGGATAAACATAAAGAGAACCGTAGTTACTGAAGGAAGTAAAAGCTATTCCATGTTTTTTTTCTTTTACGTGAGGAAGAAGGAACCAAAGGCCACGAGCCCGCAATAACTGTTCCCTCCAAGAGAAAAACAAAATACAAGGGAGAGCCAGATTCAAGATCCGATCATTTCGAGATGCCTGGACACACTGCGTTTGAAAGACTGGAGATCACAGGAAGCAGGAAGTACAGACAAAGGGAGACAGTTCCAGAGTTGACCTGTTGCATAAATGAAGGACTGGGAGTAACGGTTAACTCTTGCATTAGAGAGTTGGACAGAAAAGGGATGAGAGTTTGCTGCTCAACGGGTGCTACGCACCCGTCGTAGTGGTGGAGGAATACATGCAGACAGTTCAGAGGAGCAGTGACCATTGAAGTAGCGATAGAAAAGAGATAAAGATGTAACAGTGCGGTGAAGAGACAGAGATTGAAGGGAGTCAGTAAGAGGAGCAGAGTTAATGAGATGAAAAGCCTTTGACTCCACCGTATTGAGAAGAGCTGTATGTGGGGAACCTCCCCACACATGGGAGTTGTACTCCACTCAGGGGCGGATAAAACCCGTGCATAGAGTCAACAATTGTGCTGGGGTAAAGAAGGAACGGAGTCGGCTTAGCACACCTAATCTCCTAGAAGCAGATTTTACAAGAGATGTAATATGATCTTTCCAAGACAAGGTCTTAGTAAATGAAACCCCAAGCATGTTCAAGGATGATGCAGGATTAAGCTGAATATTATTAAACATTGGTGGGTACACCTGTGGAAGATTTTGTCGAGTTGATAGGTGTAAGAACTGAGTCTTTGATGCATTAAAAACAACATGATTATTTTTATCCCAGTCAGAGATACGAGCCAAGTCAGACATTAGGTGTGCCATGGCCTCATCCCTTGTTTGTTGAAGTAACTGCTGTGATGGACGTTGCGGGAACCGAATGGAAAGGTGAAGGGTGGAGTCATCAGCGTATGACTGGATAGGGTTAGATGTACAGCTTAGAAAGTAATTGATGAATAAAAGGAAGAGAGCTGGTGATAGGACAGAGCCCTGAAGAACACCACTGTTGATAGATCTAGGAGGAGAACGATGGCCGTCTACAACTGCTATAGATAGACCAGAAAGGAAGCAAAAGATGAAGGCACAGATAGTAGGATAGAACCCGTAAGAGGGCAGTTTGGCAATTAAAGATTTATGCCAGACTCGATCGAAAACCTTTGAGATGTCATGTGTAATGACAAATCTTTCGCCAAAGTCCCGAAAGGAGGATGACCAGGAGTCTGAAAGGTAGGTGAGAAGATCGACACTTGAGCGTCCCTGACAGAACCCATACTGACGATCAGAAAGAAGGTTGTGATAGGAAAGATGCTTTAAAAATTTCCTATTAAGAACTGACTCGAAAACTTTTGAGATACAAGATGTTAAAGCAAGTGGACGATAGTTAGAGAGTTGAGAATGGTCACCCTTTTTTGGGACTGGCTGAATGATAGCAAACTTCCAGCAAGATGGAAAGGTACAAGTTGATGGACAAAGGCGAAAAAGTTTGCCTAGGCAGGGTGTAAGCACAGAAGCACAGTTCTTGAGAACAACAGGAGGGACTCCATCAGGCCTATATGCCTTGTTAGTATTGTGGCCTGTGATGGCAGAAAATTCATCAGCCATGAGGAAGTCAGAAGGGGGAAGTGATGGAGGAACAGCACCGGAATCGTCTAAGGTGGAATGGGAGGAGAAAGCCTGAGTGAAGAGATCTACTTTATCGGTGGAAAAAATAGCTACAGAGCCATCAGAGTAGAAAAGAGGAGGGAAGGGTGAAGAGGTAAAGTTGTCAGAAAGGTTTTTGGCAAGGTGCCAGAAGGAGCAGGAAGAATTCGAGTTGGAGAGCTGAGAGCATTTAGTACGGATAAAATTATTTTTAGCAGAGCAAAGAACAGACTTAGCATGATTCCAGGCAGAAACATAAAAGATGTGATTCAGGGGTGAGTTGGGTCCGGTACCTTTCATAGGCCCTCTCCTTGTTGCTGCCAGGATTAGAACAAGCATGATTAAACCAAGGCTTTCTTGCATTAGTCAAAGGATATGAGAAAGGAATGTATGCTTCCATGCCCGAGAGAATAACCTCCACAATGTGCAGGGCACACCCAGATGGCTCCCGGCCATGGAAGCAATAATCATTCCAGGGAATATCAAAGAAGTACTGCCTGAGGGCCTCCAAGTCCACAGCTCCAAAATGCCACAGATGACATTTCTTTGGAGGGTTCACAGGCCATACCGGAGCGATAGGACAGGTTAAGGTGATAAGATTGTGATCAGAGGAGCCCAACAGAGAGAAAAGATTAACAGTGTAAGCAGAAGGATTAGTTGTAAGGAAGGGGTCAAGTATGTTGGAGCTCTCTCGAAGGCGGTCAGGGATACAGGTATGGTGCTGTACAAGCTGCTCTAGCTCCTTAAGGATAGAAAAGGTGTAGGCTTGTTCACCAGGTGGATCAGTGAAAGGAGAGGAGAGCCAAAGGTTGTGGTGAACATTGAAATCTCCTAGAATGGAGATTTCAGAGAAAGGAGA
This sequence comes from Coenobita brevimanus, assembly GCF_032717465.1. Classification (NCBI taxonomy): domain Eukaryota; kingdom Metazoa; phylum Arthropoda; class Malacostraca; order Decapoda; family Coenobitidae; genus Coenobita; species Coenobita brevimanus. The sequence continues at coordinate 24,818,408 of NC_137055.1, forward strand.
AATGGATAGAACGTGTTCCATCATAGAAATATAAGTTAAAGAGGGTGGGGGATATATATTGTATGTTGAACTTCATTGTGTATAATGCAGCCACTTTCATTTATGTTTCATCTTTTGAAGCCAAAACTCTCATTCTTAACACACACACACACACACTCCACCACAGCAGTCACTGGCTCAGTGGTAACGTTCTCGCCTGGCATCTGTTAAGACGGGAGTTCGCACCTTGCTTGAGATGTGAAAAGTTTCACTGACGAAGCGGGATGTTACTGTCCTCCTTGAGCAAGGGAATGGGTATGTGCATGTGTGATGGTCATGACCTTGCCCTTGGATAAGACTATACTAGCTCTTAACTCTCTTCCGGGAGGGTAAAAGCTGACTCCATCACGTGATCCTGACCGACCCGATAACACACGCAAATGCCTGCTTTGTCTTCTGCTCAAGAGGAGCCTACAATCATCATCTTGCATTCGCATTCCCACACTCCATAACCATATACTGTACCTGGGATCGAACTGGAATTACAGAGATGAGAAGCCCAGTGCAGAGTATTCTCTTGTCTCCTGCTCTTCCGACAATTATACAACCAGGTTTTGAAGAAGCTAACTATAAATCTGTTTTGCAGGAAGAACTTAAGATACAGGAAGATTCTGCTTGATTATTCCCTGCGTCTTCCTCATGGTTACACCAAGGCACTAATCATATTTTTTTGTGACTCTCCGCCCTGTGAATCTATATTTTCAGAGGAAATATTTGTCAGTCACAGTCCATTTGGAACACGAGGCTTATAAAAGTTTCCCCTTCCTTTGTCATTCATGGTTACCCCACCCCATGCCACCTGACCCTCCTCTACCCATAATTTATCTACAATCTTACTGGCTTTTCCATCATCTGGTCTGAGTAAAAGTATTCGTCTGCAGTCAGGAACCCTGCCTGCTTTTTAGGCATTAATGTAAGCCGTCTTTATCATCTGAATTTACTTGCGGAGCGCCAACATTATAATCTATTCATCATCATCATTATCCCGCATCTTTTTGTCACTTGAAGCTGGGATAAGGTAGGGTACAGAACGCAAGGAAAGGGAAAGAATATGACAGTGAGAGATGCAATTAAAATCATGTCCTTTGAAATGGTACCCACACCCATTCACTCACATTCAAGTTTCCGGAATTCTGTTCCAACCTGACAGGTACATCATTCCGCACATAGTTTACTTTTTTTTTTTTTTTTTTTTAATGTGTCCCACTCTGGGCATAGGTTTCACAGCCTGATCTCAAGGCCCAACTACATGTCACAACTTTGGCACTAACACCCATCGTCCTTACTGAATACATGCTAGGGCCGTCTCATACAGGACTGGTGTATTGGTATTAGCAAAGGTATTTTCACGACATGTCGGCGGGTTTTCTTGTAGATCAGTAAAACCTAATTTTATGAAATTCAAATCCTTAAACTGTTCCCTGCCCCAGCGGGGAATTGAACCTGCGTTCGGTAGGACTGCAGGCCACCTCTCTGCCGATTGATCCACCGCCTCCCCCACCTATCAGAGTAATTCCGACGACTGTCAGGTTAAAATAGACATAAAGCCCTCATCATTCACTCCTCCAAACAAAATTCGCCCAACCAGCATGATCCATTATCAGTTTTCCACATTCGGCAGCCTCCATATATCTCTCACACTCATTCACTAACCATGCCTGCCCACTTTCTTGACCCACCACACCTCCTCTCATACATTCGTTTCTCCATCCTATTTATATCGAATCTCTCCATATAACCATACCGTCTAAGTACACTCTCGCGCCCGTCGTAGAGGTGGAGGAATGCAAGCAGACAGTTCAGAGGAGCAGTAACCATTAAAGTAGCGATAGAAAAGAGATAAAGATGCAACAGTGCGGTGAAGAGACAGAGGTTGAAGGGAGTCAGTAAGAGGAGGAGAGTTAATGAGACGAAAAGCCTTTGACTCCACCCTATTGAGAAGAGCTGTATGTGGGGAGCCTCCCCACACATGAGAGTTGTACTCCACACAGGGGCGGATAAAACCCCTGTATAGAGTCAACAATTGCGCAGGGGTAAAGAAAGAGCGGAGACGGCTTAGCACACCCAATCTCTTGGAAGCAGATTTTACAAGAGATGTAATATGATCTTTCCAAGATAAGTCCCGAGTAAAAGAAACCCCAAGCATGTTCAAGGATGATGCAGGATTAAGCTGAATATTATTAAACATTAATGGGTATACCTGTGGAAAATTTTGTCAGGTTGATAGGTGTAAGAACTGAGTCTTAGATGCATTAAAGACAACCATATTATTTTTACCCCAGTCAGAGATACGAGCCAAGTCAGACATTAGGTGTGCCATAGCCTCATCCC
>NC_137055.1:24825777-25258277 GCF_032717465.1 Coenobita brevimanus
CTCCTTTTTGTTCACATCACGCTATCTCCTGAAACATTTCTCCGTAGTATGACCAAGCTTACTACAATAAGTACATTTACTTTTCTGAGATCTAGAGGTGGAGCTGGTATTTACTTCCTGAGAAACATCATCTTTATTCTCTTTCCTGTTACCTGTACTCTGAGTAGAGGCAACGTACTTACTCTCAGCTTTCCTTTTTTCTTTAGAATATCTCTTGTAAGTGAGAACATATTCATCAGCTAAAACTACAGCATCAGACAAATTATCTATTCTTTTCTCATCAAGATATAGGCTTACATCTTTATTAATACACCTTTTGAAGTCCTCCAGCAAAATCATCTGCTTAAATTTATCAAAATCAAAATTTACATTCTTAGAATTTAACCACTGCTCTTAACAGATCTTCTTTCATTTTCGCATACTCAACATGGGATTGCTTATCTTGCTTATAAGTTGTCCTAAATTTACTCTATAGGCTTCAGGAACGAGCTCATAGGCCTTAAGAATCAAGCTCTGAACTACATCATAATTATCAGATTGATCCTGAGGCAAAGATGCATGAGTTACTTGAGCTTTACCGGTGAGAACAGTTTCAAGGAGTACTGGCCAATACTTTAGGGCCAATTAAAACCTGTAGCTACCCTCTCAAACAACTGAAAATACTAATCAGATTCATTAAAAGGAGGGACAAGTTTAACATTTTTAGCCATATCAAAATCATCAGAGCTAGATGATCCAGTTCCACTTTGTTTCATGCGATACTCATGGTCTGCCTGAATCCTAGCAATTTCAATTTGTGCCTGTGCCTCCTGAATACGAGCCTGAGACTCAGCCTCCTTAGCACGAGCCTCCTGCAGGGCTAGCTGTAACTTAGCTATTTCAATCTGCGTTTGCTCATCTGAAGGAGTTACATTAAACAAGCTTTTATTAATCATGTCAACAATTTGATCTTTAGACTGATGAGAGCGAACAGCAATTCCCAATTGTTGAGCAACAAGCTTAAGTTCATTCTTTGTTCTGTTTTCTACATCACACACTGTTTGCACATTTGACAAAAAATCTTTGGCTTCATCAAGAGTAGTAATAGTAGACATCATGAATAAATCACAGTCACAAAATATCCAGCAATATCCTTATGATAATATCCTGAATATCTTGATAAGAGGTCGCTAAATTTATGTTACGGAACAGAGAGAGATAATGGACACTTCAAGTGAAAATACTAAAATCACTACTGTCCTGCAAAGTTCCGGGTTCAAAACAAAAGACTTAGGTAAAATTACAAATTAAAGTTTAATGCTCCAACTAACAACTAAACATCCAGGACTCATAAGGATAATGTAATGGCAAAACAGGTTACATATATGGTTAACTGCAATAGCCTCTATTAACATGAATTTAGGAAGAGCAAATTTATCTAAGTCAGCCCTGATAAATGAGAAAACCGGATAATGCTCAGTTAAAGAAAGATATATTATTACAGATACAAAGTATTAATAATATTGGCTGACATTAAAACTCTACATGAATCACAAAAACCTTATCAGGCCTACGAATTAACACCTTAGGCCATACAGTACAAGAAAAGTGGTAACAACACTTATACTCAAATTATACAGCAGCTAAATGGCTGGAGACTTCCTGAGCACTCACAAAAATAATAATACACTATACAGGGGAGGATAGAGATGTGAACAAAATGAGGAGTAGATCTAAGTGGCAATTAATGCAGAGACTGAGCTCATTATATAGGGGCTGGCAGAGCTTGATACAACTTGTAAGAAGGACGTGTAAATGAAGCCATAGAGGACAAAGAGTTGACAATCCTGCTCTGAACAACAGAAAGAACGACTTACTCTACTATAAGGGGGAGAAGGGGGGAGAGAGGTACAACACGCAAGCCTGGTCACTATGGAAGCCACGAGGCGAATCGTGATCAAACATGCAGCATACTGTACGTTAGAATTATACAAAGGATGATGAAATCATAGGCTATGTAGCAATATATTTGTATATATATATATATATATATATATATATATATATATATATATATATATATATTGTTACGGAACAGAGAAAACTGTCCCGCAAAGTTCCAGGTTCAAAACAAAAGAGTTAGGAAAAATTACAAGTTAAAGTTTAATGCTTATACTAACAACTGAACATTCAGGACTCATAAGGATACTGTAATGGCAAAAAACAAGTTAAATATATGGTTTTTAACTGCATCAGCCTCTATTAACACGAAATTAGCAAGTGTAAATTTGTCTAAGTCAGCCCTGATAAAATGAGAAAACAAGATAATGCTCAGTTAATGCAAGATATATTATTACAGATACAAAATATTATTACTACTGGCTGACACCTAAAACTCATGAATCACAAAAAAACCTCACTAGGCCCATGAATTAACACTTTATGCTATACAGTACATGAACAAAATGTAATAATCACTTATACTCAAATTACACACCAGCTAGATGGTTGGAGACTTCCTGAGCACTCACAAAAATAATAACAACTGTACAGGGGAGGACAGAGATGTGAACAAAATGAGGAGTAGATCTAAGTGGCAATTAATGTAGAGACTGAGCTCATTATATAGGGGCCAGCAGAGCTTGATACAACTTGTAAGAAGGACGCACAAATGAAGCCATAGGGGACAAAGAGTTGACACTCCTGCTCTGAACAGCAGAAAGAACGACTTACTCTACTATAAGGGGAGAAGGGGGGAGTGAGGTAAAACACGGAAGCTTGGTCACTATGGAAGCCATGAGGCGAATCGTGATCAAACATGCAGCATACTGTGCGTTAGAATTACACAAAGGATGATAAAATCATAGGCTATGTAACACCTCCCCGCAAAAAAAAAGAAATTTACAAAGGAAACTTCTTATTACTCTAAAACAATGTGTCTAAAGTCTAGATAAGCAATCTGCAATAACATTTTCTTTCCCCTTGACATGTTGTATGTCTAATGAATACTCCTGAAGAAGTAGACTCCATCTTGTCAATCTCTGATTTTTATCTTTAAACTTACTAAGGAATTTCAGTGGGTTATGATCTGTATAAATGACTATGGGGTCAAAACCAGAACACAAATAAAATGAAAAATGCTGTAAACCCAAAATCAAGGCCAAAAGCTCTTTCTCAATTGTTGAGTAGTTCTTTTGAGGTGGAGTAAACTTCTTACTGTAATAAGATACAGGGTGTTCAATACCCTGATCATCCTCTTGCAGCAAAACTGCCCCAACTCCTGTATCACTTGCGTCAACAGCCATATGAAAAGGGTTAGCAAAATTTGGAGTAGTGAGCACTGGCTGACTTAATAGGATAGGTTTAAGTTTACTGAAAGAAGATTCACATTTATCGGTCCAGACAAATTTAACTCCCTTTTTCAGTAGGTCTGTAAGTAGTGATACAAGAATTGAAGAGTTAAGAACAAATCTCCTGTAATAACCTACCATTCCCAAAAATCTTTGTAGCTCTTTCCTGCTTTTAGGTCTGGGAAGATCACTTATAACCTGAACCTTAGCTGCTGGTGGTGCAACGTGTCCATCACCAATTACGTACCCAAGGTACTGAACTTTAGCTTGACCAAACTCACACTTTGATAAATTAGCTACAAGATTAGCCTGAACCAAACGCTCAAGAAATTTACTGACATGGCATAGGTGATCTTTCCAGTTGTCACTGAAGATTAATACATCATCAATATAAACAACACACCCTGCCAAACCCTCTGTTACAACATTCATGAGCTACTGAAAAGTGGCTGGTGCATTCTTCATACCATATGGCATTACAGAACATGCAAAAGTCTTTCCTAGTGTTACAAAACATGAGATCTCCCTAGCATGTTCAGTCATAGGTACTTGCCAGTATCCCTTTAACAAATCAAACTTACTTATGTATCTAGCCTTTCCAATCTTGTCTATGCAATCTTTCACGCGAGGGAGAGGGTAAGTGTCTGTTTTGGTTATCTGATTAACACGTCTGTAGTCGATGCAAAGCCGCTGTGACCCACCTGGCTTAGGGACTAGAGTGACAGGAGAACTCCACTCGCTCTGACAGGGCTCAATCATCTTGTGGTCCAACAGGTAGCCAAGCTCCTTCTGGATGAGAGGAACTTTCACTGGGTTCACACGGTAAGGAGGCAGTTTAATTGGCTTTGCGTCTTCAAAATCGACATCATGCATCAACACAGTGGTTCTTCCTGGAGTGGCATGGAACACTTGTGGGTACTCCTGCAATAATGCCGAAAACTCCTGCCTTTCCTCGGGAGCTAGATGAGAAAGCCTAGTCTGGAGATCATTCATGATATCAGGATTCTTACCCAAATTATCACTCAGGCTCATGCTGCATGGGAGAACTTCACTTGCAGACTCGGGTGGAACAGCTACAGTGCAGACTGGGTTATTTTCGTCCCGCCTGTGATATAACTTTAGCATGTTGATGTGACAAAGTTGCTTGTTCTTTCTACGATCTGGTGTGGCGATGACATAGTTGACATCACTGAGTTTTTTCTCCACGAAATAAAGACCACTAAACTTGGCTTGAAGAGGTTGCCCATGCACCAGTAGCAGAATCAAATCCTGATCTCCTGGCTGAAAGTGGAGTAACCTGGACTTCTTTTCATACCAAGTCTTCATCTTCTCCTGAGCAACTCCTAAATTCTCTCTCCCCAGCTGTAAAGCAGTGGACAGCCGTTCTTTGAACTTCATCACATACTCCAGCAGTTTGACGTCATCTTCCTCCGACAGCCAGCATTCCTTGAGTAGCTTAAGGGGTCTTCTTACTTCATGGCCAAACAGTAGGTCAATGGGTGAGAAGTCCAGTGATTCATTTGGAGATTCTCTTGCGACAAATACAACGAATGGAAGACCTTTATCCCAGTCTTTCTGATGTTCCAAACAGTATTTCTTGAGCATCGATTTGAGTGTTTGATGATATCTCTCCAACGCTCCTTGGGTCTGGGGATGGTAAGCTGAAGACGTGATCTGGGTGATGCCCAACTCTTTCAGAGGCTGCTTGAAAACATTTGACATGAAATTACTTCCCCGGTCTGACTGTACCTCCTTGGGCAGAGCAAACTTTGTGAAGAACCCTAGCATTTTCTTAACCACGTTCTTTAGTGAGATATTTCTAAGTTGAATGGCTTCAGGATAACGACTACCCATATGAATCAGGATCAACACATAAGAAAATCCTGAAGAAGTCTTAGGAAGAGGGCCCACAATATCCACCAACACACGGGTGAATGGCGCCTCAATAGGAGGAATGGGAACTAGAGGTGCAACCTTTTCGGTCTGATTACACTTCCCCACAACTTGACAGGTGTGACAAGACTTACAATACCAGGAAACATCTCTGAAGATACCTGGCCAGTAGAAGTGTTTCAAAATGCGTGCCACAGTCTTCCTCACTCCAAGGTGTCCTGCCAAACTGGAATCATGAGCCGCTCTAATGATATCCTGCCTACAAACACAAGGGATGACAACTTGATGTACAACCTCCCATTCACAGTCGGCTGATGCTGTTGGGGGTCTCCACTTCCTCATAAGTACTCCTGACTTTATATAATAACAAGTAGAAGCACCAGCTGACACTTCCTCACTGCAAGCAGAGAGGTCAGCAACCTGCAACTCAACCGACTCTTGACGAGACAATTTATCAACACTACAGGGTACTACCTCATCTGGTGAGTGGTCCAAATTAGCAAGAAAAGTGTCAGCTAGGATAACATCATCATCATCATTATCCTCTAAGTCACCAGTAACTTTAGACTTAGCCCTAGTGACAGCGCATCAGAGAACACATCAGGGACATCACAATCCTGGTCGCAGCCACTGGCTCACTAGACAACTGAGGAGCTGGACACACTTGACTTCCACCAATATCATTTCCAAGTAAGAAAGTTACACCTGACATTGGGAGTGTCTTAACCAACCCAACCATAACGGAACCATTAACAAAACCAGACTCTAAATTCACTCTGCACAGAGGGACAGAGAAGTAATTATTCCCTACACCTAGTAAGATTACAGTTTCATCAGAGGAATTAACATTAGAGCCTAGAACACTGGTCAGCATAAGGGATTGGCAAGCACCTGTATCACGATATATTTTAACTGATTTCCTGTCATTACTGTCCAGAGGACTGACAAAACCATCAGACAGGAAATTAGCACATGAACTCTTGAGAGTGTCACCCACATTACTGCTCAAAAGAGGAGCTTCATCATGATTATTTAATTTACCCCTCAAAGCAGGTTCAGTTAACTCGGTTAAAGAATTCTGGGAACTCTCAAGGGTGGACACTAGACCAATTGACTGAATATTTAAAGACTCCTTTTTGTTCACATCACGCTGTCTCCTGAAACATTTCTCCGTAGTATGACCAAGCTTACTACAATAAGTACATTTACTTTTCTGAAATCTAGAGGTGAAGCTGGTATTTACTTCCTGGGAAAAATCATCTTTACTCTCTTTCCTGTTACCTGTACTCTGAGTAGAGGCAACGTACTTACTCTCAGCTTTTCTTTTTTCTCTAGAATATCTCTTGTGAGTGAGAACATATTCATCAGCTAAAACTACAGCATCAGACAAATTATCTATTCTTTTCTCATCAAGATATAGGCTTACATCTTTATTAATACACCTTTTGAAGTCCTCCAGCAAAATCATCTGCTTAACTTTACCAAAACCAGAATCCACATTCTTAGAATTTAACCACTGCTCTAACAGATCTTTGATTTTTCCATACTCAACATGGGATTGCTTATCTTGCTTATAAGTTGTCCTAAATTTTACTCTATAGGCTTCAGGAACAAGCTCATAGGCCTAGAGAATCAAGCTCTTAACTACATCATAATTATCAGATTGATCCTGAGGCAAAGATGCATAAGTTACTTGAGCTTTACCGGTGAGAACAGTTTGAAGGAGTACTAGCCAATACTTTTTGGGCCAATTAAAACCTGTAGCTACCCTCTCAAACAACTGAAAATACTTTGTTAAATCAGATTCATTAAAAGGAGGGACAAGTTTAACATTTTTAGCCACATCAAAATCATCAGAGCTAGATGATCCAGTTTCACCTTGTTTCATGCGATACTCATGGTCTGCCTGAATCCTAGCAATTTCAACTTGTGCCTCAGCCTCCTTAGCACGAACCTGAAACTCAGCCTGCTTAGTATTTGCCTGAAACTCAGCCTCCTTAGCACGGGCCTGATATTCAGCCTCCTTAGCACGAGCCTCCTGCAGGGCTAACTGTAACTTAGCTATTTCAATCTGCGTTTGCTCATTTGGAGGAGTTACATTAAACAAGCTTTCATTAATCATGTCAACAATTTGATCTTTAGACTGATGAGAGCGAACAGCAATTCCCAATTGTTGAGCAACAAGCTTAAGTTCATTCTTTGTTCTGTTTTTTACATCACACACTGTTTGCACATTTGACAAAAAATCTTTGGCTTCATCAAGAGTAGTAATAGTAGACATCATGAATAAATCACAGTCACAAAATATCCAGCAATATCCTTATGATAATATCCTGAATATCCTGATAAGTGGTCGCCAAATTTATGTTACGGAACAGAGAAAACTGTCCTGCAAAGTTCCAGGTTGAGAACAAAAGAGTTAGGTAAAATTACAAGTTAAAGTTTAATGCTCAAACTAACAACTAAACATTCAGGACTCATAAGGATAATGTAAAGGCAAAAAACAGGTTAAATATATGGTTAACTGCAACAGCCTCTATTAACACGAAATTAGCAAGTGTAAATTTATCTAAGTCAGCCCTAATAAAATGAGAAAACAGGATAATGCTCAGTTAATGCAAGATATATTATTACAGATAAAAAATATTATTACTACTGGCTGACACCTAAAACACATGAATCACAAAAAAACTCACTAGGCCCACGAATTAACATTTTATGCTATACAGTACAAGAACAAAATGTAATAATCACTTATACTCAAATTACACAGAAGCTAGATGGTTGGAAACTTCCTGAGCACTCACAAAAATAATAACAACTGTACAGGGGAGGACAGAGATGTGAACAAAATGAGGAGTAGATCTAAGTGGCAATTAATGTAGAGACTGAGCTCATTATATAGGGGCCGGCAGAGCTTGATACAACTTGTAAGAAGGACACGCAAATGAAGCCATAGGGAACAAAGAGTTGACACTCCTGCTCTGAACAACAGAAAGAACGACTTACTCTACTATAAGGGGAGAAGGGGGGAGTGAGGTAAAACACGGAAGCTTGGTCACTATGGAAGCCACGAGGCGAATCGTGATCAAACATGCAGCATACTGTACGTTAGAATTACACACAGGATGATAAAATCATAGGCTATGTAACAATATATATATATATATATATATATATATATATATATATATATATATATATATATATATGTGTGTGTGTGTGTGTGTGTGTGTTCTTACCTAATTGTATCTTTACAGGAATGAGTCAAGCTCGTACTGTCCCGTGTCTTAAACCATATTTACTGTACATATCCTTAAATTTGTGAATTGTTTGGCACACACTATTTCATTCGGTAGTGTATTCCACTGATCAACTGCTCTATTTGGGAAAATAAATTTCCTTACGTCTTTATCACCTCTCTTCTTATGCAATTTTTTGCAGTGTCCTCTTGCTGATGCTTCTTCATAGGTTAAGTAATTATTTATGTCTATTTTCTCCTTTCCTGATATGCATTTATGTAGCATAATCATGTCACCTCATTTCCTTCTCTCCTGTAGTGTTGGTAGATTCAGTTTATTTAGTCTTTCTTCATAGCTTAGATCCCTTAAGCTTGGTACCCATCTTGTAGCGCCCCTTTGAACTTTTTCAATCTTGTCTATGTGTTTTTTGAGATGAGGACTCCAAACTACTGATGCATACTCCAGGGTTGGTCTGATGAATGATGTTAGTATCCTTCTTAGCATGTCTTCATTTATGTACGTGAATGCTATTCTCATATTTGCAAGCAGTGTATACATGTTCCGTACCTCCTCACTGATGTGGTCAGCCGGAGATAGTCTGTTATTGATAATCACACCTAGGTCCTTCTCTCTTTCTGATGTATGTAGGGTTTATTTCCTAACGTATAATCCCAATCAGGTCTTTTTCTACTTTTACCAAACTTGATTACGTGACACTTGTCCACACTGAATTCCATTTGCCATGTATTATCCATTCCTGAAGTTTATTTAATTATTCTTGTAGCTCTTTACAAGAGTCTGTGTTAGTAATTCTCCTTTGTATTTTTGCACCATCTGCAAACATATTTAGATAGCTATCATTTCCAGTGTTTCTGTCTATATCATTCATATACACTAAAAACATGATTGGTGCCAGCACTGAGCCCTGTGGTACTCCACTAGTCACGTCTTTCCATGATGAGTAATTTCCCCTTAGTACTGTTCTCATTTCTCTTTTTATGAGAAAATCTTGCATCCAACAATACAGTTTGCCTCTAATTCCTCCTTGATGGTACAGTTTCCATAAAAGTCTTTGGTGTGGTACTGTGTCAAATGCTTTCTTGAAATCTAAATAGATACTGTCCACCCATCCTTCTCTTTCCTGTAATGTGTCTGTTACTCTGTCATAGTAGCTCAACAGATTAGTAACACATGATTTTTCTTTTCTGAAACCAAACTGTCTTTCTGTTATCATATTGTGTTCTTCTAGATGATTTACCCAAGCTTTTCTTATACCTTGCTTACAACACTGGTTAGTGATACTGGTCGGTAGTTTAGTGGATTTTGTCTATTCCCTTTCTTTAATAAGGGAACAATGTTTGCTTTCTTCCAAATATCAGATAGTTTACCTTGACTCAAGGATTTCTTGAAAATTAAAAATAATGGTTTACTTAACTCCTTTGCACATTCACCTAGCACCCAACATGAAATTTCATCAGGACCATTTGCTTTTCCTTTGTCTAATTTACTTAGCTCCTCCTATATTACTTTTTCTGATGTTTGTATACCTGGTAGTATGTGTGGGCATGCATGTTCCACATAGTCCCTCTCAAAATTTTTTTCTTCTGTAAAAACTGATTGGAAATTCTTGTTTAGTGCTTCACAAATATCCTTCTCTTGTGTATAGGTGATTCCCTTGTCTGTAATGGATTGTATTTGCTTTTGATGTAGCTGTAAAGTAGCTTCGGTTGATGACAGCTTTTATTGATGATATCCTCCTCAAACTGTTTTTGGGCTTCCCTCCTTATTCTTGTATAATCGTTTCTTGCCTGTTTGTAATTATTATATGCCCTTTCACTATTGTGTCTTCTGTATCTATTCCACAACAAATCTCTTTTTTCTTTTGATTTTTTACATTCTGTATTGAACCATTTCTTTATTTTCTTTTCTGCTTCTTTGTGCCGTGGGATGTACCTTCTGGACTCCTATTTCATAAACTTCACAACATATTTTATATATAGTATTTAAATCTTGTCCTCTAAACTCCTTTTCCCAATCAATTTCTAAGAAGTACTTCTTTAGGTCATGATAGTTTCCCTTCTTATAGTTTAGGCTCTTTTTGTAACTTTCATTGCTGTTAACGATCTCATATGCAATCCTAAAGTTGCAATTTAGTACTGCATGGTCGCTTTTGCCGCATGGAGGGTGATATATTAAATTGTCAATATCATTTTCTTGCCTAGTAAATATGAGATCTAGCACTGAGGGTACATCGAGTCCTCTTTTTCTGGTGCTTTCCCTTACATGCTGCGTTAGGAAAAACTCTTGCACGAGATCCAGGAGCTTTTGGTCCCAACAGCTTTCTTGGCTTATTATATCTGGAATATTCCAATTTACAGTATATTTGTATTAAAATCTCCAGTTAGTATAATTCTTTCCGATTTCTCTTCCATTTTATGTAGTAATGCTCTGAAACTCTGAATTGTATTCTCTGCCAGGTCCTCATATTCGTCTCTGTCCCAATTGTTTGATCTGGGGGGCATGTACAATTGGTTACAATTACTTTCCCTTCAGATGTGTTTATCTCTACTGCAATCAGTTCTACTTGTGAGGGTATATCTACTTCTATTTCTTTGACTTTTAGATTTTTCTTGGTTAATATTATAATTCCTCTTCCTTGTTTTAATTTCCTATCTCTTCTTCCATATATTATATTCCTCTAAGTTTAAGATGTCATTTGATATCCTTGGTGTTAATTTTGTTTCAGTTAGGAATATTATGTGATTCATTTTCTCTGATATAATCATTCATCTCTAATAATTTAGATACCATTCCATCCACATTTGAGTACATCAACTTAATCATCTTGTTTAAATACTTGTCATGACTTGGTTCTACTATCTTCCTCCATTTTATTCCCTCCTGTTTATGTACCACTTTCGTACCCGGAATCCTATTACTTTGTAAAAAAATAAAGTATTCTTCTCTTCCTCTGATCTTCCATCATTTTTAGTTTTTGCTTCCTCCCTCTTCTCTTTCAGTAATTCCAGTTCCTCTTGTGCTAGGCGTCTTTTTATCCGTACAGTTTTGAACTCCTCTTTTCCATAAGATTCTTTGCATTTTTTAGTATCTCCTCCACGGTGTTTACACTCTTGACTTGCTTCTCTCGTATTTCCCTAACCTTTTGTGTTCCTCTATGTCTTTACTACAGATTTGTGTGTGTGTGTGTGTGTGTGTGTGTGTGTGTGTGTGTGTGTGTGTGTGTGTGTGTGTTTGTGTGTGTGTGTGTGTGCTGGGGGGAGGATCCACCGAATATACTGGAGAACGTGGAAAAAAAATTACATCTCACCAGAAGCTATGTGGCAAGAAGGTGGGATTATTTGCCACAGTCCTCTCAACCAAACATTAAATCTATTGGAAATGATATGACGGGCGTTCCTCTTGGATCATTGTCTACTAAAGGTCCAACTGCACTGCCTCCTGTGCTTTCGTTCAGTGTGCCACCGAAAGTGGGTAGGCACTGTATCATCAGATTAGAGATTGGGATATTAAACAAACCACAATTCATGAAGACTTTTACATACAATAAAAGAAGCCTCACAGAAGATTTCAACTTGATAATTTAATGACTGAATTGGAAAACATCAGTTGGGATATTGTAGGTTTGAGTGACAGCCACAGAAAAGAAGAAAAAGTAATCCAGCTCACAGAGAGCTACTACCTTTTTTACTACAGAGGCAACGTGAAGGAGTTAGTGATGTAGAATTTCTAATTAACAGAAATCTTCCAGACAACAATGTCAAATTCAGCAGTGTATCTTACAGAACAACATGGATTGTAATTAGACTGTGCAAACAACACTTCTTGAATGTCATACAAGTATATGCACTGATTACTCAAAGCTCAGATGAAGAAACAGAAACATTCTGTGGTGACATATACTATTCTAATGGGAGACTTCAATGCAGAAGTTGGTAAATAAAAAAATGGAGAAACATGTATGGGAAAATTTGGATTTGGAGAAAGGAATGAAAGAGGGGAAATGGTGGTAAATTTTGCTGAAATGTATAACATGAGAATATTGACCATATTCTTTAACAAAAGAACAGGGAGATAATGAACCTGGAGACGTTCAAATGGAGAAACAAAGAATGAAATCGACTTCATTATGGCAGAAAAGAATAAAACCATCACAAAATTAATGTCACAGTTATCAACAAAGTAAATATAGGAAGTAGCATTGAATGGTGGGTTGCACAGCTAGATTCAGTTCCAGAAGTGAGAGAAAGATGATGATTAAAAATAAAAAGATATGCCCCCCCAAAAAAAAAGGAAATGAAAACAAAGCAGTTTTTCAGTTGGAAATAACGAACAGATTTCAGGCTGTAAGTAATGCAGAATGTGACACTGATAGGTTGAATGACAGACAAAAGTGGCAAGAGAATCAGCAGAGGTAATAGGCAAACCTAATACAACGAGATCCAAGAAGTATTCGGAATAGACACTCGAACTCTTGAAAAAAGAAATGAAATGAAAGTAAAAACAATGAAAGATGAATTAGAGCAGGTGGGATTAAATAAGCCTATCAACAAGAGACAAAGAGAAAAAAAAAAGAAAGAGAAACATGGACCAAGGAAACCATCAGAAAAGCGAAAAGTCTGAAACAGGTTCGAAGTACAGTGGCTTAAGGAATGAAACCAAATATATCACTGAAGTACAAAAACGGTGAAGTCATTAAGTGAAGAGATAAGATGGTGAAGAGAGTTGAAGAATTTGACAGAGTACTGTATGCATCAAGGACAGTAGTACCAATAGCTAACTTTTCAGCTGACACAAGTGAAATACCTGAGGAAACACCATGGTAATTATTTCTCTTAAAAATATGAAAAGACGGAAGGCTCTGAGGGAAGATGGAGTAGTAGCATATTTACTGTTGGATGCAGGAGTGGAAGCATTTAACAGGCTTGCCTACTTCCTGACTCTGTATCATGAACAAGAAAATTCCCCAAACATGGTGTAATGCAATGGTTATTTTACTTTACAAAAAAGGCGACTATAAAGGTCCCAGTAACTGTTGACCCATTAGCTTACTATGAGTCATTTACAAACTCCTTACTAACGTCCTTATGAACAGAATAACAAATCTGGAAGAAAACCAACCTCATGAACGGGCAGGATTCCGAAGCGAGTATTCGGCTACTGATCATCTACACACAATGAATCAGATAATTGAGAAAACTATAGAATATAATGAACCACTCTGCTTAAGTTTTGTTGATTACGAAAAGTTTTTTGACCCAGTGGAGCACATAGGAATTATAAATTCATTGCAAGAACTAGGACTAAATGACATCATTGTAAAACTGCTAAAAACATATAGAAAGAGGGAACCGCCACAGTTAAATCACATAAAAACTCGGAAAACATTAAGACTGAGAAGGGAATGCATTAGGGAAATACAATTTCACCAAAATTATTTACAGCATGCTCAGAAACTAAATTCAGAAAGCTAGACTGGGAGAGCAAAGGAATAAACACAGATGGAGAAAAGTTAACCATTTAAGATTTGCAGATGACATTGTCCTAATCTCGAAAACAACAGAGATATTGCAAGAAGTGTTAAATGACCTGTACAGAGAAAGTCTCAAAGTAGCACTAGAGATGAACCAGAGTAAAACTAATGTTTAATCCACATATATATTAGAGCGTCATCAGAATAAGCAAAGAAATTCTGGAAGATGTCGAGGAGTACAGATACTTGGGGTAAATTCTAAAATTAACGAAAGACAACGATGGCTAAATAAAAAGACTTATTACAATTCGATGGAAAGCTCTTGGTAAAGACAGAGACATTATGAAAAGTAGATAGCCAATACGTATAGAACGAAAAGTACATAGTGCATGAATAATTCCAGCTGTGATGTACAGCTGTGAGACCTGGGGCCTAACAAAATCAATAGGAAAATAACTAATCCATTCTCAGTGAGCAATGGAAAGGTCAACGTTGGGAATATTTTTAAGAGACAGGGAAAAAAACAACTTTAGTGAGAGAGCAGACTAAAGTCAAATTCATTATAGAAATTATAAAAGAACAGAAATGGAGGTGGGCAGACCATGTAGCAAGAATAAGGGATAACCAATGAAGCAAGAGGCTGACTGACTGGACAGCAAGAGATTGTAAGCGTAGCAGAAAAAAGGATCAGATACTCGTAGGAGGTGCAGACATGAGCTAGAGAAATTTGCAAGGAAAATGTGGCAGAGATTGGCTCAATCATGGAATTCGTGGAGAAGGTTGGGGGAGGCCTTTGTTCAGCAGTTCAGCAGTGTACTTGTAATGGCTGATGACATATATATGGAGCCTCTGTGGTACAGTGGTAAAGTGTGCGTTTCGTACACGGGTGAACCAGGGTTCGCGCCCCGCCAGGGTAATAAACTTTGGGAGTGTTCACCCGGCCACATACTGTATTGGCGGACACAAGGGGTGCTGTGGTTGAACCAGTCTCGCTTACTATAAAGTATGCTTGCACCCAGTCAGCTTGCGCGGGCCGATTACACTTGGTTCACAGACTACACACACATCCAAAGCCACTCCAACACTACAGTTACACTTACAAGCACTTATCACCCTACATACAAGTCTCTACCAGACAGCCTAAGCCACTTGGTAGAGATACATTGGCTGTATCATCCCGACTTCGGTTGGGATAGGCCGGTCCTGCAAGGGATACTCAAACGGCTGCTGCTGCTGCTGATTATATATATATATATATATATATATATATATATATATATATATATATATATACAGAGAGAGAGAGAGAGAGAAGCAAGGAGTATATGGGCCCTTTTCTTACTGTCAAGTCAGGTCATAGCAGCAACATACACTGTGAATAACTGCTAATTAAATTACAATCGCAGTAGATCATGGTATCAATGTTCTACCAGATGAGGCAAACCATTTTGCTGCCACTGTGCCTTACAAAACGACTGTTAGATACTGTTACGTCCCTGTCACACACTACCACAGGCTCCAACAACAGTAGTTCAGTATAGGAAAGACATTGCCCAGTGGGTTGTTCTTCCTAGAGGCAGCCTTTCGTTGTACAGTACACAGGATCACCTTGGGCGTCGTTTATAAGAACTGGCTTCTTCAATTCACTTTCTTCATTTTCCAAATAATTACAATTAATGCTAGCCAACTTCACTTCACAGTTTTCACTAGTACAGGAGCTATACAATCTCCACTAACTGCACTTAACATTTAATGTTTCCGACTGCATTTCACTGTTTTCACAAGTACCGGAGCTATAGTCTTCACTAACTGCAATTAAACTTAATGCCTGCCAACTACTCTTCACTGTTTTCGCAAGTACCAGAGCTATAGAATCTGTAGTTACACTGAAGTGACACTGCACTAAACTTAAACTGAACTGAAAGCCCTCTAGTCCCTTCCCCATCCTTTTATAATCTTGCCTTATGCTCGAATGCTCGAGTATACTCTAACTACAACAGTTGCCAAATCAGAGACATTCAAAACATGTCAGAGTTTTCTTACACTGCATAACATCCTAAATTATTTAGCATACAAACTGAGATGAAATTACACAATCTAACAAACAATCACGTAAGTAAAACAGTAGGCTATAGAGAAAAAGAGCATAAAATTTAATGCATAAATTTACAAAATAATTCCGCCCACAATTAGCAGGCTAACTGGCAACTATGACACATAATGGTAAAATACGAGAAGCACTGGGAAAGTTCCAGTAAATCCCGCTTCTCAACACTACTCTTTCCTAGCATTTTGTCGTCCCGACAAAACTACACAGTACCTACAGACATAATTAATCCTAAAGAAATATCGAATTGTACACAAAATAGTCCTCCAACTTATCAGGTCTTCTTCTGTGCCACTTCTGACAACGTCTCTGCTCCTCCACACAGTCCACTCCTCCTACAATGTCTTGGTCCTCTTCCTGATTCACTTCTTCATTTGGGAAACTGTTACCATCCTCTTGAACTTCAGCTTCTTGGTCCTCCTCAACATCCTCAACTGCGGGAGAGAATGGATCCTTGGAGATGTCCCAGCTGTACTGTCCAGGCCCGTGGTACTGCCAGAGACGATTCATGAGTACCACCTTCAGGCAAGATTTCCTGTCCCCCTGAATCCCGTATGCTACATCTGACAGGTGATCCAACACAGTGTAAGGCCCGTCCCACGGACTCTGCAGCTTCGGTGCCTGTCCCTTCTTTCACTGAGGATTGTATAATCAAATTTCTCACCATCCTTGAAGCTCACATCACTTGCCTTGGCATCATACTTGCATTTCATCACCTCTCCTGAAAACTTAAGGGCTCCTTACACTTGATTATGTACCTCAGCCAGCCTTTCGTGAAGATGCTTCGCATAGCTGGAGGTGTCTGTAGACAGCTCTTCACCAGGTGGTCTTCCCTTTAACAAGTCAGTGGATTAATGTAACTCGTGGCCCAGCATCAGTTTTGCAGAGATGTAGCTTGTAGACTCAGAGGATGCAGACCAATATGCCATCAGCAATGCAGGTCATTTCTGGTCCTAGTCCGTTTGTCCAGTTCTTGTCCCATGGTCTAGTTAAATTTATCCACCATCCCATCTGACTGTGACCTTAGTGGGGCTGTCCTGATCTTCTTGATACCCAGTAACTTGCAGCACTTTCGGAATGCAGCAAACTCGAAGTTTCTGCTGTGGTCTGAATGTAGTTCTTGTGGCATCACAAAATGACAGAAAAACAAAATGACTGGTCAACCAACACCTGAGCAACAGTCGCAGCCTATTGATCAGGGATGGCATAGGCTTCTGGCCACTCTGTGAATTAGTCCATGACGACACATACTGTATATATCGGTTTCCTCTTTCAATGACTGGCAGAGGTCCAGCAATGTCCACTGAGACTCTTTCCATTGGTGCATCCACTTGGTATAGCTGGAGCGTGGCACAGCAACGTTTCTTAGGTCCCTTCTTGTGCAACATACATCAAAGGCCTGAAACCACTCCTCAACATCCTGACACATGCCAGTCCAGCAGATCATCTGTCACAGCCGACTTAAAGTTTTCTTCACTCTCAGGTGCCCACTAGTGATCTGGTTATGAGACTCATCCAAGATCTAGGACCTCATTTTCTTTGGAACAACCAGTTGCCAATTCTTGCTGAGGCCAAAGGGTGTCTCCCACTGACACTCCAGTCGTCCATTGTTCAAACAAAAAGGTTCCACAGACTCCAGTAGCTCTTGGTCGCAGGCTTGAACCTGGAAAACTCTTCCCAAGATTGTCACACTGTATTCTGCTGCAGCCACTCTAGCCCTCTCAGGGTCACTCACGCGATTCACGTTTCATGTGGATTGTTCTAAAGATGTTCAGTCACTCGAATTGCATTCCTAAGCACCAACAAATTTGCCAAAAATTAAGTTTCTGGCAGATTCGCATCAAATTTTGATGCGTCATAGCAAGTGCAGTGCTTTCTAATGGTAAGGCATTGGCAACACTGAGCTGCCTCATGGGGCCCAGCACGTAGCGAGCCCAGCACGTAGCGATAAACCTCAGTCTCTTCCAAGCAGCCAGATGGTGGAGTTGCGTTGCATGTACTGTCCCTTTAAACTCCTACTAATTCTCCCCATCCTGCCCAAGCCGAAGCCCCTATGGACTCAGTGTGATAATCCAGTATTTGTGAGCATATTTGTATGTGATATTGTCGATGGAACATAGATATATATCACGAAAAGGAATTGTGTTCATTAGCAATCGTTAGGCTTAGAGGCGATATGCATGTTCACTGTTGCGGGGTTTCGCCTCGCCCTCCTCAAGGCCCTATGGCATGATTACAAATACGTATATAATGAAGCCAGCCAAAACTGTTTTTTGTGTGAAAGATATTGTGGCTGGTTTGGTGAAATTATGGAACTAGTTAGCATTATGGACGCCATGAACCATAGTGTGGAATGGGGCAGGAATCATGTACAGTTTTTATAGTCGGGAAGGGAGAATTAGAGGTGTTTAGGGATGGAATTACTGTGATTCTGATAGTGAAAATGCATATGGAATTGTGTGAATTATACATCAAACATGCTGCAGATGTTCGTGGAGTGTGGTGTGTGCCAATAAAACAGAGTTGCATCTTACTCTCCCGGTGAAGGATGCTGCATCACAGTCACGTTGAACCGTAGTAAGGAAGGGAATAATTGTGGAGGTTAGGGTGGAATCATTGTGGTAGTCATGTATTTGTGTATGATATTGTGTCAAGTGTAAGCGAAATGTGCCACGTATCCTCATGACAGTGTAAATTATGGTGCGTAGCGTAGGTGAGCGATACTTTAGCGGCAGGTGTGCTGTGAAAGGTAACGATGGCAAGCAACGAGGGACGTCATTGAACTGGTACTGTACCTTAGTCTGACATTTAGTGATAAATTATACTTTATGTAAAATATATGTGAACTATGCCGTGAGTGTTAGTTTAGGTGCGTGGCATAGGTGAGTGGTACTTTAGCGGCAGGTGTGCTGTGAAAGGTAACGATGGCAAGGAACGAGGGACGTCATTGAACAGGTACTGTACCTTGGTCTGACAGTGATAAATTATACTTTATGTAAAATATACGTGAACTGTGCCGCGAGTGTTCGTTTAAGTGCGTGGTGTAGGTGAGCGATACTTTAACGGCAGGTGTGCTGTGAAAGGTAACGATGGCAAGGAACGAGGGATGTAAGTGAACAGTTACTGTACCTTGCAACGCTGGGCAACCACGAACGTTAGTGGACAGGAAGTGTACCTTTCAAAAACAATTGTTGAAATTTGTTATTCTTATCTAAAATGTTTGTGATATGTGCCACGAGTGTTCGTGGAAAATATTATATCATGTGTTAGGGGAACGTTTGGGGAAGGACGGGAAAATATGTCTGTGTATATATATATATATGAGGGAGTATATCATGTGTGGCGGGAACCTTCAGATATTGTGAAGGAGTATGTGTGTCGTGAAACTTAGGGGAAGGAGGGCTGAAAAAAAAATACACACACACACACACACACACACACACACATATATATATATATATATATATATATATATATATATATATATATATATATATATATATTGTTACATAGCCTTTGATTTCATCATCCTTTGTATAATTCTAACGTACAGTATGGTGCATGTTTAATTACGATTCGCCTCGTGGCTTCCATAGTGCGTGTTCTACCTCACTGCCCCCTTCTCCTCCCTTATAGTAGAGTAAGTCGTTCTTTCTGTTGTTCAAAGCAGGAGTGTCAACTCTTTGTCCCCTATGGCTTCATTTGCGCATCCTTCTTACAAGTTGTATCAAGCTCTGCTGGCCCCTATATAATGAACTCAGTCTCTGCATTAATTGCCACTTAGATCTACTCCTCATTTTGTTCACATCTCTGTCCTCCCCTGTACAGTTGTTATTATTTTTGTGAGTGCTCAGGAAGTCTCCAACCATCTAGCTGCTGTGAATTTGAGTATAAGTGTTATTACATTTTTTCTTGTACCGTATACCATAAGGTGTTGGTTCGTAGGCCTGGTAGGGTTTTTGTGATTCATATGGAGTTATTGATGTCAGCCATTATTAATAATATTTTGTATCTGTAATAATATATCTTGCATTAACTGAGGATTATCCGGATTTCTCATTTTATCAGGGCTGACTTAGATAAATTTACTCTTGCTAATTTCGTGTTAATAAAGGGTATTTTAGTTAACCATATATTTAACTTGTTTTTTGCCATTACATTATCCTTATCAGTCCTGAATGTTTAGTTGTTAGCTTCAGTATTAAACTTTAACTTGTAATTTTACATAACTCTTTTGTTTTGGAACCTGGAACTTTGCGGGACAGTAGTGATTTTAGTATTCTCACTTAAAGTGTTCATTATCTCTCTCTGTTTCGTAACAATATATATATATATATATATATATATATATATATATATATATATATATATATATATATCATCCTTTGTGTAATTCTAACGTACAGTATGCTGCATGTTTGATCACGAGCGTGTTCTACCTCACTCCCCTCTTCTACCCTTATAGTAAAGTAAGTCGTTCTTTCTGTTGTTCAGAGCAGGAGCGTCAACTCTTTGTCCCCTATGGCTTCATTTGCGTGTCCTTCTTGCAAGTTGTATCAAGCTCTGCCGGCCACTATATACTGACCTCAGTCTCTACATTAATTGTCACTTAGATCTGCTCCTCATTTTGTTCACATCTCTGTCCTCCCCTGTACAGTTGTTATTATTTTTGTGAGTGCTCGTGAAGACTCCAACCATCTAGCAGCTGTGTAATTCGAGTATAAGTGTTATTGCATTTTTTCTTGTACTGTATAGCAAAAGGTGTTGATTCGTAGGCCTAGTGAGGTTTTTCTGATTCATGTTTTTTTTTGTGTCAGCCATTAGTAATAATGTATTGTATCTGTATTAATATATCTTGCATTCACTGAGCATTATCCGGTTTTCTCATTTTATCAGGGCTGACTTAGATAAATTTACACTTGCTAATTTCGTGTTACTAGAGGCTATTGCAGTTAACCATATATTTAACCTGTTTTTTGCTATTACATTTTCCTTATGAGTCTTGAATGTTTAGTTGATAATTTGAGCATTAAACTTTAACTTGTAATTTTACCTAACTCTTTTGTTTTGAACCTGGAACTTTGCGGGACAGTAGTGATTTTTAGTATTCTCCTTTGAAGTGTTCATTATCTCTCTCTGTTCCGTAACATAAATTTGGCGACCTCTTATCAGGATATTCAGGATATTATCATAAGGATATTGCTGGATATTTTGTGACTGTGATTTAGTCATGATGTCTGCTATTACTACGCTTGATGAAGCCAAAGATTTTTTGTCAAATGTGCAAACAGTGTGTGATGTAGAAAACAGAACAAAGAATGAACTTAAGCTTGTTGCTCAACAATTGGGAATTGCTGTTCGCTCTCATCATTCTAAAGATCAAATTGTTGACATGATTAATGAAAGCTTGTTTAATGTAATTCCTCCAAATGAGCAAACGCAGATTGAACTAGCTAAGTTACAGCTAGCCCTGCAGGAGGCTCGTGCTAAGGAAGCTGAGTTTCAGGCAAATGCTAAGGAGGCTGAGTTTAAGGCTCGTGCTAAGGAGGCTGAGGCACAAGTTGAAATTGCTAGGATTCAGGCGGACCATGAGTATCGCATGAAACAAGGTGGAACTGGATCATCTAGCTCTGATGATTTTGATGTGGCTAAAAATGTTAAACTTGTCCCTCCTTTTAATGAATCTGATTTAACAAAGTATTTTCAGTTGTTTGAGAGGGTAGCTACAGGTTTTAACTGGCCCAAAAAGTATTGGCCAGTACTCCTTCAAACTGTTCTCACCGGTAAAGCTCAAGTAACTTATGCATCTTTGCCTCAGGATCAATCTGATAATTATGATGTAGTTAAGAGCTTGATTCTCTAGGCCTATGACCTTGTTCCTGAAGCCTATAGAGTAAAATTTAGGATAACTTATAAATAAGATAAGCACTCCCATGTTGAGTATGCAAAAATCAAAGAAGATTTGTTAGAGCAGTGGTTAAATTCTAAGAATGTGGATTCTGGTTTTGGTAAAGTTAAGCAGATGATTTTGCTGGAGGACTTCAAAAGGTGTATTAATAATGATGTAAGCCTATATCTTGATGAGAAAAGAATAGATAATTTGTCTGACGCTGCAGTTTTAGCTGATGAATATGTTCTCACTCACAAGAGATATTCTAGAGAAAAAAGAAAAGCTGAGAGTAAGTACGTTGCCTCTACTCAGAGTACAGGTAACAGGAAAGAGAATAAAGATGATGTTTCTCAGGAATTAAATACCAGCTTCACCTCTAGATTTCAGAAAAGTAAATGTACTTATTGTAGTAAGCTTGGTCATACTACGGAGAAATGTTTCAGGAGACAGCATGATGTGAACAATAAGGAGTCTTTGAATATTCAGTCAATTGGTCTAGTGTCCACCCTTGAGAGTTCCCAGAATTCTTTAACTGAGTTAACTGAACCTGCTTTGAGGGGTAAATTAAATTCTCATGATGAAGCTCCTCTTTTGAGCAGTAACGTGGGTGACACTCTCAAGAGTTCATGTGCTAATTTCTTGTCTGATGGTTTTGTAAGTCCTCTGGACAGTAATGACAGGAAATCAGTTAAAATATATCGTG
Organism: Coenobita brevimanus; assembly: GCF_032717465.1. NCBI lineage: Eukaryota > Metazoa > Arthropoda > Malacostraca > Decapoda > Coenobitidae > Coenobita > Coenobita brevimanus. Next base: position 24,848,433 of record NC_137055.1, read on the forward strand.
ATACAGGTGCTTGCCAATCCCTTATGCTGACCAGTGTTCTAGGCTCTAATGTTAATTCCTCTGATGAAACTGTAATCTTACAAGGTGTAGGGAATAATTACTTCTCTGTCCCTCTGTGCAGAGTGAATTTAGAGTCTGGTTTTGTTAATGGTTCCATTATGGTTGGGTTGGTTGAGACACTCCCAATGTTAGGTGTAACTTTCTTACTTGGATATGATATTGGTGGAAGTCAAGTGTGTCCAGCTCCTCAGTTGTCTAGTGAACCAGTGGCTGCGACCCAGGATTGTGATGTCCTTGATGTGTTCTCTGCATGTGCTGTCACTTGGGCTAAATCTAAAGTTACTGGTGACTTAGAGGATAATGATGATGATGATGATGTTATCCTAGCTGACACTTTTCTTGCTAATTTGGACCACTCACCAAATGTGACAGTACCCCGTACTGTTGATAAATTGTCTCGTCAAGAGTTGGTTGAGTTGCAGGTTGCTGACCCTGAGTTGAAAGGTCTAGCTAACTCTGCTTGCAGTGAGGAAGAGTCAGCCGGTGCTTCTACTTGTTATTATATAAAGTCAGGAGTACTTATGAGGAAGTGGAGACCCCCAACAGCATCAGCCGACTGTGAATGGGAGGTTGTACATCAAGTTGTCATCCCTCGTGTTTGTAGGCAGGATATGATTAGAGTGGCTCATGATTCCAGTTTGGCAGGACACCTTGGAGTGAGGAAGACTATGGCACGCATTTTGAAACACTTCTACTGGCCAGGTATCTTCAGAGATTTTTCCTGGTATTGTAAGTCTTGCCACACCTGTCAAGTTGTGGGGAAGTGTAATCAGACCGAAAAGGTTGCACCTCTAGTTCCCATTCCTCCTTTTGAGGCGCCATTCACCCGTGTGTTGGTGGATATTGTGGGCCCTCTTCCTAAGACTTCTTCAGGATTTTCTTATGTGTTGACCCTGATTGATATGGCTACTCGTTATCCTGAAGCCATTCCACTTAGAAATATCTCAGCAAAGAACGTGGTTAAGGAAATGCTAGGGTTCTTCACCAAGTTTGGTCTGCCCAAGGAGGTACAGTCAGACCAGGAAGTAATTTCATGTCAAAGGTTTTCAAGCAGTCTCTGAAAGAGTTGGGCATCACCTAGATCACGTCTTCAGCTTACCATCCCCAGACCCAAGGAGCGTTGGAGAGATATCATCAAACACTCAAATCGATGCTCAAGAAATACTGTTTGGAACATCAGAAAGACTGGGATAAAGGTCTTCCATTCGTTCTATTTGCTGCAAGAGAATCTCCAAATGAATCACTGGGCTTCTCACCTTTTGAACTACTGTTTGGCCATGAAGTAAGAGGACCCCTTAAGCTACTCAAGGAATGCTGGCTGTCGAAGGAAGATGACATCAACCTGCTGGAGTATGTGATGAAGTTCAAAGAACGGCTGTCCACTGCTTTACAGCTGGCGAGAGAGAATTTAGGAGCTGCTAATGAGCAGATGAAGACTTGGTATGATAAGAAGTCCAGGTTACTCCACTTTCAGCCAGGAGATTAGGTTTTGATTCTGCTACCGGTGCATGGGCAACCTCTTCAAGCCAAGTTTAGTGGTCCTTATTTCGTGGAGAAGAAACTCAGTGATGTCAACTATGTCATCGCCACACCAGATCGTAGAAAGAACAAGCAACTTTGTCACATCAACATGCTAAAGTTATATCACAGGCGGGACGAAAATAACCCAGTCTGCACTGTAGCTGTTCCACCCGAGTCTGCAAGTGAAGCTCTCCCATGCAGCATGAGCCTGAGTGATAGTTTGGGGAAGAATCCTAATATCATGAATGATCTCCAGACCAAGCTTTCTCATCTAGCTCCCGAGGAAAGGCAGAAGTTTTCGGCATTATTGCAGGAGTACCCGCAAGTGTTCCGTGCCACTCCAGGAAGAACCACTGTGTTGATGCATGATGTCGATGTTGGAGATGCAAAGCCAATTAAACTGCCTCCTTACCGTGTGAACCCAGTGAAAGTTCCTCTCATCCAGAAGGAGCTTGGCTACCTGTTGGACCACAAGATGATTGAGCCCTGTCAGAGCGAGTGGGGTTCTCCTGTCACTCTAGTCCCTAATCCAGGTGGGTCACAGCGGCTTTGCATCGACTACAGACGTGTTAATCAGATAACCAACACAGACACTTACCCTCTCCCTCACGTGGAAGATTGCATAGACAAGATCGGAAAGGCTAGGTACATAAGTAAGTTTGATTTGTTAAAGGGATACTGGCAAGTACCTATGACTGAACATGCTAGGGAGATCTCATGTTTTGTAACACTAGGAAAGACTTTTGCATGTTCTGTAATGCCATATGGTATGAAGAATGCACCAGCCACTCTTCAGAAGCTCATGAATGTTGTAACAGAGGGTTTGGCAGGGTGTGTTGTTTATATTGATGATGTATTAATCTTCAGTGACAACTAGAAAGATCACCTATGCCATGTCAGTAAATTTCTTGAGCGTTTGGTTCAGGCAAATCTTGTAGCTAATTTATCAAAGTGTGAGTTTGGTCAAACTAAAGTTCAGTACCTTGGGTACGTAATTGGTGATGGACACGTTGCACCACCAGCAGCTAAGGTTCAGGTTATAAGTGATCTTCCCAGACCTAAAAGCAGGAAAGAGCTACAAAGATTTTTGGGAATGGTAGGTTATTACAGGAGATTTGTTCTTAACTTTTCAATTCTTGTATCACCACTTACAGACCTACTGAAAAAGGGAGTTAAATTTGTCTGGACCGATAACTGTGAATCCTCTTTCAGCAAACTTAAAGCTATCCTATTAAGTCAGCCAGTGCTCGCTACTCCAAATTTTGCTAAGCCTTTTAAGATGGCTGTTGACGCAAGTGATACAGGAGCTGGGGCTGTTTTGCTGCAAAATGATAATCAGGGTATTGAACACTCTGTATCTTATTACAGTAAGAAGTTCACTCCACCTCAAAAGAACTACTCAACTATTGAGAAAGAGCTTTTGGCCTTGATTTTGGGTTTACAGCATTTTTCATTTTATTTGTGTTCTGGTTTTGACCCCATAGTCATTTATACAGATCATAACCCACTGAAATTCCTTAGTAAGTTTAAAGATAAAAATCAGAGATTGACAAGATGGAGTCTACTTCTTCAGGAGTATTCATTAGACATACAGCATGTCAAGGGGAAAGAAAATGTTATTGCAAATTGCATATCTAGACTTTAGACAGATTGTTTTAGAGTAATAAGAAATTTCCTTTGTAAATTTCTTTTTTTTTTTGTGGGGAGGTGTTACATAGCCTATGATTTCATCATCCTTTGTATAATTCTAACGTACATTGTGCTGCATGTTTGATCACGATTCGCCTCGTGGCTTCCATAGTGACCGGACTTGCGTGTTCTGCCTCACTCCCCCCTTCTCCCCCTTGTAGTAGAGTAAGTCGTTCTTTCTATTGTTCAGAGCAGGAGTGTCAGCTCTTTGTCCTCTGTGCTTCATTTGCGCGTCCTTCTTAGAAGTTGTATCCAGCTCTGCCGGCCCCTATATAATGAGCTCAGTCTTTGCATTAATTACCACTTAGATCTACTCCTAATTTTGTTCACATCTCTGTCCTCCCCTGTACAGTTGTTATTATTTTTGTTAGTGCTCAGGAAGTCTCCAACCATCTAGCTGCTGTGTAATTTGAGTATGAGTGTTGTTGCATTTTTTTTCTTGTACTGTATAGCATGGGGTGTTAATTCGTAGGCCTGGTGAGGTTTTTGTGATTCGTGTGGAATTTTGATGTCAGCCATATTCCGTATGCTATGCGCACATCACGAAAGTGACGTACGGACATGAGTTCCCCGTCGCTTTCGGCGATTTACTGGAAAACTATGAGGCGTATCGAAATAATTTTTAGGTCATTAGAAAGCTGGTTAAATTCTGCATAATATTATGCAATAAAAACATAACGTGCGAGAAAATTTCTGAATTAGAGCTCCTTGAATTTTTTTCAAAAATGGCTTTAAATTTTTGGCCATTTTCTTGAAAACTACAAATCATATCACAACCAGATTTGTCTCTTTAGAAAGCTGATGAAATTCTCTATAAAAAACTTCTAATTACATTTTCTTGTATGATGTAAAACATTAGAATAGTGATGTTGGGAAATGAACGTGATGTAGCGAAATGTTTTTTCACGGCTGCCTAATGTTGTTTTATTCGGGTTTTCCTCTTTTTTTGTGGTGCTTATCAGGTAGAACAAACATCAACGAATGAGATGACATAGGTTTCATGGGAGTATATTGATGTTTGGGTGGCAAAAATAAGGAGAGAATACGTTTTATTTGCTGCGCGTGGGCAGCTGGGCCGGGCGGCTTCGCAGATAAAGTCGTGTGCCGGAAAAGTTACTGAAACTTGCCGTGCGCGAGAGGGCTAGCACTGGTTGCAAATCTGCATCCACCATCTACATGCTCTTCAGGTCTCCTTCATCTGACACTGGCCCTGTCATTGCAGTACAGCTGCATTTCTTGCTCTGATCTTCTTTTTTACTACACTGCCGGCACTCTGGGCCACAAGGCTGATGACTCAGGCTGTCAGCATTGCCATGTACCAGCCCAGAATGGTGCTTCACCTCTTTGTTGTGCCGGCCTAGCTTCCCAAGCCAGAGTGGCAGTTGTCCTTCTGGATTCTTTTACGTCTTCAACCACTTGAGTGTTGCATGGTCCACCCTGATAATGAAGTAGAACCCATACAAGTAGGGATGGAAGAAATCAAGGCTCTTCATCACCGCCAAGAGCTCTTTATGGATGACACAGAAGTTCTACTCTGGTGGGCTGATCTTCTTGCTGTAATATGCCACCACATACTTTTTTTTCATCCTTCCTCTGTGACAGGACTCCACCAGGATGAATGGTTGACTCTTATCTCGGTATAGCAATACTGGAGAGCTTGCCAACGCATGCTTGAGTTCACCAAAGGGCTTATGAGTCAATGCTGTTCACACCAATTTCTGCCTTTTCCCTAACAACTTGTGTAGAGGTGCAGCTATCATTGCAAAGTCCTTGAAAAAATGCCGATAGTAGGTACACAAACTCAGAAAACTCTGTAGCTCCATCACACAAGTTGGAATAGGTCAGTTTACCACAGCTGCCACCTTCTCCAGATCATTACGGATGCCACCCTCGCCTAAAATGTGTCCCAGGTACTTCGCTTCCTTCTGGAAGAAGTAACACTTCTTGGGGTTCAGCTTGAGGTGCACTACTCAGATCCTGTTGAGCATTTTTAACAACTTCTCCTGTTCTTGGTCAGAAGTCCATCCAAACACAATTACATCATGCAGATAGGTGAGAGCTGTCTGCCAATACAGGCCTCCAATACACAATCCATGAGATGCTCAAAAGTAGCTGAGGCATTGCATAGGCCAAAAGGCATCACTTTAAACTACCATAAAACCTGCCTGTGCAAAAAGGCTGTTTTCTCCTTGTCCTAAAAAAGGCTGTTTTCTCCTTGTCCTTCTCTGCAACCTTAACCTGGTGGAACCCTGCTTTCATATCTAGGGTGGAGAACCACTTGGCACCTGACAGAGCATCTAGCGTGTCATCAATCCTCGGCAAGGGGTATGCATCCTTCACTGTCACTTCATTCAGGGCTCAATAAACTACACAACACCATACTAAGCCATCCTCTTTCCTTACCAGAACCACTGCTGATGCCTACGGCCTGCTGAACTTTTCTATCACTCCTTGATCCTGGAGATTCTCTAGCACCTTCTCCATTTCTTGCCGTTGGGCTGGCACCATCCTCTGCGCTGGTTGTTTAATGTGGTGGTGATCCTTGGTGTCTATACAAAGCTCCACCAAATCAGTGCACCCCAGGTCTAGGTCTCCGGTGGAGAAGACATCCGGAAACTTCGTCAGCAACTGCCTCAATTTCAGCACTTGTGAGCCATCCAGGCATTGACAACTTGAAAATAGATCTTGTAAGTGGTCTGGCAGATACCATTTTTCTTTGACTACACTCCTTTTACAGGCCTTCCTCTGAAACCACTCAGGGTTCACCACCTGACAGAGTCCCACAATTTCTTCCTCGTTGATCTGTGTCTCACGGGAGAAATTGGCCACCACATCCAGCAATTCACCTGCACCATTTTCCACTAACGTTCTCCCCACCATGATTCCGGACTTTGTCTTGTACCATACCTCAAGCTCCACTACCTCTGGGCAGCTGCCAAAAGAGCCTCTCACCTTGCACTGGAGCAATAGTTTTGAGTTTGGGGGTATCACTGTCCTGCGGAGCACCCTCACCTCGCCACCAGAACTGGTATGTCTCACTGCCGTGACGGGAACCGACTTTACTCTTACCTTCAGCTTCATGGAGTAAAAGTCCATCTCATATCCCATGGACATCAGATAGTCCAAACTAAGAGGTCACGGATCCTTCTTCCCTGTTGCACAGACTGGAAGTGTGGCCACCTTGTCCTGCCACTTCAGTCCGGCCATCCAAAGGTCCCCTAAGTCTTGATGCCCACTTATGCCACACAAGTGTTCTGATGACTTAGGCAGATCCCGATGTTGTAACACACCAGGCCTTACAAAAGTCTGCTCTGAAGCTGAACCAATCACCAGGGAACACTTCTTGCTGTCTATTCTCCCATCTACTTGCACACTGCTGATCACAGTTCTCTTGCAATTTCTAGGTGATGGGGTCACTTGGGAAAAGCCGGCTGGTGGTAGCCAATTAACACCAGCCTCCACCAGTTTTCAGCTTCTTTCTGGTCTTCCGTAGCCTTCTTCTTATCCTCCTTTTTCTTCTTTGGACACTCAGAATTGAAGTGTCCCAACTAACTACATGTCCAACCCTTTTGTTACACTTGTAGATATCCTTGCATCTCTCTGTTCTTGTTCCTTCTTCCATTTGCAACAATCCTCTTTCTTGTGTCCCAGGTTTCCGCAGAACCAGCAACCTCCTCCGTTCTTCTTTTGTTCCCTTTTCCACTTGCAGCTCCTGGCTTTTCACAGTACCAGCAACTTTTCCTTCAAATTCTTCTGCTTCACATACCTGCCCCTTTCTTGCCTTGAATCCTGCACTACCACCTGCCATAAAAGTGAAAGTACTGGACCTGACATAGGACTCAAATTCTACAGCTCTGGCTAGTGCTTCTTGCATGCTTGTAGGTTGTGCCTGCCTCACTTGCACTTTCAACTCTTTATTATCAACATCGATGAACTAGTCCCACAGAAAAATAGCCAACAGGTTAGGTGCTGCTCCAGGGTATGTCTTGTATACCATACTCTCCAAGTCATGAGCAAGCTGCTGTAGGGATTTGCCTCGAGCCCGTACATGGGTCTGGAATTTTGCTCTGTAAACCTCAGTCTGGTGCTTAGTCCCGTATCTGCGCTCTACTATGGACTGATTACTGTTCTTCTCCTCTACTGACATCTGGCCCAGAATTTCCATTTTGGCACCCTTGAGGCTAGTAGAAAGCTGAACTGCCCTCTGCCTATCATCCCAACAATTTTGATCAGCAAGTAGCTCAAACTGCACACAGTAAGCTTCCCAAGATACTCTACCATCAAAAATCTGAGTTTCCTTTTTAATTGGACCCCCATTATAGCCATGCACTTCACTGGTTTTGTGGCCCAAAAACTTGGGCACCATAATCAAGTCCAGGACTTAAAACTTCTGCGTTCTGATTTTTCAACCCTCTAATGCTAGCTTTTGATACTTGGGCTTCGTCGAGTTCCACCATACAATATTTTTTTAAAATATATGCTCCCTGTACACTAACCCGAGGCTCGACAGTGCAATATTTCTCTACAGCCTCAATTCTCTCACAGATTACATTCAAATGGCCGTCTACATGCTTCAGCTGGTCATCTACATGATGTCTTGCACTCCACCACTATCCCCTCACTAATCTTCAGCTGGTTGTCTACATGCTGTCTGCACCCATTACAATATTTCTCACCTCATACTTCTGCTGCTCTACAGTAGCTTGGTATCTACTTCCTCCTTAAACTGTTGCTGCTCATCCTTCATTTCCCCCATGAAAGCAATTAGCTGTCCTTGTATCCTCAGATGTAATTCCCTCTGTTGCTCCTGTGACACCTCTTGAAGCTGTTCATAGCATTCTCTTTGTTCTTCCTCTAGTTGTTCATTCTATGCTTACAGTTGTTCTTTGACTTCTTTCTGTCCCTCATTTTGTGCCTGTAATTGTTCTTTGAGTTCTTTCTGTCCTTCATTCTGTGCCTGTAGTCTCTCATTCTGTGCTTGTAGTTGTGCACTTTGTGCTCATACTTGTACACTTTGTGCTCGCAGTTGCTGCAAGATTGTAACCAATGACACCTCGTCCGTCATAGCCTGGCTTCTCGTCTGTACACATTTTGCCTCCATGTTGAAGGTTTGACTCACTGCAGCACTTTTCGATTCCCACTCCCAACACCATTGTTAAGTCCCTGTCCCACACTGCCACAGGCTCCAACAGCATTAGTTCAGTATAGGAAGTGAGTTGTTCTTCCTACAGGCAGCCTTTTGGTTTACAAAACACAGGATCAGCTTAGGTGTCTGGCATAAATCTTTAATTTCCAAACTGCCCTCCTACGGTTTCTATCCTTCTATCTGTGCCTTCATCGCTAGCTCCTTTCTGGTCGTTCTATAGCCGCTATTGTAGATGGCCATCGTTCTTCTCCTAGATCTATCAACAGTGGTGTTCCTCAGGGCTCTGTCCTATTACCAACTCTCTTCCTTTTATTCATCAATGATCTTCTAAGCTGTACATCTAACCCTATCCACTCATACGCTGATGACTCCACCCTTCACCTTTCCATTCGGTTCCCGCAACGCCCATCTCAACAGTTACTTCAAGAAACAAGGGATGAGGCTATGGCACACCTTATGTCTGACTTGGCTCGTATCTCTGACTGGGGTAAAAATAATATGGTTGTTTTTAATGCATCTAAGACTCAGTTCTTACACCTATCAACCCGACAAAATCTTCCACAGGTATACCCATTAATGTTTAATAATATTCAGCTTAATCCTGCATCATCCTTGAACATGCTTGGGGTTTCATTTACTCGGGACTTATCTTGGAAAGATCATATTACATCTCTTGTAAAATCTGCTTCCAAGAGATTGGGTGTGCTAAGCCGACTCCGCTCTTTCTTTACCCCTGCACAATTGTTGACTCTATACAGGGGTTTTATCTGCCCCTGTGTGGAGTACAACTCTCATGCGTGGGGAGGCTCCCCACATACAGCTCTTCTCAGTAGGGTGGAGTCAAAGGCTTTTCGTCTCATTTACTCTCCTCCTCTTACTGATTCCCTTCAACCTCTGTCGCTTCGCCGCTCTGTTACATCTTTATCTCTTTTCTATCGCTACTTTAATGGTCACTGCTCCTCTGAACTGTCTGCTTGCATTCCTCCACCTCTACGACGGGCGCGTTGCACCTGTCTGGCAGCAAACTCTCATCCCTTTTCTGTCCAGTTCTCTAATGCAAGAGTTAACCGTTTCTCCCAGTCTTTCATTTATACAACATGTCAGCTCTGGAACTGTCTCCCTCTGTCTGTATTTCCTGCTGCTTGTGATCTCCAGTCTTTCAAACGCAGTGTGTCCAGGCATCTCAAAATGATCGGATCTTGAATTTGGCTCTCTATTGTATTTTGTTTTTCTCTTGGAGGGAACTGTTACTGCGGGCTCATGGCCTTTGGTTCCTTCTTCCTCGCATAAAAAAAAATAAAATAAATAAAATACATAAATAAATACTGGCTTCTTAAGTTCACTGTCTTTATTTTCCAAATAAATACATATAATGCTTGCCAACCTTACATCACTGCTTTATAAGTACCAGAGCACAAACTGCAATAACATTTAATACTTACCAACTACACTTCACTGATTTCACAAGTACCAGAGCTATACAATCTTCAGTTACACTGCACTGACACTGAACTAAACTTAACTTTTTTTTTATTTTATTTTATTTTTTTTTATGCGAGGAAGAAGGAACCAAAGGCCATGAGCCCGCAGTAACAGTTCCCTCCAAGAGAAAAACAAAATACAATAGAGAGCCAAATTCAAGATCCGATCATTTTGAGATGCCTGGACACACTGCGTTTGAAAGACTGGAGATCATAGGCAGGAGGAAATACAGACAGAGGGAGACAGTTCCAGAGCTGACCTGTTGCATGAATGAAAGACTGGGAGTAACGGTTAACTCTTGCATTAGAGAGTTGGACAGAAAAGGGATGAGAGTTTGCTGCCAGATGGGTGCTACGCGCCCGTCGTAGAGGTGGAGGAATGCAAGCAGACAGTTCAGAGGAGCAGTGACCATTAAAGTAGCGATAGAAAAGAGATAAAGATGCAACAGTGCGGCGAAGAGACAGAGGTTGAAGGGAGTCAGTAAGAGGAGGAGAGTTAATGAGACGAAAAGCCTTTGACTCCACCCTATTGAGAAGAGCTGTATGTGGGGAGCCTCCCCACACATGAGAGTTGTACTCCACACAGGGGCGGATAAAACCCCTGTATAGAGTCAACAATTGTGCAGGGGTGAAGAAAGAGCGGAGTCGGCTTACCACACCCAATCTCTTGGAAGCAGATTTTACAAGAGATGTAATATGATCTTTCCAAGATAAGTCACGAGTAAATGAAACCCCAAGCATGTTCAAGGATGATGCAGGATTAATCTGAATATTATTAAACAATAGTGGGTATACCTGTGGAAGATTTTGTCGGGTTGATAGGTGTAAGAACTGAGTCTTAGAAGCATTAAAGACAACCATATTATTTTTACCCCAGTCAGAGATATGAGCCAAGTCAGACATTAGGTGTGCCATAGCCTCATCCCTTGTTTCTTGAAGTAACTGTTGAGATGGGCGTTGCGGGAACCAAATGGAAAGGTGAAGGGTGGAGTCATCAGCGTATGAGTGGATAGGGTTAGATGTACAGCTTAGAAGATCATTGATGAATAAAAGGAAGAGAGTTGGTGATAGGACAGAGCCCTGAGGAACACCACTGTTGATAGATCTAGGAGAAGAACGATGGCCGTCTACGACAGCAGCTATAGAACGACCAGAAAGGAAGCTTAGCGATGAAGGTACAGATAGAAGGATAGAAACCGTAGGAGGGCAGTTTGGAAATTAAAGATTTATGCCAGACTCGATCAAAAGCCTTTGAGATGTCAAGTGCAATGGCAAAGCTTTCGCCAAAGTCCCGAAAGGAGGATGACCAGGAGTCTGAAAGGTAGGTGAGAAGATCGCCAGTGGAGCGTCCCTGACGGAACCCATACTGACGATCGGAAAGAAGGTTGTGATAGGAAAGATGCCTTAAAATTTTTTATTAAGAATTGACTCGAAAACTTTTGAAATACAGGACGTTAAAGCAATTGGACGATAGTTGGAGGGTTGGGAGTGGTCACCCTTCTTTGGGACTGGCTGAATGAGAGCAAACTTCCAGCAAGAAGGAAAGGTACAAGTTGACAGACAAAGGCGAAATAGTTTGCCTAGGCAGGGTGTAAGCACAGAAGCACAGTTTTTGAGAACAACAGGAGGGACCCCATCAGGCCCATATGCCTTGTTAGTACTGAGGCCAGTAATGGCAGAAAATACATCAACTGAAGAAATTTTAATGTCAGCCATGAGGAAGTCAGAGGGGGGAAGTGATGGAGGAACAGCACCGGAATCGTCTAAGGTGGAATTGGAGGAGAAAGTCTGTGCGAAGAGATCTGCTTTATCAGTAGAAGAAATAGCTACAGAACCATCAGAGTAGAAAAGAGGAGGGAAGGATGATGAGGTAAAGTTGTTAGAAAGATTTTTGGCAAGGTGCCAGAAGGAGCGGGAAAAATTCGAGTTGGAGAGTTGAGAGCATTTAGTATGGATGAAATTATTTTTAGTAGAGCGAAGAACAGACTTAGCACGATTCCGGGCAGAAACGTAAAGATTATGTGATTCAGGGGTGGGTTGGCTCCGGTACCTTTTGTAGGCCTTCTCCTTGTTGCGGACAGCATTAGAACAAGCGTGATTAAACCAAGGCTTTCTTGCGTTAGTCAAAGGATATGAGAAAGGAATGTATGCTTCCATGCCCGAGAGAATAACCTCAGTAATGCGCAAGGCACACTCAGATGGCTCACGGCCATGGAAGCAATAATCATTCCAGGGAAAATTAAAGAAGTACTGCCTGAGGGCCTCCCAGTCCGCAGCTCCAAAATGCCAGAGACGACGTTTCCCTGGAGGGTCCGCAGGCCGTACTGGAGCGATAGGACAGGTTAAGGTAATAAGGTTGTGATCGGAGGAGCCCAACGGAGAGAAAAGATTAACAGAGTAAGCAGAAGGATTAGTTGTGAGGAAGAGGTCAAGTATGTTGGAGCTCTCTCCAAGGCGGTCAGGGATACGGGTAGGGTGCTGTACAAGCTGCTCTAGGTCATTAAGGATAGAAAAGATGTAGGCTTGTTCACCAGGTGGATCCGTGAAAGGAGAGGAGAGCCAAAGGTGGTGGTGAACATTGAAATCTCCAAGAATGGAGATTTCAGAGAAAGGAGAAATGGACAGAATGTGTTCCATCGTAGAAGTAAGATATCTACTTCTATTTCTTTGACTTTTAGATTTTTCTTGGTTAATATTATAATTCCTCTTCCTTGTTTTAATTTCCTATCTCTTCTTCCATATATTATATTCCTCTAAGTTTAAGATGTCATTTGATATCCTTGGTGTTAATTTTGTTTCAGTTAGGAATATTATGTGATTCATTTTCTCTGATATAATCATTCATCTCTAATAATGTAGATACCATTCCATCCACATTTGAGTACATCAACTTAATCATCTTGTTTAAATACTTGTCATGACTTGGTTCTACTATCTTCCTCCATTTTATTCCCTCCTGTTTATGTACCACTTTCGTACCCGGAATCCTATTACTTTGTAAAAAAATAAAGTATTCTTCTCTTCCTCTGATCTTCCATCATTTTTTGTTTTTGCTTCCTCCTTCTTCTGTTTCAGTAATTCCAGTTCCTCTTGTGCTAGGCGTCTTTTTATCCGTACAGTTTTGAACTCCTCTTTTTCCATAAGATTCTTTGCATTTTTTAGTATCTCCTCCACGGTGTTTACACTCTTGACTTGCTTCTCTCGTATTTCCCTAACCTTTTGTGTTCCTCTATGTCTTTACTACAGATTTGTGTGTGTGTGTGTGTGTGTGTGTGTGTGTGTGTGTGTGTGTGTGTGTGTGTGTGTGTGTTTGTGTGTGTGTGTGTGTGCTGGGGGGAGGATCCACCGAATATACTGGAGAACGTGGAAAAAAAATTACATCTCACCAGAAGCTATGTGGCAAGAAGGTGGGATTATTTGCCACAGTCCTCTCAACCAAACATTAAATCTATTGGAAATGATATGACGGGCGTTCCTCTTGGATTATTGTCTAATAAAGGTCCAACTGCACTGCCTCCTGTGCTTTCGTTCAGTGTGCCACCGAAAGTGGGTAGGCACTGTATCATCAGATTAGAGATTGGGATATTAAACAAACCACAATTCATGAAGACTTTTACATACAATAAAAGAAGCCTCACAGAAGATTTCAACTTGATAATTTAATGACTGAATTGGAAAACATCAGTTGGGATATTGTAGGTTTGAGTGACAGCCACAGAAAAGAAGAAAAAGTAATCCAGCTCACAGAGAGCTACTACCTTTTTTACTACAGAGGCAACGTGAAGGAGTTAGTGATGTAGAATTTCTAATTAACAGAAATCTTCCAGACAACAATGTCAAATTCAGCAGTGTATCTTACAGAACAACATGGATTGTAATTAGACTGTGCAAACAACACTTCTTGAATGTCATACAAGTATATGCACTGATTACTCAAAGCTCAGATGAAGAAACAGAAACATTCTGTGGTGACATATACTATTCTAATCGGAGACTTCAATGCAGAAGTTGGTAAATAAAAAAATGGAGAAACATGTATGGGAAAATTTGGATTTGGAGAAAGGAATGAAAGAGGGGAAATGGTGGTAAATTTTGCTGAAATGTATAACATGAGAATATTGACCATATTCTTTAACAAAAGAACAGGGAGATAATGAACCTGGAGACGTTCAAATGGAGAAACAAAGAATGAAATCGACTTCATTATGGCAGAAAAGAATAAAACCATCACAAAATTAATGTCACAGTTATCAACAAAGTAAATATAGGAAGTAGCATTGAATGGTGGGTTGCACAGCTAGATTCAGTTCCAGAAGTGAGAGAAAGATGATGATTAAAAATAAAAAGATATGCCCCCCCCACAAATCAGGAAATGAAAACAAAGCAGTTTTTCAGTTGGAAATAACGAACAGATTTCAGGCTGTAAGTAATGCAGAATGTGACACTGATAGGTTGAATGACAGACAAAAGTGGCAAGAGAATCAGCAGAGGTAATAGGCAAACCTAATACAACGAGATCCAAGAAGTATTCGGAATAGACACTCGAACTCTTGAAAAAAGAAATGAAATGAAAGTAAAAACAATGAAAGATGAATTAGAGCAGGTGGGATTAAATAAGCCTATCAACAAGAGACAAAGAGAAAAAAAAAAGAAAGAGAAACATGGACCAAGGAAACCATCAGAAAAGCGAAAAAGTCTGAAACAGGTTCGAAGTACAGTGGCTTAAGGAATGAAACCAAATATATCACTGAAGTACAAAAACGGTGAAGTCATTAAGTGAAGAGATAAGATGGTGAAGAGAGTTGAAGAATTTGACAGAGTACTGTATGCATCAAGGACAGTAGTACCAATAGCTAACTTTTCAGCTGACACAAGTGAAATACCTGAGGAAACACCATGGTAATTATTTCTCTTAAAAATATGAAAAGACGGAAGGCTCTGAGGGAAGATGGAGTAGTAGCATATTTACTGTTGGATGCAGGAGTGGAAGCATTTAACAGGCTTGCCTACTTCCTGACTCTGTATCATGAACAAGAAAATTCCCCAAACATGGTGTAATGCAATGGTTATTTTACTTTACAAAAAAGGCGACTATAAAAGGTCCCAGTAACTGTTGACCCATTAGCTTACTATGAGTCATTTACAAACTCCTTACTAACGTCCTTATGAACAGAATAACAAATCTGGAAGAAAACCAACCTCATGAACGGGCAGGATTCCGAAGCGAGTATTCGGCTACTGATCATCTACACACAATGAATCAGATAATTGAGAAAACTATAGAATATAATGAACCACTCTGCTTAAGTTTTGTTGATTACGAAAAGTTTTTTGACCCAGTGGAGCACATAGGAATTATAAATTCATTGCAAGAACTAGGACTAAATGACATCATTGTAAAACTGCTAAAAACATATAGAAAGAGGGAACCGCCACAGTTAAATCACATAAAAACTCGGAAAACATTAAGACTGAGAAGGGAATGCATTAGGGAAATACAATTTCACCAAAATTATTTACAGCATGCTCAGAAACTAAATTCAGAAAGCTAGACTGGGAGAGCAAAGGAATAAACACAGATGGAGAAAAAGTTAACCATTTAAGATTTGCAGATGACATTGTCCTAATCTCGAAAACAACAGAGATATTGCAAGAAGTGTTAAATGACCTGTACAGAAGAAAGTCTCAAAGTAGCACTAGAGATGAACCAGAGTAAAACTAATGTTTAATCCACATATATATTAGAGCGTCATCAGAATAAGCAAAGAAATTCTGGAAGATGTCGAGGAGTACAGATACTTGGGGTAAATTCTAAAATTAACGAAAGACAACGATGGCTAAATAAAAAGACTTATTACAATTCGATGGAAAGCTCTTGGTAAAGACAGAGACATTATGAAAAGTAGATAGCCAATACGTATAGAACGAAAAGTACATAGTGCATGAATAATTCCAGCTGTGATGTACAGCTGTGAGACCTGGGGCCTAACAAAATCAATAGGAAAATAACTAATCCATTCTCAGTGAGCAATGGAAAGGTCAACGTTGGGAATATTTTTAAGAGACAGGGAAAAAAACAACTTTAGTGAGAGAGCAGACTAAAGTCAAATTCATTATAGAAATTATAAAAGAACAGAAATGGAGGTGGGCAGACCATGTAGCAAGAATAAGGGATAACCAATGAAGCAAGAGGCTGACTGACTGGACAGCAAGAGATTGTAAGCGTAGCAGAAAAAAGGATCAGATACTCGTAGGAGGTGCAGACATGAGCTAGAGAAATTTGCAAGGAAAATGTGGCAGAGATTGGCTCAATCATGGAATTCGTGGAGAAGGTTGGGGGAGGCCTTTGTTCAGCAGTTCAGCAGTGTACTTGTAATGGCTGATGACATATATATGGAGCCTATGTGGTACAGTGGTAAAGTGTGCGTTTCGTACACGGGTGAACCAGGGTTCGCGCCCCGCCAGGGTAATAAACTTTGGGAGTGTTCACCCGGCCACATACTGTATTGGCGGACACAAGGGGTGCTGTGGTTGAACCAGTCTCGCTTACTATAAAGTATGCTTGCACCCAGTCAGCTTGCGCGGGCCGATTACACTTGGTTCACAGACTACACACACATCCAAAGCCACTCCAACACTACAGTTACACTTACAAGCACTTATCACCCTACATACAATCTCTACCAGACAGTCTAAGCCACTTGGTAGAGATACATTGGCTGTATCGTCCCGACTTCGGTCGGGATATGCCGGTCCTGCAGTGGATACTCAAACGGCTGCTGCTGCTGCTGATTATATATATATATATATATATATATATATATATATACAGAGAGAGAGAGAGAGAGAGAAGCAAGGAGTATATGGGCCCTTTTCTTACTGTCAAGTCAGGTCATAGCAGCAACATACACTGTGAATAACTGCTAATTAAATTACAATCGCAGTAGATCATGGTATCAATGTTCTACCAGATGAGGCAAACCATTTTGCTGCCACTGTGCCTTACAAAACGACTGTTAGATTCTGTTACGTCCCTGTCACACACTACCACAGGCTCCAACAACAGTAGTTCAGTATAGGAAAGACATTGCCCAGTGGGTTGTTCTTCCTAGAGGCAGCCTTTCGTTGTACAGTACACAGGATCACCTTGGGCGTCGTTTATAAGAACTGGCTTCTTCAATTCACTTTCTTCATTTTCCAAATAATTACAATTAATGCTAGCCAACTTCACTTCACAGTTTTCACTAGTACAGGAGCTATACAATCTCCACTAACTGCACTTAACATTTAATGTTTCCGACTGCATTTCACTGTTTTCACAAGTACCGGAGCTATAGTCTTCACTAACTGCAATTAAACTTAATGCCTGCCAACTACTCTTCACTGTTTTCGCAAGTACCAGAGCTATAGAATCTGTAGTTACACTGAAGTGACACTGCACTAAACTTAAACTGAACTGAAAGCCCTCTAGTCCCTTCCCCATCCTTTTATAATCTTGCCTTATGCTCGAATGCTCGAGTATACTCTAACTACAACAGTTGCCAAATCAGAGACATTCAAAACATGTCAGAGTTTTCTTACACTGCATAACATCCTAAATTATTTAGCATACAAACTGAGATGAAATTACACAATCTAACAAACAATCACGTAAGTAAAACAGTAGGCTATAGAGAAAAAGAGCATAAAATTTAATGCATAAATTTACAAAATAATTCCGCCCACAATTAGCAGGCTAACTGGCAACTATGACACATAATGGTAAAATACGAGAAGCACTGGGAAAGTTCCAGTAAATCCCGCTTCTCAACACTACTCCCTTCCTAGCATTTTGTCGTCCCGACAAAACTACACAGTACCTACAGACATAATTAATCCTAAAGAAATATCGAATTGTACACAAAATAGTCCTCCAACTTATCAGGTCTTCTTCTGTGCCACTTCTGACAACGTCTCTGCTCCTCCACACAGTCCACTCCTCCTACAATGTCTTGGTCCTCTTCCTGATTCACTTCTTCATTTGGGAAACTGTTACCATCCTCTTGAACTTCAGCTTCTTGGTCCTCCTCAACATCCTCAACTGCGGGAGAGAATGGATCCTTGGAGATGTCCCAGCTGTACTGTCCAGGCCCGTGGTACTGCCAGAGACGATTCATGAGTACCACCTTCAGGCAAGATTTCCTGTCCCCCTGAATCCCGTATGCTACATCTGACAGGTGATCCAACACAGTGTAAGGCCCGTCCCACGGACTCTGCAGCTTCGGTGCCTGTCCCTTCTTTCACTGAGGATTGTATAATCAAATTTCTCACCATCCTTGAAGCTCACATCACTTGCCTTGGCATCATACTTGCATTTCATCACCTCTCCTGAAAACTTAAGGGCTCCTTACACTTGATGATGTACCTCAGCCAGCCTTTCGTGAAGATGCTTCGCATAGCTGGAGGTGTCTGTAGACAGCTCTTCACCAGGTGGTCTTCCCTTTAACAAGTCAGTGGATTAATGTAACTCGTGGCCCAGCATCAGTTTTGCAGAGATGTAGCTTGTAGACTCAGAGGATGCAGACCAATATGCCATCAGCAATGCAGGTCATTTCTGGTCCTAGTCCGTTTGTCCAGTTCTTGTCCCATGGTCTAGTTAAATTTATCCACCATCCCATCTGACTGTGGCCTTAGTGGGGCTGTCCTGATCTTCTTGATACCCAGTAACTTGCAGCACTTTCGGAATGCAGCAAACTCGAAGTTTCTGCTGTGGTCTGAATGTAGTTCTTGTGGCATCACAAAATGACAGAAAAACAAAATGACTGGTCAACCAACACCTGAGCAACAGTCGCAGCCTATTGATCAGGGATGGCATAGGCTTCTGGCCACTCTGTGAATTAGTCCATGACGACACATACTGTATATATCGGTTTCCTCTTTCAATGACTGGCAGAGGTCCAGCAATGTCCACTGAGACTCTTTCCATTGGTGCATCCACTTGGTATAGCTGGAGCGTGGCACAGCAACGTTTCTTAGGTCCCTTCTTGTGCAACATACATCAAAGGCCTGAAACCACTCCTCAACATCCTGACACATGCCAGTCCAGCAGATCATCTGTCACAGCCGACTTAAAGTTTTCTTCACTCTCAGGTGCCCACTAGTGATCTGGTTATGAGACTCATCCAAGATCTAGGACCTCATTTTCTTTGGAACAACCAGTTGCCAATTCTTGCTGAGGCCAAAGGGTGTCTCCCACTGACACTCCAGTCGTCCATTGTTCAAACAAAAAAGGTTCCACAGACTCCAGTAGCTCTTGGTCGCAGGCTTGAACCTGGAAAACTCTTCCCAAGATTGTCACACTGTATTCTGCTGCAGCCACTCTAGCCCTCTCAGGGTCACTCACGCGATTCACGTTTCATGTGGATTGTTCTAAAGATGTTCAGTCACTCGAATTGCATTCCTAAGCACCAACAAATTTGCCAAAAATTAAGTTTCTGGCAGATTCGCATCAAATTTTGATGCGTCATAGCAAGTGCAGTGCTTTCTAATGGTAAGGCATTGGCAACACTGAGCTGCCTCATGGGGCCCAGCACGTAGCGAGCCCAGCACGTAGCGATAAACCTCAGTCTCTTCCAAGCAGCCAGATGGTGGAGTTGCGTTGCATGTACTGTCCCTTTAAACTCCTACTAATTCTCCCCATCCTGCCCAAGCCGAAGCCCCTATGGACTCAGTGTGATAATCCAGTATTTGTGAGCATATTTGTATGTGATATTGTCGATGGAACATAGATATATATCACGAAAAGGAATTGTGTTCATTAGCAATCGTTAGGCTTAGAGGCGATATGCATGTTCACTGTTGCGGGGTTTCGCCTCGCCCTCCTCAAGGCCCTATGGCATGATTACAAATACGTATATAATGAAGCCAGCCAAAACTGTTTTTTGTGTGAAAGATATTGTGGCTGGTTTGGTGAAATTATGGAACTAGTTAGCATTATGGACGCCATGAACCATAGTGTGGAATGGGGCAGGAATCATGTACAGTTTTTATAGTCGGGAAGGGAGAATTAGAGGTGTTTAGGGATGGAATTACTGTGATTCTGATAGTGAAAATGCATATGGAATTGTGTGAATTATACATCAAACATGCTGCAGATGTTCATGGAGTGTGGTGTGTGCCAATAAAACAGAGTTGCATCTTACTCTCCCGGCGAAGGATGCTGCATCACAGTCACGTTGAACCGTAGTAAGGAAGGGAATAATTGTGGAGGTTAGGGTGGAATCATTGTGGTAGTCATGTATTTGTGTATGATATTGTGTCAAGTGTAAGCGAAATGTGCCACGTATCCTCATGACAGTGTAAATTATGGTGCGTAGCGTAGGTGAGCGATACTTTAGCGGCAGGTGTGCTGTGAAAGGTAACGATGGCAAGCAACGAGGGACGTCATTGAACTGGTACTGTACCTTAGTCTGACATTTAGTGATAAATTATACTTTATGTAAAATATATGTGAACTATGCCGTGAGTGTTAGTTTAGGTGCGTGGCATAGGTGAGTGGTACTTTAGCGGCAGGTTTGCTGTGAAAGGTAACGATGGCAAGGAACGAGGGACGTCATTGAACAGGTACTGTACCTTGGTCTGACGGTGATAAATTATACTTTATGTAAAATATACGTGAACTGTGCCGCGAGTGTTCGTTTAAGTGCGTGGTGTAGGTGAGCGATACTTTAACGGCAGGTGTGCTGTGAAAGGTAACGATGGCAAGGAACGAGGGATGTAAGTGAACAGTTACTGTACCTTGCAACGCTGGGCAACCACGAACGTTAGTGGACAGGAAGTGTACCTTTCAAAAACAATTGTTGAAATTTGTTATTCTTATCTAAAATGTTTGTGATATGTGCCACGAGTGTTCGTGGAAAATATTATATCATGTGTTAGGGGAACGTTTGGGGAAGGACGGGAAAATATGTCTGTGTATATATATATATATGAGGGAGTATATCATGTGTGGCGGGAACCTTCAGATATTGTGAAGGAGTATGTGTGTCGTGAAACTTAAGGGAAGGAGGGCTGAAAAAAAAATACACACACACACACACACACACACACACACACACACACATATATATATATATATATATATATATATATATATATATATTGTTACATAGCCTTTGATTTCATCATCCTTTGTATAATTCTAACGTACAGTATGGTGCATGTTTAATTACGATTCGCCTCGTGGCTTCCATAGTGCGTGTTCTACCTCACTGCCCCCTTCTCCTCCCTTATAGTAGAGTAAGTCGTTCTTTCTGTTGTTCAAAGCAGGAGTGTCAACTCTTTGTCCCCTATGGCTTCATTTGCGCGTCCTTCTTACAAGTTGTATCAAGCTCTGCTGGCCCCTATATAATGAGCTCAGTCTCTGCATTAATTGCCACTTAGATCTACTCCTCATTTTGTTCACATCTCTGTCCTCCCCTGTACAGTTGTTATTATTTTTGTGAGTGCTCAGGAAGTCTCCAACCATCTAGCTGCTGTGAATTTGAGTATAAGTGTTATTACATTTTTTCTTGTACCGTATACCATAAGGTGTTGGTTCGTAGGCCTGGTAGGGTTTTTGTGATTCATATGGAGTTATTGATGTCAGCCATTATTAATAATATTTTGTATCTGTAATAATATATCTTGCATTAACTGAGGATTATCCGGATTTCTCATTTTATCAGGGCTGACTTAGATAAATTTACTCTTGCTAATTTCGTGTTAATAGAGGCTATTTTAGTTAACCATATATTTAACTTGTTTTTTGCCATTACATTATCCTTATCAGTCCTGAATGTTTAGTTGTTAGCTTCAGTATTAAACTTTAACTTGTAATTTTACATAACTCTTTTGTTTTGGAACCTGGAACTTTGCGGGACAGTAGTGATTTTAGTATTCTCACTTAAAGTGTTCATTATCTCTCTCTGTTTCGTAACAATATATATATATATATATATATATATATATATATATATATATATATATATATATATATATATATATATATATATATATATATATATATATATATATATATATATATATATATATATATATATATATATATATATATATATTGTTACATAGCCTATGGTTTCATCATCCTTTGTGTAATTCTAACGTACAGTATGCTGCATGTTTGATCACGAGCGTGTTCTACCTCACTCCCCTCTTCTACCCTTATAGTAAAGTAAGTCGTTCTTTCTGTTGTTCAGAGCAGGAGCGTCAACTCTTTGTCCCCTATGGCTTCATTTGCGTGTCCTTCTTGCAAGTTGTATCAAGCTCTGCCGGCCACTATATACTGACCTCAGTCTCTACATTAATTGTCACTTAGATCTGCTCCTCATTTTGTTGACATCTCTGTCCTCCCCTGTACAGTTGTTATTATTTTTGTGAGTGCTCGTGAAGACTCCAACCATCTAGCAGCTGTGTAATTCGAGTATAAGTGTTATTGCATTTTTTCTTGTACTGTATAGCAAAAGGTGTTGATTCGTAGGCCTAGTGAGGTTTTTCTGATTCATGTTTTTTTTTGTGTCAGCCATTAGTAATAATGTATTGTATCTGTATTAATATATCTTGCATTCACTGAGCATTATCCGGTTTTCTCATTTTATCAGGGCTGACTTAGATAAATTTACACTTGCTAATTTCGTGTTACTAGAGGCTATTGCAGTTAACCATATATTTAACCTGTTTTTTGCTATTACATTTTCCTTATGAGTCTTGAATATTTAATTGATAATTTGAGCATTAAACTTTAACTTGTAATTTTACCTAACTCTTTTGTTTTGAACCTGGAACTTTGCGGGACAGTAGTGATTTTTAGTATTCTCCTTTGAAGTGTTCATTATCTCTCTCTGTTCCGTAACATAAATTTGGCGACCTCTTATCAGGATATTCAGGATATTATCATAAGGATATTGCTGGATATTTTGTGACTGTGATTTAGTCATGATGTCTGCTATTACTACGCTTGATGAAGCCAAAGATTTTTTGTCAAATGTGCAAACAGTGTGTGATGTAGAAAACAGAACAAAGAATGAACTTAAGCTTGTTGCTCAACAATTGGGAATTGCTGTTCGCTCTCATCAGTCTAAAGATCAAATTGTTGACATGATTAATGAAAGCTTGTTTAATGTAATTCCTCCAAATGAGCAAACGCAGATTGAACTAGCTAAGTTACAGCTAGCCCTGCAGGAGGCTCGTGCTAAGGAAGCTGAGTTTCAGGCAAATGCTAAGGAGGCTGAGTTTAAGGCTCGTGCTAAGGAGGCTGAGGCACAAGTTGAAATTGCTAGGATTCAGGCGGACCATGAGTATCGCATGAAACAAGGTGGAACTGGATCATCTAGCTCTGATGATTTTGATGTGGCTAAAAATGTTAAACTTGTCCCTCCTTTTAATGAATCTGATTTAACAAAGTATTTTCAGTTGTTTGAGAGGGTAGCTACAGGTTTTAACTGGCCCAAAAGTATTGGCCAGTACTCCTTCAAACTGTTCTCACCGGTAAAGCTCAAGTAACTTATGCATCTTTGCCTCAGGATCAATCTGATAATTATGATGTAGTTAAGAGCTTGATTCTCTAGGCCTATGACCTTGTTCCTGAAGCCTATAGAGTAAAATTTAGGATAACTTATAAATAAGATAAGCACTCCCATGTTGAGTATGCAAAAATCAAAGAAGATTTGTTAGAGCAGTGGTTAAATTCTAAGAATGTGGATTCTGGTTTTGGTAAAGTTAAGCAGATGATTTTGCTGGAGGACTTCAAAAGGTGTATTAATAATGATGTAAGCCTATATCTTGATGAGAAAAGAATAGATAATTTGTCTGACGCTGCAGTTTTAGCTGATGAATATGTTCTCACTCACAAGAGATATTCTAGAGAAAAAAGAAAAGCTGAGAGTAAGTACGTTGCCTCTACTCAGAGTACAGGTAACAGGAAAGAGAATAAAGATGATGTTTCTCAGGAATTAAATACCAGCTTCACCTCTAGATTTCAGAAAAGTAAATGTACTTATTGTAGTAAGCTTGGTCATACTACGGAGAAATGTTTCAGGAGACAGCATGATGTGAACAATAAGGAGTCTTTGAATATTCAGTCAATTGGTCTAGTGTCCACCCTTGAGAGTTCCCAGAATTCTTTAACTGAGTTAACTGAACCTGCTTTGAGGGGTAAATTAAATTCTCATGATGAAGCTCCTCTTTTGAGCAGTAACGTGGGTGACACTCTCAAGAGTACATGTGCTAATTTCTTGTCTGATGGTTTTGTAAGTCCTCTGGACAGTAATGACAGGAAATCAGTTAAAATATATCGTGATACAGGTGCTTGCCAATCCCTTATGCTGACCAGTGTTCTAGGCTCTAATGTTAATTCCTCTGATGAAACTGTAATCTTACAAGGTGTAGGGAATAATTACTTCTCTGTCCCTCTGTGCAGAGTGAATTTAGAGTCTGGTTTTGTTAATGGTTCCATTATGGTTGGGTTGGTTGAGACACTCCCAATGTTAGGTGTAACTTTCTTACTTGGATATGATATTGGTGGAAGTCAAGTGTGTCCAGCTCCTCAGTTGTCTAGTGAACCAGTGGCTGCGACCCAGGATTGTGATGTCCTTGATGTGTTCTCTGCATGTGCTGTCACTTGGGTTAAATCTAAAGTTACTGGTGACTTAGAGGATAATGATGATGATGATGATGTTATCCTAGCTGACACTTTTCTTGCTAATTTGGACCACTCACCAAATGTGACAGTACCCCGTACTGTTGATAAATTGTCTCGTCAAGAGTTGGTTGAGTTGCAGGTTGCTGACCCTGAGTTGAAAGGTCTAGCTAACTCTGCTTGCAGTGAGGAAGAGTCAGCCGGTGCTTCTACTTGTTATTATATAAAGTCAGGAGTACTTATGAGGAAGTGGAGACCCCCAACAGCATCAGCCGACTGTGAATGGGAGGTTGTACATCAAGTTGTCATCCCTCGTGTTTGTAGGCAGGATATCATTAGAGTGGCTCATGATTCCAGTTTGGCAGGACACCTTGGAGTGAGGAAGACTATGGCACGCATTTTGAAACACTTCTACTGGCCAGGTATCTTCAGAGATTTTTCCTGGTATTGTAAGTCTTGCCACACCTGTCAAGTTGTGGGGAAGTGTAATCAGACCGAAAAGGTTGCACCTCTAGTTCCCATTCCTCCTTTTGAGGCGCCATTCACCCGTGTGTTGGTGGATATTGTGGGCCCTCTTCCTAAGACTTCTTCAGGATTTTCTTATGTGTTGACCCTGATTGATATGGCTACTCGTTATCCTGAAGCCATTCCACTTAGAAATATCTCAGCAAAGAACGTGGTTAAGGAAATGCTAGGGTTCTTCACCAAGTTTGGTCTGCCCAAGGAGGTACAGTCAGACCAGGGAAGTAATTTCATGTCAAAGGTTTTCAAGCAGTCTCTGAAAGAGTTGGGCATCACCTAGATCACGTCTTCAGCTTACCATCCCCAGACCCAAGGAGCGTTGGAGAGATATCATCAAACACTCAAATCGATGCTCAAGAAATACTGTTTGGAACATCAGAAAGACTGGGATAAAGGTCTTCCATTCGTTCTATTTGCTGCAAGAGAATCTCCAAATGAATCACTGGGCTTCTCACCTTTTGAACTACTGTTTGGCCATGAAGTAAGAGGACCCCTTAAGCTACTCAAGGAATGCTGGCTGTCGAAGGAAGATGACATCAACCTGCTGGAGTATGTGATGAAGTTCAAAGAACGGCTGTCCACTGCTTTACAGCTGGCGAGAGAGAATTTAGGAGCTGCTAATGAGCAGATGAAGACTTGGTATGATAAGAAGTCCAGGTTACTCCACTTTCAGCCAGGAGATTAGGTTTTGATTCTGCTACCGGTGCATGGGCAACCTCTTCAAGCCAAGTTTAGTGGTCCTTATTTCGTGGAGAAGAAACTCAGTGATGTCAACTATGTCATCGCCACACCAGATCGTAGAAAGAACAAGCAACTTTGTCACATCAACATGCTAAAGTTATATCACAGGCGGGACGAAAATAACCCAGTCTGCACTGTAGCTGTTCCACCCGAGTCTGCAAGTGAAGTTCTCCCATGCAGCATGAGCCTGAGTGATAGTTTGGGGAAGAATCCTAATATCATGAATGATCTCCAGACCAAGCTTTCTCATCTAGCTCCCGAGGAAAGGCAGGAGTTTTCGGCAATATTGCAGGAGTACCCGCAAGTGTTCCGTGCCACTCCAGGAAGAACCACTGTGTTGATGCATGATGTCGATGTTGGAGATGCAAAGCCAATTAAACTGCCTCCTTACCGTGTGAACCCAGTGAAAGTTCCTCTCATCCAGAAGGAGCTTGGCTACCTGTTGGACCACAAGATGATTGAGCCCTGTCAGAGCGAGTGGGGTTCTCCTGTCACTCTAGTCCCTAATCCAGGTGGGTCACAGCGGCTTTGCATCGACTACAGACGTGTTAATCAGATAACCAACACAGACACTTACCCTCTCCCTCACGTGGAAGATTGCATAGACAAGATCGGAAAGGCTAGGTACATAAGTAAGTTTGATTTGTTAAAGGGATACTGGCAAGTACCTATGACTGAACATGCTAGGGAGATCTCATGTTTTGTAACACTAGGAAAGACTTTTGCATGTTCTGTAATGCCATATGGTATGAAGAATGCACCAGCCACTCTTCAGAAGCTCATGAATGTTGTAACAGAGGGTTTGGCAGGGTGTGTTGTTTATATTGATGATGTATTAATCTTCAGTGACAACTAGAAAGATCACCTATGCCATGTCAGTAAATTTCTTGAGCGTTTGGTTCAGGCAAATCTTGTAGCTAATTTATCAAAGTGTGAGTTTGGTCAAACTAAAGTTCAGTACCTTGGGTACGTAATTGGTGATGGACACGTTGCACCACCAGCAGCTAAGGTTCAGGTTATAAGTGATCTTCCCAGACCTAAAAGCAGGAAAGAGCTACAAAGATTTTTGGGAATGGTAGGTTATTACAGGAGATTTGTTCTTAACTTTTCAATTCTTGTATCACCACTTACAGACCTACTGAAAAAGGGAGTTAAATTTGTCTGGACCGATAACTGTGAATCCTCTTTCAGCAAACTTAAAGCTATCCTATTAAGTCAGCCAGTGCTCGCTACTCCAAATTTTGCTAAGCCTTTTAAGATGGCTGTTGACGCAAGTGATACAGGAGCTGGGGCTGTTTTGCTGCAAGAGGATGATCAGGGTATTGAACACCCTGTATCTTATTACAGTAAGAAGTTCACTCCACCTCAAAAGAACTACTCAACTATTGAGAAAGAGCTTTTGGCCTTGATTTTGGGTTTACAGCATTTTTCATTTTATTTGTGTTCTGGTTTTGACCCCATAGTCATTTATACAGATCATAACCCACTGAAATTCCTTAGTAAGTTTAAAGATAAAAATCAGAGATTGACAAGATGGAGTCTACTTCTTCAGGAGTATTCATTAGACATACAGCATGTCAAGGGGAAAGAAAATGTTATTGCAAATTGCATATCTAGACTTTAGACAGATTGTTTTAGAGTAATAAGAAATTTCCTTTGTAAAATTCTTTTTTTTTTTGTGGGGAGGTGTTACATAGCCTATGATTTCATCATCCTTTGTATAATTCTAACGTACATTGTGCTGCATGTTTGATCACGATTCGCCTCGTGGCTTCCATAGTGACCGGACTTGCGTGTTCTGCCTCACTCCCCCCTTCTCCCCCTTGTAGTAGAGTAAGTCGTTCTTTCTATTGTTCAGAGCAGGAGTGTCAGCTCTTTGTCCTCTGTGCTTCATTTGCGCGTCCTTCTTACAAGTTGTATCCAGCTCTGCCGGCCCCTATATAATGAGCTCAGTCTTTGCATTAATTACCACTTAGATCTACTCCTAATTTTGTTCACATCTCTGTCCTCCCCTGTACAGTTGTTATTATTTTTGTTAGTGCTCAGGAAGTCTCCAACCATCTAGCTGCTGTGTAATTTGAGTATGAGTGTTGTTGCATTTTTTTTCTTGTACTGTATAGCATGGGGTGTTAATTCGTAGGCCTGGTGAGGTTTTTGTGATTCGTGTGGAATTTTGATGTCAGCCATATTCCGTATGCTATGCGCACATCACGAAAGTGACGTACGGACATGAGTTCCCCGTCGTTTTCGGCGATTTACTGGAAAACTATGAGGCGTATCGAAATAATTTTTAGGTCATTAGAAAGCTGGTGAAATTCTGCATAATATTATGCAATAAAAACATAACGTGCGAGAAAATTTCTGAATTAGAGCTCCTTGAATTTTTTTCAAAAATGGCTTTAAATTTTTGGCCATTTTCTTGAAAACTACAAATCATATCACAACCAGATTTGTCTCTTTAGAAAGCTGATGAAATTCTCTATAAAAAAACTTCTAATTACATTTTCTTGTATGATGTAAAACATTAGAATAGTGATGTTGGGAAATGAACGTGACGTAGCGAAATGTTTTTTCACGGCTGCCTAATGTTGTTTTATTCGGGTTTTCCTCTTTTTTTGTGGTGGTTATCAGGTAGAACAAACATCAACGAATGAGATGACATAGGTTTCATGGGAGTATATTGATGTTTGGGTGGCAAAAATAAGGAGAGAATACGTTTTATTTGCTGCGCGTGGGCAGCTGGGCCGGGCGGCTTCGCAGATAAAGTCGTGTGCCGGAAAAGTTACTGAAACTTGCCGTGCGCGAGATGGCTAGCACTGGTTGCAAATCTGCATCCACCATCTACATGCTCTTCAGGTCTCCTTCATCTGACACTGGCCCTGTCATTGCAGTACAGCTGCATTTCTTGCTCTGATCTTCTTTTTTACTACACTGCCGGCGCTCTGGGCCACAAGGCTGATGACTCAGGCTGTCAGCATTGCCATGTACCAGCCCAGAATGGTGCTTCACCTCTTTGTTGTGCCGGCCTAGCTTCCCAAGCCAGAGTGGCAGTTGTCCTTCTGGATTCTTTTACGTCTTCAACCACTTGAGTGTTGCATGGTCCACCCTGATAATGAAGTAGAACCCATACAAGTAGGGATGGAAGAAATCAAGGCTCTTCATCACCGCCAAGAGCTCCTTATGGATGACACAGAAGTTCTACTCTGGTGGGCTGAGCTTCTTGCTGTAATATGCCACCACATACTTTTTTTTCATCCTTCCTCTGTGACAGGACTCCACCAGGATGAATGGTTGACTCTTATCTCGGTATGGCAATACTGGAGAGCTTGCCAACGCATGCTTGAGTTCACCAAAGGCCTTATGAGTCAATGCTGTTCACACCAACTTCTGCCTTTTCCCTAACAACTTGTGTAGAGGTGCAGCTATCATTGCAAAGTCCTTGAAAAAATGCCGATAGTAGGTACACAAACTCAGAAAACTCTGTAGCTCCATCACACAAGTTGGAATAGGTCAGTTTACCACAGCTGCCACCTTCTCCAGATCATTACGGATGCCACCCTCGCCTAAAATGTGTCCCAGGTACTTCGCTTCCTTCTGGAAGAAGTAACACTTCTTGGGGTTCAGCTTGAGGTGCACTACTCAGATCCTGTTGAGCATTTTTAACAACTTCTCCTGTTCTTGGTCAGAAGTCCATCCAAACACAATTACATCATGCAGATAGGTGAGAGCTGTCTGCCAATACAGGCCTCCAATACACAATCCATGAGATGCTCAAAAGTAGCTGAGGCATTGCATAGGCCAAAAGGCATCACTTTAAACTACCATAAAACCTGCCTGTGCAAAAAGGCTGTTTTCTCCTTGTCCTAAAAAAGGCTGTTTTCTCCTTGTCCTTCTCTGCAACCTTAACCTGGTGGAACCCTGCTTTCATATCTAGGGTGGAGAACCACTTGGCACCTGACAGAGCATCTAGCGTGTCATCAATCCTCGGCAAGGGGTATGCATCCTTCACTGTCACTTCATTCAGGGCTCAATAAACTACACAACACCATACTAAGCCATCCTCTTTCCTTACCAGAACCACTGCTGATGCCTACGGCCTGCTGAACTTTTCTATCACTCCTTGATCCTGGAGATTCTCTAGCACCTTCTCCATTTCTTGCCGTTGGGCTGGCACCATCCTCTGCGCTGGTTGTTTAATGTGGTGGTGATCCTTGGTGTCTATACAAAGCTCCACCAAATCAGTGCACCCCAGGTCTAGGTCTCCGGTGGAGAAGACATCCGGAAACTTCGTCAGCAACTGCCTCAATTTCAGCACTTGTGAGCCATCCAGGCATTGACAACTTGAAAATAGATCTTGTAAGTGGTCTGGCAGATACCATTTTTCTTTGACTACACTCCTTTTACAGGCCTTCCTCTGATACCACTCAGGGTTCACCACCTGACAGAGTCCCACAATTTCTTCCTCGTTGATCTGTGTCTCACGGGAGAAATTGGCCACCACATCCAGCAATTCACCTGCACCATTTTCCACTAACGTTCTCCCCACCATGATTCCGGACTTTGTCTTGTACCATACCTCAAGCTCCACTACGTCTGGGCAGCTGCCAAAAGAGCCTCTCACCTTGCACTGGAGCAATAGTTTTGAGTTTGGGGGTATCACTGTCCTGCGGAGCACCCTCACCTCGCCACCAGAACTGGTATGTCTCACTGCCGTGACGGGAACCAACTTTACTCTTACCTTCAGCTTCATGGAGTAAAAGTCCATCTCATATCCCATGGACATCAGATAGTCCAAACTAAGAGGTCACGGATCCTTCTTCCCTGTTGCACAGACTGGAAGTGTGGCCACCTTGTCCTGCCACTTCAGTCCGGCCATCCAAAGGTCCCCTAAGTTTTGCATGATGCCCACTTATGCCACACAAGTGTTCTGATGACTTAGGCAGATCCCGATGTTGTAACACACCAGGCCTTACAAAAGTCTGCTCTGAAGCTGAACCAATCACCAGGGAACACTTCTTGCTGTCTATTCTCCCATCTACTTGCACACTGCTGATCACAGTTCTCTTGCAATTTCTAGGTGATGGGGTCACTTGGGAAAAGCCGGCTGGTGGTAGCCAATTAACACCAGCCTCCACCAGTTTTCAGCTTCTTTCTGGTCTTCCGTAGCCTTCTTCTTATCCTCCTTTTTCTTCTTTGGACACTCAGAATTGAAGTGTCCCAACTAACTACATGTCCAACCCTTTTGTTACACTTGTAGATATCCTTGCATCTCTCTGTTCTTGTTCCTTCTTCCATTTGCAACAATCCTCTTTCTTGTGTCCCAGGTTTCCGCAGAACCAGCAACCTCCTCCGTTCTTCTTTTGTTCCCTTTTCCACTTGCAGCTCCTGGCTTTTCACAGTACCAGCAACT
Source organism: Coenobita brevimanus (assembly GCF_032717465.1). Classification (NCBI taxonomy): domain Eukaryota; kingdom Metazoa; phylum Arthropoda; class Malacostraca; order Decapoda; family Coenobitidae; genus Coenobita; species Coenobita brevimanus. The sequence continues at coordinate 24,879,677 of NC_137055.1, forward strand.
TTTCCTTCAAATTCTTCTGCTTCACATACCTGCCCCTTTCTTGCCTTGAATCCTGCACTACCACCTGCCATAAAAGTGAAAGTACTGGACCTGACATAGGACTCAAATTCTACAGCTCTGGCTAGTGCTTCTTGCATGCTTGTAGGTTGTGCCTGCCTCACTTGCACTTTCAACTCTTTATTATCAACATCGATGAACTAGTCCCACAGAAAAATAGCCAACAGGTTAGGTGCTGCTCCAGGGTATGTCTTGTATACCATACTCTCCAAGTCATGAGCAAGCTGCTGTAGGGATTTGCCTCGAGCCCGTACATGGGTCTGGAATTTTGCTCTGTAAACCTCAGTCTGGTGCTTAGTCCCGTATCTGCGCTCTACTATGGACTGATTACTGTTCTTCTCCTCTACTGACATCTGGCCCAGAATTTCCATTTTGGCACCCTTGAGGCTAGTAGAAAGCTGAACTGCCCTCTGCCTATCATCCCAACAATTTTGATCAGCAAGTAGCTCAAACTGCACACAGTAAGCTTCCCAAGATACTCTACCATCAAAAATCTGAGTTTCCTTTTTAATTGGACCCCCATTATAGCCATGCACTTCACTGGTTTTGTGGCCTAAAAACTTGGGCACCATAATCAAGTCCAGGACTTAAAACTTCTGCGTTCTGATTTTTCAACCCTCTAATGCTAGCTTTTGATACTTGGGCTTCGTCGAGTTCCACCATACAATATTTTTTTAAAATATATGCTCCCTGTACACTAACCCGAGGCTCGACAGTGCAATATTTCTCTACAGCCTCAATTCTCTCACAGATTACATTCAAATGGCCGTCTACATGCTTCAGCTGGTCATCTACATGATGTCTTGCACTCCACCACTATCCCCTCACTAATCTTCAGCTGGTTGTCTACATGCTGTCTGCACCCATTACAATATTTCTCACCTCATACTTCTGCTGCTCTACAGTAGCTTGGTATCTACTTCCTCCTTAAACTGTTGCTGCTCATCCTTCATTTCCCCCATGAAAGCAATTAGCTGTCCTTGTATCCTCAGATGTAATTCCCTCTGTTGCTCCTGTGACACCTCTTGAAGCTGTTCATAGCATTCTCTTTGTTCTTCCTCTAGTTGTTCATTCTATGCTTACAGTTGTTCTTTGACTTCTTTCTGTCCCTCATTTTGTGCCTGTAATTGTTCTTTGAGTTCTTTCTGTCCTTCATTCTGTGCCTGTAGTCTCTCATTCTGTGCTTGTAGTTGTGCACTTTGTGCTCATACTTGTACACTTTGTGCTCGCAGTTGCTGCAAGATTGTAACCAATGACACCTCGTCCGTCATAGCCTGGCTTCTCGTCTGTACACATTTTGCCTCCATGTTGAAGGTTTGACTCACTGCAGCACTTTTCGATTCCCACTCCCAACACCATTGTTAAGTCCCTGTCCCACACTGCCACAGGCTCCAACAGCATTAGTTCAGTATAGGAAGTGAGTTGTTCTTCCTACAGGCAGCCTTTTGGTTTACAAAACACAGGATCAGCTTAGGTGTCTGGCATAAATCTTTAATTTCCAAACTGCCCTCCTACGGTTTCTATCCTTCTATCTGTGCCTTCATCGCTAGCTTCCTTTCTGGTCGTTCTATAGCCGCTATTGTAGATGGCCATCGTTCTTCTCCTAGATCTATCAACAGTGGTGTTCCTCAGGGCTCTGTCCTATTACCAACTCTCTTCCTTTTATTCATCAATGATCTTCTAAGCTGTACATCTAACCCTATCCACTCATACGCTGATGACTCCACCCTTCACCTTTCCATTCGGTTCCCGCAACGCCCATCTCAACAGTTACTTCAAGAAACAAGGGATGAGGCTATGGCACACCTTATGTCTGACTTGGCTCGTATCTCTGACTGGGGTAAAAATAATATGGTTGTTTTTAATGCATCTAAGACTCAGTTCTTACACCTATCAACCCGACAAAATCTTCCACAGGTATACCCATTAATGTTTAATAATATTCAGCTTAATCCTGCATCATCCTTGAACATGCTTGGGGTTTCATTTACTCGGGACTTATCTTGGAAAGATCATATTACATCTCTTGTAAAATCTGCTTCCAAGAGATTGGGTGTGCTAAGCCGACTCCGCTCTTTCTTTACCCCTGCACAATTGTTGACTCTATACAGGGGTTTTATCTGCCCCTGTGTGGAGTACAACTCTCATGCGTGGGGAGGCTCCCCACATACAGCTCTTCTCAATAGGGTGGAGTCAAAGGCTTTTCGTCTCATTTACTCTCCTCCTCTTACTGATTCCCTTCAACCTCTGTCGCTTCGCCGCTCTGTTACATCTTTATCTCTTTTCTATCGCTACTTTAATGGTCACTGCTCCTCTGAACTGTCTGCTTGCATTCCTCCACCTCTACGACGGGCGCGTAGCACCTGTCTGGCAGCAAACTCTCATCCCTTTTCTGTCCAGTTCTCTAATGCAAGAGTTAACCGTTTCTCCCAGTCTTTCATTTATACAACATGTCAGCTCTGGAACTGTCTCCCTCTGTCTGTATTTCCTGCTGCTTGTGATCTCCAGTCTTTCAAACGCAGTGTGTCCAGGCATCTCAAAATGATCGGATCTTGAATTTGGCTCTCTATTGTATTTTGTTTTTCTCTTGGAGGGAACTGTTACTGCGGGCTCATGGCCTTTGGTTCCTTCTTCCTCACATAAAAAAAAATAAAATAAATAAAATACATAAATAAATACTGGCTTCTTAAGTTCACTGTCTTTATTTTCCAAATAAATACATATAATGCTTGCCAACCTTACATCACTGCTTTATAAGTACCAGAGCACAAACTGCAATAACATTTAATACTTACCAACTACACTTCACTGATTTCACAAGTACCAGAGCTATACAATCTTCAGTTACACTGCACTGACACTGAACTAAACTTAACTTTTTTTTTTATTTTATTTTTTTTTTTATGCGAGGAAGAAGGAACCAAAGGCCATGAGCCCGCAGTAACAGTTCCCTCCAAGAGAAAAACAAAATACAATAGAGAGCCAAATTCAAGATCCGATCATTTTGAGATGCCTGGACACACTGCGTTTGAAAGACTGGAGATCATAGGCAGGAGGAAATACAGACAGAGGGAGACAGTTCCAGAGCTGACCTGTTGCATGAATGAAAGACTGGGAGTAACGGTTAACTCTTGCATTAGAGAGTTGGACAGAAAAGGGATGAGAGTTTGCTGCCAGATGGGTGCTACGCGCCCGTCGTAGAGGTGGAGGAATGCAAGCAGACAGTTCAGAGGAGCAGTGACCATTAAAGTAGCGATAGAAAAGAGATAAAGATGCAACAGTGCGGCAAAGAGACAGAGGTTGAAGGGAGTCAGTAAGAGGAGGAGAGTTAATGAGACGAAAAGCCTTTGACTCCACCCTATTGAGAAGAGCTGTATGTGGGGAGCCTCCCCACACATGAGAGTTGTACTCCACACAGGGGCGGATAAAACCCCTGTATAGAGTCAACAATTGTGCAGGGGTGAAGAAAGAGCGGAGTCGGCTTAGCACACCCAATCTCTTGGAAGCAGATTTTACAAGAGATGTAATATGATCTTTCTAAGATAAGTCACGAGTAAATGAAACCCCAAGCATGTTCAAGGATGATGCAGGATTAAGCTGAATATTATTAAACAATAGTGGGTATACCTGTGGAAGATTTTGTCGGGTTGATAGGTGTAAGAACTGAGTCTTAGAAGCATTAAAGACAACCATATTATTTTTACCCCAGTCAGAGATATGAGCCAAGTCAGACATTAGGTGTGCCATAGCCTCATCCCATGTTTCTTGAAGTAACTGTTGAGATGGGCGTTGCGGGAACCAAATGGAAAGGTGAAGGGTGGAGTCATCAGCGTATGAGTGGATAGGGTTAGATGTACAGCTTAGAAGATCATTGATGAATAAAAGGAAGAGAGTTGGTGATAGGACAGAGCCCTGAGGAACACCACTGTTGATAGATCTAGGAGAAGAACGATGGCCGTCTACGACAGCAGCTATAGAACGACCAGAAAGGAAGCTAGCGATGAAGGTACAGATAGAAGGATAGAAACCGTAGGAGGGCAGTTTGGAAATTAAAGATTTATGCCAGACTCGATCAAAAGCCTTTGAGATGTCAAGTGCAATGGCAAAGCTTTCGCCAAAGTCCCGAAAGGAGGATGACCAGGAGTCTGAAAGGTAGGTGAGAAGATCGCCAGTGGAGCGTCCCTGACGGAACCCATACTGACGATCGGAAAGAAGGTTGTGATAGGAAAGATGCCTTAAAATTTTTTTATTAAGAATTGACTCGAAAACTTTTGAAATACAGGACGTTAAAGCAATTGGACGATAGTTGGAGGGTTGGGAGTGGTCACCCTTCTTTGGGACTGGCTGAATGAGAGCAAACTTCCAGCAAGAAGGAAAGGTACAAGTTGACAGACAAAGGCGAAATAGTTTGCCTAGGCAGGGTGTAAGCACAGAAGCACAGTTTTTGAGAACAACAGGAGGGACCCCATCAGGCCCATATGCCTTGTTAGTACTGAGGCCAGTAATGGCAGAAAATACATCAACTGAAGAAATTTTAATGTCAGCCATGAGGAAGTCAGAGGGGGAAGTGATGGAGGAACAGCACCGGAATCGTCTAAGGTGGAATTGGAGGAGAAAGTCTGTGCGAAGAGATCTGCTTTATCAGTAGAAGAAATAGCTACAGAACCATCAGAGTAGAAAAGAGGAGGGAAGGATGATGAGGTAAAGTTGTTAGAAAGATTTTTGGCAAGGTGCCAGAAGGAGCGGGAAAAATTCGAGTTGGAGAGTTGAGAGCATTTAGTATGGATGAAATTATTTTTAGTAGAGCGAAGAACAGACTTAGCACGATTCCGGGCAGAAACGTAAAGATTATGTGATTCAGGGGTGGGTTGGCTCCGGTACCTTTTGTAGGCCTTCTCCTTGTTGCGGACAGCATTAGAACAAGCGTGATTAAACCAAGGCTTTCTTGCGTTAGTCAAAGGATATGAGAAAGGAATGTATGCTTCCATGCCCGAGAGAATAACCTCCGTAATGCGCAAGGCACACTCAGATGGCTCACGGCCATGGAAGCAATAATCATTCCAGGGAAAATTAAAGAAGTACTGCCTGAGGGCCTCCCAGTCCGCAGCTCCAAAATGCCAGAGACGACGTTTCCCTGGAGGGTCCGCAGGCCGTACTGGAGCGATAGGACAGGTTAAGGTAATAAGGTTGTGATCGGAGGAGCCCAACGGAGAGAAAAGATTAACAGAGTAAGCAGAAGGATTAGTTGTGAGGAAGAGGTCAAGTATGTTGGAGCTCTCTCCAAGGCGGTCAGGGATACGGGTAGGGTGCTGTACAAGCTGCTCTAGGTCATTAAGGATAGAAAAGATGTAGGCTTGTTCACCAGGTGGATCCGTGAAAGGAGAGGAGAGCCAAAGGTGGTGGTGAACATTGAAATCTCCAAGAATGGAGATTTCAGAGAAAGGAGAAATGGACAGAATGTGTTCCATCGTAGAAGTAAGATAGTCAAAGAATTTTTGATAGTCAGTAGAATTAGGGGATAAGTAAACAGCACAGATATATTTAGTCAGAGAATGACAGGAAAGCCGAAGCCAGAGAGTGGAGAATTCAGAAGAATCAAGTTCAGGAACACGAGAGCAAGATAAGTCGTTGCGTATGTATACACAACAGCCACCTTTGGCTTTGAAATGAGTATAGAGAAAGTAGGAGGATACAGAAAAGGGTTTGCTGTCAGTTGCCTCAGACAGCTGAGTCTCCGTTAGAAAAAGAAGGTGAGGTTTAGAGGAGGAGAGGTGGTGCTCAACAGAGCGAAAGTTAGATGAAAGGCCGCGAATGTTGCAGAAATGAAGAAGAAGAGAGTCAGACATTGGTTCCAGGCACCTCGAGTCGTCACCGGGAAAGGGGCAGATGGCGGGGGCATTTATGGTCCCCCCCCCTGGGGACTCCGAGGCTGGGTGAATTGACGCCATTTTGGTAAATTTTGAATAGGAAGTGTAGTGTGTACTGTGCATGTAGTTTGGTGAAGATCGATAGAGAAATTTGTACTGGAGAGCATGCTGGCCTACTCTCTGTGTAACTGAGACACTGAAAAAGTTCAGCAAAGGGGGATGGTCAGGAACTAGTCCTGAGGGCTGATGAAACGGGAGCTCCAGCACTCCCTGTCATCAGCTTTCCATCCACCTCGGGAGTACTGCCCTGCTCGACTGGTGCTACAGTCTACTCCCATCCTTATATAATCTTGCATTGCACTCGAATCTTGGAGTATACTCTGGCTACGACAGTTGCCACATCAGAGACATGCAAAAATGCCAGATTTTTCTTTTACTTATGCGAGGAGGAAGAACCAAAGGCTGAGCCCGCAAAACACTTCCTTCCAAGCAAAAAAACAAAATACAAAAGAGAGCCAAATTCAAGATCCGTTCATTTTGAGATGCCTGGACACAATGCGTTTGAAAAACTGGAGATCATAGGAAGTAGCAAATACAGACAGAGGGAGACAGTTCCAGAGTTGACCTGTTGCATTAGTAAAGGACTGGGAGTAAAGGTTAATTCTTGCATTAGAGAGTTGGACAGAAAAGGGATGAGAGTTTGTTGCTAGACGGGTGTTACGCACCCGTTGTAGAGGTGGAGGGATGCAGGCAGACAGTTCAGAGGAGCAGTGACCATTGAAGTTGTGATACAAAAGAGATAAAGGGGCAACAGTGCAGCAAAGAGACAGAGGTTGAAGGAAGCCAGTAAGAGGAGTAGAGTTGATGAAATGAAAAGCCTTTGCCTCCACCCTATGGAGAAGAGCTGTAAGTGAAGAGCCACCTCACACATGAGAGTTGTACTCTAAATAGGGGCAAATAAAACCGGTGTATAAAGTCAACAACTGTGCTGGGGTAGAGAAGACATGGAGTCGGCTTTGCACACCTAATCTCTTGGAAGCAGATTTTACACTGCATAACACTGAATTATTTGGTAAACAAACTGAGATGAAATTACATAATCTAACAAACAATCATGTAAATAAAGCATTATAGAGAAAAAAAAGCATCAAATTTTATGCATAACTTTACATAATAACCCCACTCATAAATAGCAGGCTAACTGGCAAGTCTGACACTTAAAGGTAAAGTATGAGAAACACTGAGAAACGTCTCAACAATACCTAACAAGTAATTCAGTCTTAGTATATTGGTATTGTTATGTGTGCTTTCATCCCATACCATGTACAGTCAAAGACAAAATTTGTTTAATGAAATTTGGTGCAAATATCTGCTGAAAGGCTATAGTTTCGGTGTGGTCTGCTTTGTGTTGAAAGAAAGGTTGGTAGCGCTGACTTGAGTTGCCATTTGCTACAGGTGACTGGCCTGTGGATGTCAGCATATTTATTGTACCTAAATGAAACTAATCTACATTTAAAGTCCTTCTGACTACTGTTTTTATTTAGTATATATGAAGTGTTTCTCTTTTTATTTTATTTATTACCACGTCTGCAACATTACAATTCAGTTAGCTAATAAGTGTTCGGAAGTCAGTTCTCCATCATTGTTAACTGTAAGTTAGCTAATCATGTTGATAACTGTGACCTGGGACTGGCATTACTTAACAGTATTGTAAAACAATAATGAATATAGTATTCAACACATGAGAACAGAATTACCGTAGTATGATAATTGATGTTTTATTCTTTTACAATGGCCGGTGAAATGAATCCCACAGACGAGTTCGAACACATAAACCAGACGACCGAAGGCTACGCATAACTGTTTGTGTGCTTCATTATTGGCGCAGTACGTTTCTTACGGCGTAAGCACTGCTTGCGGGTGTTGCTTCCATCACGATTATTTCCTGGTCCTATAGTGGTGTGGTAACAAATGGACAACCTGAACTCTGATGGTACTCCGTTGTGCCTTCCCCCTGAGTTCACCAAATCCACCTTTCTATGGTTATGCCTATACTAAAATTATGTTTGTGCTGTCCATTCAGGATTCACTTCCCGTAAATAAAGGGAGATCATGCCACCTCTCGTCTTTCTAATAGTTGGATGCATGTTGCTTTCCCTCTTCATATTAATGTATAATAGGTCTGCTTGATGTTTTGTTTTAAGGTGTAAGATGAAATCTCCAGACGATCATGGTTTAACCATCAGCATTTCATCTCTCTCATACAAAATTTGGAGTCGGTAATTCTCGTGAGTCGGTATTAAGGCTTCAGAATTTCCTGGGTTCATTTACACCATCAGCCCATCAGCAGCAGATATGAAGCTTAAGGAAGTCAGCCTAACCAACCACGAATATGTAACTGTGGCAGAGCTGTCATAATGTTTCCAGTGTTGCACTTTAACTTCGGACAAAACTGCGACACAACTTTTGTCTTTGACCTCACAACATAAATGGAGGTTGGCATTGGGAGGCTGCATAAGTCTGAGCTTTTTAAAGGGGTTGGTGGCCTGTGTACTGCATCACTGGAGATATATAAGTGGGGTTTGAGCAAAGGTACCAGAGCCAACCCACCCCTGATTTCCATCTTTTTTATGTCTCTGCCCGAAATTGTGCTAAGTCTGTTCTTCACTCTGCTAAAAATAATTTCGTCCATATTAAATGCTCTCAACTCTACAACTCGAATTCTTCCCTTTCCTTCTGGCACCTTGCCAAAAGGTTTCTAACAACTTTACCTCATCATCCTTCCCTCCTGTTTTCTAGTCTGATGGCTCTGTAGCTATTTCTTCTACTAATAAAGCAGAGCTCTTCTCTCAGACATTGTCCTCCCATTCCACCTTAGACTTTTTCAGTGCTGTTCCTTTATCACTTCCCCACTCTGACTTCCTCATGGTTGACATTAAAAATTCTTCAAATGGTGTATTTTCTGCCATCACGGACCTCAATACTAACGAGGCATATGAGCCTGCTGGGGTTCCTCCTGTTGTTCCCAAGAACTGTGCTTCTGTGCCCTGCCTAGGTAAACTCTTTTGCCTTTATCTATCAACGTGCACTTTTCCTTCTTGCTGGAAGCTTGCTCTCATTCAGCTAGTCCCAAAGAAAGGTGACCATTCCTAACTCTCTAACTATCGCCCAATTGCTCTAACATCCATTGTCTCAAAAGTCTTCGAGTCTATTCTTAACAGAATAAAATTAAAATCATCTTTCCTATCACAACCTTCTTTCTGATCGTCAGTATGGGTTCCATCAGGGATGCTCCACTGGCAATCTTCTCACCTTTCATTCAGACTCCTGGTCATCCTCCCCTCGAAAGTTTGGGCAAAAGCTTTGCCATAGCACTAGACATCTCGAAGGCTTTCGATCGAGTCTGGCATAAATCTTTAATTTCCAAACTACCCTCTTACAGCCTCTATCCTTCTATCTGTGCCTTCATCTATAGCTTACTTTCTGGTCATTCTATAGCTGCTATTGTAGTCGGCCACCGTTCCCTCCCAGATCTATCAACAGCGGTTTTCCTCAGGGTTCTGTCTTTTAAACAACTCTCCTCCTTTTATTCATTAATGACCTTCTAAGCTGTACATCTAACTCTATCCACTCGTACACTGATGATTCCACCCTTCACCTTTCCATTCAGTTCCCACAACGTCCATCTCAACAGTTACTTCAACAAACAAGGGATGAGGCTATGGCATACCTAATGTCTGACTTGGCTTGTATCTCTGACTGGGGTAAAAATAATCTTGTTCTTTTTAATGTATCAAAGAATCAGTTCTTAATCCTATCAACCTGACAAAATCTTCCACATGAGTACCCACTAATGTTTAATAATATCCAGCTCAATCCTGCATCATCCTTAAACATACTTGGGGTTTCACTCTCTCGGGACTTATCTGCTTCCAAGAGATTAGGTGTGCTAAGCCAACTCCACATCGTTTTTACCCCTGCACTGTTGTTGACTTTATACATGGGTTTTATTTGCCCCTGTGTAGAGTACAAGTCTCATGTGTGGGAAGGCTCCCCACATACAGCTCTTCTCAATAGGGTGGAGTCAAAGGCTCCTTGTCTCATTGTCACGAATTCGCGCGATTGTGTATTTATACAAATTCGTGACATTGTACTTTGGTGAGAAAACCACGAACTCTAGATGAATTCCCACTGGGCATCACTCAGTTCAACTGTCCTCGTATGCACCTCGATCGGGATGGTTTTCGGAACATTTGTCACTGTTTCATAAGTGACCATTCTTATGCACGAGATTAGTGCATTCACTGAGTTATTTTATTGCATGTGTATATCGTTCGCCCTCTCTCCGTTGACCGTTGAAGTTAGGCCATGCCTAATTCCGGTGAACACGGCCATAACTTACCCCCCTTATCAGTTTGAACCTTGTCAGTTTTGGACCGCCTCATTTGTGCATAGTGTAGAAAGCAGCGTCTCCGTTGTACAGCGATTTCCTGGATCTCCACCTAGACGGTGATCGGCGAAGTGGGCTTGCAGAGAATAGCAGCGCTTGGTGTTCATCACACAGATGCCCAGTCTTTCATAGCTTCAGCTCCATTCCCTCCACTGACCAGTATTTCCATTCGTTTTTTCAAGGCTTAAGTCTGATTAGCTTTTGAATGAGTGAGTGAGCGTATTTTGCTTTGTTATTTGAATTCATGAGTCCCTCTGTGACCGTGAATTCCCCTTTTGAATTCACTTTTGAGACTCATATAATGTAAATTTATTTTATTGTAATCAGTAAATTGGCATTTCTTTTCTTTGAATCATGTTTTATTTCTCCACATTAAGCTTACTTATGTTTGCTGCTCCTAGTTTGCACAAACTCTTTACGTTATTCACAACTCGTAGTTAGGCCAGTACTTTTGTATTAAACTTAAATCCGTTGTACCAGCCAGGAGAAGCACCAGCAAGAACCTGTCCATTATTATTATTATTAGTTATTGATTGTCAGGGGTGGAGTCAATTTCTCAAGAGGCTAACAGTACTAACAATCAGCATTCGTGAGTGATTAGTCTCTGCTGTGTACTGTTGAGAAAGTTTATAAAATTCTCGTCCTTAGAGAATCGGCGAAGTAAGCTGGAAAAAAGTAAAACTTAATACTTGATTTTCATAAGTCAGTTCTTTGTTTACCTTTGAGCAATATTTGGCATTTTTTAATTCTTAAATTCACATCCCCCCGTGACACTCATTAACTCTCCTCCTCTTACTGGCTCCCTTCAACCTCTGTCTCTTCGTCGCAGTTTTGCATCTTTATCTCTTTTATATCGCTACTTCAGTGGTCACTGTTCCTCTGAACTGTCTGCTGCATTGCTCCACCTCAACGACAGGTGTGTTGCACCCATCTAGCAGAAGACTCCCTTTTCTGTCCAACTCTCTAATGCAAGAATTAACCGTTACTCCCAGTCCTTCTTTTATGCAACAATTCAACTCTGGAACTGTCTCCCTCTGTATTATCTACTTCCAATGATCTCCAGGCATCTCGAATTTAACGGATCTTGAATTTGGCTCTCTGTTGTATCGTTTTTTTTTTTTTTTTTTTTTTTTAAAAAATGGTATGTGGGCTTCTGACCTTTGATTCCTTCTTCCTTCCATCCAAATAAATCTCGGCAACATCTATTTTTTTTTTTTTTTACATGTACAGTCGTGGTCATAAATAATCACCTATCCTTCGGTATCCCGTGCCTCAGGCTAGCTCCTTTATACACGGCAAGTCACGCTGGTTTAAGAGGGGCTGAGAGAGAGGGGCCAGAGAGAGAAGGGAAGGTGGGTGGGGGGACGAGTGATGGTGCTGGGGTGGAGTGAGGGAGGGAGAGGGAGGGTACGTAGTGGAGGGAGAATGAAATAGGAGGTGGCGGTCACATTATTTGATTATTTTCTTTCATTCAGGACATTATATACAGGAGTCAATATTCGGTAGACAATACTACAATGCACCTTGTATAGCGACGCCAGATAACAAGCTTTAGATAGGTGGTGATATCAAGGGCTGGCTTGTGTGAGAAATATACTGACGTGACAGATCAAACATTAGTGCAGAGCCATACTGTAGAGACTGTGTGAGTCCAGCCTGTCAATGCGTGGGAGCCAGAGAACGAGATGACACGGGCCCGCCTCCTTCAGCACACCAAGGACGAGTGGGAGCTGTTCAGACGAAACCAGCAAACCATCAACATCGTTTCCTCGGTGCCGCGAAAACTACAGGAGGTCATTGACGCTGGAGGCCACCGGACTACTTGCTTCGGCTTTCCTCGTTGCTTTGGCTTTACCAATGTCGGTAAACATTGACATTGATATATTTTGGGAGTTTGGGCAGGATTTTGTTTCATTTTGCTTGTATCAGATTATGGGAGATATCGTTATTATATCCACCCATGGGCACATATATCAGATTTATTTACTTTTTATGCACAATTATTTTAACCTTTTCATACAGAGTTGCCATAAAACAGTTGACAGGATGGTGACTACAGAGAGAGTATATAGTGAGAGGGTAATCATATTTACTGTGGACACAGCCGTATCAAAGGTTGCATATGATATCTAGTTCCAAAATTTAATAACATGTAACGGTAAAGGATGTTTATTATATATACATTACAAAAGTCAAAGCCATTGATATTCCATTTTGCGTCCGAAGTCAAAATACATGGATAAACACAAATATCTGGCTCCGTACTAAAGTTTCATCCGTCATGTCAGCCAGCCCTTGATTTCACCACCTGTCTAAAGCTTGTTATCTGATTCCGCTTTACAAGGTATAAAGCAGCATTATCTACCAAATATCAACGTCATATCATGCCCTGAATGAAAGAAAATAGATAAATAATGTGACCACCGCTTCGCATTTCATTCTCTCTCCCTTACCTACCCTCCCTCCCCTCCCTCACTCCACTCCTGCACCATCACTCGTTCCCCCACCCACCTTCCCTTCTCTCTCTGTCCCCTCCCTCTCAGCCCCTCCTCCTCCACTGTGACTTGCTACGCATAAAGGAGCCAGCCTTAGGCATGGAGTACCAGAGGATAGGTGATTATTTACAACTACGACTGTACAGTGTTTTACTAGCTTGTGGAGCCTACTCTCCACCTCCGTGGTGTTTGGCAATTACTGTACTGTAGTAGTAATAGTAGTAACTGACTGTGTGTCAGCTTAGTTGCTTGGCTGTGTTTACTAGCACTGAGTAGAAAATGGTTGTGAAAGATTTCTTTCATAAATAACCTCATAGTATTGACATTACATAAGTAAAAAAATCAGGAATTAGAATTGGGTATTTACTGCTGTGTATTTGACTTTATTTTTGGTAGTATTATTTTGTTATTTTTGCATAATTTCGGTGATTAGTGTTTATGAATCCCATATCCCATGCACAAATCAGAGATGTTAAATATAATGCATCCAGATGAATAAAACCAAAAGTACCGTATTCATATATTTTGCTTCTCAAAATCTCTCACACAGAAAAAGAAAAGTCGGCCATGGTGCTCAAGGCGACGGTACTATTGTGTGGGATGACAGGAAGCAGCTTCCCGCTTTGTTCCATGGCTGACTGATAGTGCACTGCCTTTGTCCTCGGCCTCTGTTATCGCCCCTGCCGCCACCTCAGCCTTAACCCTAGCCTCACACTACTTCCTCTTACCGCTTACACTTTACCATGCTTCTCATCCACCAAGTCTGTATAACCTCTGCCACCACATCACCCTTAATCGCAGCCTCACACCACTTTCATTTACCACATATAGTTCAGCCATGCTCCGCATGCACCTCAATCTGTATCACCCCTGCCGCCACCTCAACCTAAACACCAATCTCACACCACGTCTGCCTGCCATTTCTATCCTAACAATGCTTTCCCATCAAACTCTGCCTGTCACTCAAACTAGATTAAATATCAGGATTAAATGGCCACCTCCAATATTCAAGAAAATTTAAATTACAACAGATTCTTTCTTTCTTTATTGATTTTTTTTTTTTCATTTCAGCCAGACGTACAAAAAACTTTTGCTTTGACAGAAATAGTAGCATTTATAGCTGGAGCAGTGTTTCCAATTACCATAGCTCTGTAACTCAAATTACTGCCCACAATCAATTATCATCACTTATCCATGGCATTGTTCTAACAGTGCAAATTATTTTGTCGATTTTAACTACAGATTTCTACCTGAACTATAGTATTCTAACAGAAACAGTTCTCAACAGATTATATTTCCATAGAAGAGTCTCCTTTTTTAAGTCTCCTAATGGTTGAACTGCGTTCTTGATTGTGGTTGTTTTGCTGCAAGAACTACATATGACACGTGTATTTCTTAAAAAAAAAGGGGGGGGGGCTCTTACTTCGTAGCAAAAAATCATACTGTTGACGTCATCGTCTTCATCAATACAATACACATTCGAGAAGTAAGTGAAATTTGACATGTGAGTTTACACATCCATGGAACCCCATTTCATTGTCTCTGTTTTAGTTCCATTTCCGAACACGTCTGCACTCTGCTTACTACAATATCTCTCATCCCCCCTTCCCCCTTTTTTCATCACTCCAATACTCCCCTATTTTTTCTGACTGCTAAGCTGTATCCTCATTCTCCTGTCTTCAGATTTCCTGGTCTTATGCTATATTCTGTCTTCTCTACTAGACGCTCTAACTCTTCTTTTAATATCTGCCTTACATACCTCTCCCTCTGACTTTTTTTTTTTTTTTTCTAAACAATATCGTCTATCCCATTCTCTGTCTCTTCTGTTCTGAGCACCACCCAACTACTTCCCTGCCTCTTTGATAGTGGCCATCACATAAAGTGGGTTGTACCACTTCCTTAATGTAGGATAATGGGCACTCGATGAGAATTATAGACAAGTACTGAACATAAATATATCACATAGATAGGTGCTACATTGCTTTTATCTGTGAAACCATTGGAAAAAAATTTTTCCCCTCCGATTACATACAGTCTTCCATCAATATGTGTCATTGCAAGTGACGATCCTGTCACATAATCTGTCGTACTCATTAATGTTGGTTAAGAAAGGAGTTGTATACTGGTAGAATTGAAGTAAAAACTCAGTAACGCTGGAAATGTCAGTAATAAGTGAATCCCTGCAGTCAAGTTTATTTTTATGTTCCTGCTCTTTCCAGAAGACTGCACTCTCTTAACGAGTGATCTTTTGCACTGCAGGAATTAAGTACGGTACAGTCATAGATCATCCATTCAGTATTAATGATTCCACCTCATTACACTGCAATCATCTCTTGGAAGAAAGAATGAAGTTTATATGACGTTCTTTGCCTATATGGGCTAACGCAAAGACCACGATCTTCAACCCATCAATTTTTCTATATCATAATTCTTTTCTGCAGTAACTCAGTATCTGACTATAGTATTTAAACCTACATATCTAACATCCATCCTCACATACCTTGATCCCATTTTCTTTATGCAGGACATCCTCCTTTAAAACTTAATAGTTTTCATTTTTAATAAAGGTTGCATGCTCAACATATCCGCCTTTATTATCTTACATATTTAAGTCCATTACATACATCTACTTTTCTCCGACAAGGAGAGTTAGTTTTCACCCCTGTTTTTGTATTTGTTAGTTTATTTATCTGATAGCGGGATTACCCAAAAACTAAAAGAGAGATTTGACCAAATTTGGTGGGTAGATAGCCCAGATCCCAGGGAACAATCGATTAACGTTTGGGACCGATCCGGATCGTATTACAGATTCTGGATCTTTAAAACACATTATGCGAAAGCTTAATCGGTGGTGAGAAAACCTAACCCATGAAGAAGAGTTGTTTGGATATTACGTTGCACTTGTCGGAGAGATGCGATCCACTGAATGCCCTTTTAGTTTTCTATTTTATTTTTGCCCTCCGCGACCAGTCTGATCAGTTCCTGGGAGACTTTTCATTGTAATTAGGGTAGACACTTTCACCTTTAACCCTTTAGTCAAGATGACGACTTTGTTTTACCTACGTACATTTTTCTTATGCAAGAAAGAAGGAACCAATGGCCAGGCGCCCGCAAACCGTTCCCTCCAAGAAAAAAACAAAAACAATACAAAAGAGAGCCAAATTTAAGATCCGTTCATTTCGAGATGCCTGGACACACTGCGTTTGAAAGACTGGAGATCATAGGAAGTAGGAAACACAGAGGGAGACAGTTCCAGAGTTGACCTGTTGCATAAATGAAGACCTGGGAGTAACGGTTAACTCTTGCATTAGAGGGTTGGACAGAAAAGGGATGAGAGTTTGTTGCACCCGTCGTAGAGGTGGAGGGATGCAAGTAGACAGTTCAGAGGAGCAGTGACCATGGAAATAACGATGGAAAAGAGATAAAGATGGAACAGTGCGGCGAAGAGACAGAGGTTGAAGGGAGCCAGTAAGAGAAGGAGAGTTGATGAGATGAAATGCCTTTGACTCCACCCTATTGAGAAGAGCTGTATGTGGGAAGCCTCCTCACATATGAGAGTTGTACTCTAAACAGGGGCGAATAAAACCCGTGTATAAAGTCAACATCTGTGCAGAGGTAAAGAAGGTATGGAGTCGGCATAGCACACCCAATCTCTCGGAAGCAGATTTTACATGAGATGCAATATGATCTTTCCAAGATAAGTCCCGGGTCAATGAAACCCCAAGCATGTTCAAGGATGATGCAAGATTGAGCTGGATACTGTTAAACATTAGTGGGTACTCCTGTGGAAGATTGTTTCGGGTTGATAAGTGTAAAAACTGAGTTTTGGATGCATTAAAAAGAAGATTATTGTTACCCCAGTCATAGATACGAGCCAAGTCAGACATTAGGTGTGCCATAGCCTCATTCCTTGTTTGTTGAAGTAACTGCTGAGATGGACGTTGTGGGAACCGAATGGAAAGGTGAAGGGTTGAATCATCAGCATAAGAGTGGATAGGATTTGATGTACAGCTTAGAAGGTCATTGATGAATAAAAGGAAGGGAGTTGGTGACAGGACAGAGCCCTGAGGAACACCGTTGTTGATAGATCTAGGAGAAGAAAGATGGCCGTCTACAACAGCGGCTATAGAACGACCAGAAAGGAAGCTATAGATGAAGGCACAGAGAGAAGGACAGATACCTTACGAGGGTAGTTTGGAAATTAAAGATTCATGCCAGACTCGATCGAAAGCCTTTGATATGTCAAGTGCAATGGCAAAGCGTTCGCCAAAGTCCCGAAAGGAGGATGACCAGGAGTCTGAAAGGTAGGTAAGAAGATTGCAAGTGGAACGTCCCTGACGGAACCCAGACTGACGATCAGAAAGAAGGTTGTGATAGGAAAGATGCTTTAATATTTTTCTGTTAAGAATTGACTCGAAAATTTTTGAGACACAGGATGTTAAAGCAATTGGACGATTGTTAGAGGTTTGGGAATGGTCACCCTTCTTTGGGACTGGCTGAATGAGAGCAAACTTCCAGCAAGAAGAAAAGGTACAAGTTGACAGACAAAGGGGAGAGTTTACCTAGGGAGGGTGTAAGCACTGAAGCATAGTTCTCGAGGACAACAGGAGGAACTCCATCAGGCCCATATGCCTTGTTAGTATTGAGGCCAGTGATGGCAGAAAATACATCAGCTGAAGAAATTTTAATGTCAGCCATGAGGAAGTCTGAGGGGGGAAGTGATGGAGGAACAGCATCAGAATCGTCTAAGGTGGAACTGAAGGAGAAAGTCTGGGTGAAGAGATCTGATTTATCAGTAGAGGAAATAGCTACACAGCCATCAGAATAGAAAAGAGGAGGGAAGGATGGTGAGGTTGAGTTGTTAGAAAGGATTTTGGTAAGGTGCCAGAAGAACCGGGAAGATTTTGAGTTGGAGAATTGAGAGCATTTAGTACGGATGGAATTATTTTTAGCAGAGTGAAGAACAGCCTTAGCACGATTCCGGGCGGAAACATAAACAAGATGCTGATTAATATTGATTATTTATTTAATTTACTTATTTATCTGAAGAGAAAGTATCTCTTTGGAAAGAGGTTGATAAAAATCACCTCTTCTCTATGCATCCTTTCACTTCCGTCAACATACTTCATCTCTCCATCTTCGACATACACCGTTTAGAGATAACAAAATATTCTTTCCCTTCAACCATCTCACGGTTTGGACAACTTTAGCATTCTGTTCTACTCAACTCCCAGATTACTTAATTCAGCAGAGAGTATAGGAACCTGAGAGTATTAATCATTGTAATACAGCATATTTTTTTTTTTAATGGCCAACTTAATTGTATGCATGTAATTCATTGTGAGGAAGGCCTGTTTTACTAAATATGTTAATGAAGGCTATAACTGACCTCTCCTGTTCGAAACGCTTCTCATATGATGAATAAAGAAAATCATGAAGTAGACAAAATATAGAATAATGGGCGTCATCCCAGTGAGAATGTTATTACGATTATTATCCATTTTCGGGAGGCATCTTGATTCGTATAATGAACACATATTTCTCTTTTGATTTCGACAATTATAGTATTGTACTCAGCTCAAGAAGGTCATCGCCTATTGCAGAATTCTACCCATTCTTTTTCATGTTACTTCTAGAAGATTTCATTCAGCTCAGAAACACCCGCTATGTTCGAAATGATAGGTAAGTGAAGAATATACCCACCAATTCCAATACAAGTTATATAAGTTTTATTGCTTGTAGAGAGGAAGAATAAGCTGTTAAGAACATCGCCTTCTAAGGTTAAATTATAGTAGCTCTGTATACTGCTTACCCATTTGTCCAGTGTAGGATATTCCCTAGCTGTACCTACACCTCTTATTCGCCTGTGTGTGCCCCACTCCACTCTGCACGTATCGTTGCTCCTCCCCTGGTACTTAGTTGTCCTGTCCACAAACCTTTCAGGCTGTACCTAAGCCTCCCTCTCACCAATGGCTGCCGCACTCCACACTAACTACGCCACTCTTCTCTTGGGATAGCTCTGTGGCATCTACAAACTTGCTTCCTCTGTTTGCTTCTTCTATTTACTCGTCTCAGTTTCTCTTCATTGATTGGTTCCTTGTATATGTTAAAAGGTCGTGTTTCGTATTTTAACTCCATCACTCTGATGATGTTCCGTAAGGTAACTGACATCACCTACCGGAATGAAAATGAAACAGATGTCTTTCTACTGCAGAGTCGTAACATCCATTATTTTCAGCTTTTTCATTCAGAAATGTATCATTAAAATGAGAAGAAGGAGCATTCAAAGAATGCAACATCTGATCCCACCAGATGCTTAAAGTATGAATAGTTGATTTTGCCCTATGACCTTGCTCTGTGACACGTTACTAAATAATCACATTATATCCTTCTTGCCTAAGCCTTTATCCAGCACCACTTTTGGCTTAAATCAAATCAAAACCATTTATGAACGTTTTGTCAAGTAACCTTGAACTTTGAACATTCTTTGTGATAATTATTGACTCTGACTTGTTCTTAAAAGATAATCTCTACACTTTTCTGATTATTAAAGCATGTACTTAGTTTTAATTCACATCTGATAAAAACTGCTTAAGGCGATTCTCCTATTGCTCGCCAAAATAATAGGGATGATCCTCATCTCATCCATTAATTTTGATTTAAATTGGACCAAAACATTATTATGTTAACGTAGACACATGGGTCGAACTTTGACCGTACTCTGTGACCTTAATCTTTGATAATTCTCAAAATTAAGTATCTTGGTTCTTGCCTGATCCTTAACATTTCCATCAAGTTTGGTATACAGTAGATTAGATCATAAGTGTGTGATCTGACCTTGCTTTGTGACTTTGACATCTGACTCTTCTTTGTCTGATCGTTCTCAAAATAGAATCCTTCACTTCTTGCTTTATAATGTTTGGTCTAAATCGGATAAAAATTGTTTAACTTGACCTTTTCCTGTGACCTTGGCTTTGGGCATATTGATCACGGCAAAAATTATAATATATATATATATATATATATATATATATATATATATATATATATATATATATATATATATATATATATATATATATATATATATATATATATATATATATATATATATATATATATATATATATATATATATATATATATATATATATATATGGAGCCTCTGTGGTACAGTGGTAAAGTGTGCGTGTTCATACACTGGAGGACGAGGGTTCACGCTCCGCCAGGGTAATAAACTTTGGAAGCGTTCTCCCCCCCAAGTACTGTTTTGGCGGACACAAGGGGTGCTTTTTTTTTTTTTTTTTTTTATGCGAGGAAGAAGGAACCAAAGGCCATGAGCCCGCAATAAGAGTTCCCCCCAGGAGAAAAACAAAATTGAACCAGTTGAAAACTGAACCAGTTATTGTATTGTAAAAACAAAATTGAACCAGTTGAAAACTGAACCAGTTATTGTATTGTAAAAACAAAATTGAACCAGTTCTAGTATGCGACCCTGGTTGAACAAGTGTCGCATACTATAACGTATGCTTGCACCCAGTCGGCTTGCACGGGCCGATTACACTTGGTTCACAGACTACACACACATCCAAAGCCACTCCAACACAACAATAACACTTACAAGCACTTCTCACCCTACATACAATCTCTATCAGACAGCCTAAGCCACTTGGTAGAGATACATTGGCTGTATCGTCCCGACTTCGGTCGGGATAGGCTGGTCCTGCAGTGGATACTCAAACGGCTGATGATGATGATGATGATGATGATGATATATATATATATATATATATATATAAATATCTATATATATATATATATATATATATATATATACACCACACATACACACACACACACACACACACACACACACACACACACACACACACCTCATGGATGGCCAAACCTTTCTACAAACTTAGGTAAAATCGGATCAAAACTGCTTGAAAAATTTTGTTAACTATAACTTACATAGACTGAACTCCGACCTTGCCCTCTGCCCTTGACCTATGGCTAATAGTTTTCAAACTAGAAGACACTGGAAAGAGTTTGGAAACATATATTTTATGAGTGGCGTGGGAAGCATCACTACAATTTACGCCTCTTAACAGCTTCAGTACGACAGTATTTTCTCAGGCTTCTAGACGGTGCTTTTCTTCATCACTGGTTATACACATTTTCAATTAAGTTTCTATAGCTTGAAGTAATCTTTCGTAAGATGGGCAAAGGATTTTGGAATTGCCTAAAAAAATGTCTCTGGCTTCTAGGAGTTAAATGTTCACTAATTTCCTTTTGTATTCGCCATTACCTGTACGTTCCACCTTCACTTCTCTCATCTGCATATACTCCCTACCTACTGTACACATACCAGTCAGCAGCTTGTACCTATTACTGATGATACTGTTTCTCTCCCATGTCACCAGAGAGTCTGATGAATGTCTATTTTACTCTCCTGCCTGCTTCACCCTCCACTAGTTTCCCAAACATAGATCTCTGCTATTGTTCTCTCACCTAACCATCCCTCATATATTCTTTGGTTTCTTTTCTTCTGCAGTTCAGCTTCTTTGTTTCATTTCTATACCCTTCTTCCATCCTTCCTTCCTTGTACTTCACCCTACTTTTTCCTTTGTATTCAGTGCCCTTCTCCCTATTCTCTATTGTTCCGTTTCATCCATTCTGCATGTCACTTTTTCCTATTTTAGTTTGCCTCCCTCCCTTGGTCACTTCAAACCTTCCTTTATCAATCTCTCTTCACGTCTATGATCACATTTACACACAGGGGAGGTAAACAGCATAGATAACAATAATCTCCAGCTGTCAAAACTTCGGTTTCGTAGTTGTCAGCTATATCCCTCTCACTCTTTTTATACACTGATTTATTATACATTGATTTCTTCTCTACATCCTGTTCTCATCAACCTCCTTCTCTTAGTACTTATGTGGGTCACCGGTGAGGGGGGGTCACCTTGACCCGGTGGCGGGGCTTGAAGCGTGGCTGGCAGTGCAACCTACTTGGGAGGAATGCCTACCTTTGTAGGGTTCGATATTTGTCAGCCCCGTGGACCAAGCACCCCCTACATCAAAGGTGATGTTAGTGCCTCCCCATCTGCCATCTAGGGCGGGGCTGTTGCCTTCCCACGTGTTTGCCATGTGTGGCATCCCGTAATGCTGGGAGGCGGGAGTCCTGGGGTTGGGTGAAGTGCCCTGCAGCTGGCAATGCATTTCTTTGGTCCCTTGTTCTGGCTAGATGGGCGGTCTGGTTGGGCCCGACCAGGTCAATCGGCTGGTCATGCATTGGATAGGGTCAAATGGGCATGGGGAGGCTTGGCAGTTCCTATCATCCTGGAGTCACCCTTGCCCAGGTCCCCCGGTGGTTGTCACGGGGTTTTTATAATATCACGGTATTTTTTAAATAAATGCTTAAATATTATTTAAATTGATATTAATATTCAATAATATTGAAGAGCAAGGACAATGATTGTCTTGCTACATCAAGCAACGATTACTCTACGCTGACTTGCTACGATTCTCTAAGAACGAGAATTTATAAACTTTTTCAACAGTACACAGCAGAGACTAATTACTCACAAATGCTGAATTAGTACTGTTAGCCTCTGGAGAAAGTTACTTCACCCCTGACAATAAATAACTATTACTAACATCAGGTTCTTGCTGATGCTTTAACTCCTGGCACAACGGATTTTAAGTTAATACAACAAGACTGGTCTAAGTACCAGTTATGAATAGTAAAACGTTTATGCAAGCTAGGAGCTATATGGAAAATAAGCTTAATTTGGAGAAATGAAACAAGATTTTACTTTACATTAAGCTCAAGAAAAAGAACTGTTAAATTTATTGATTACAAAAAATAAATTTAATGTTACATCTCAAAACAAATCAATGAGACCGCACTCACTCACTCACACAAAAGCTAAATACTTACGCCTAGGAAAAAACACCTTAACTAAGCTCTTAAAACTAGGATTATACAAAAAGGAAATACCGGTCGATGAATGCTGTGTATCACCCGGGGGGTGGGAGTACTGGGCACTGTACTAGTGGGCTTGGGTGCTAGCTGACCTCTCACACTTCTTGAGCACAGGACCTCTCTCCGTCAAAGCAAACACTCGACTGAGTAAGTCGTGGGAACAAAAGGGGGAGCAGTACTGTAGGCCGCATTTATCTAACGGTCAAGGCAAGCAGGGGCGAACAATAAAGAAACAATAGTATCGCTCAGTACAGCACTTAGTGACGTGCATTAAATCGGTCACTTTTGAAAGCAGTGACGAATGTTTTGAAAAGTATACCCCGAAATGGAGAGAGAAACGGTTAACTGAGCGATACACAGTGAGTTTTCCACTAATAGTTCGTGGCTTCTCACAAAAGGGAAATGTCGCGAATTGATTCGTGACATTACGCCCCTACAAAATTAAATTTTTTCCTTATGGGAAAAAATTTGTGGATATATATATATATATATGTACACATCCTAAGTCATTCACACAAGATTCACACTGTGGTGTGTGTGCTTTCCTGCTACAGGAGAAAGTCGCAGTCGCCAGTGAGCGAAAAAACCTCGTATTTAAGTTAATAGAAGCAAGCTTGAGGGAAAAACTCCGTGACGACGGTGAAAATCCTGTACTCAGGTCAAACTGAGCGAAAAGTCGCTACATTTACACTGACAACTAATTGTTGTGTAGCGTGGTGTATATAATACACGGTGTAGGTGTGACAGTTGTAGTGTAACTGTACCTACGTGTAAAATGACACAGTAAATAATAATATGGCGACGACGAAGGCAGAGGAGAAGAGGCGCAGCGTGCGGCAGACGATCAGCTGGGCCGCACAGCAAAACTGCTACACCCATTGCTGTACCTGCAAAACCAATTAAGGTGGAGCATCAAAAATGTCAATGAGACAAAATTCTTATTATGTTACAATTACTCTCTCTGCCTAGCAATCAGTACATGCTACGAAAAGTACACTCGAGGTCGCCATTAATTTTAGCACACGATTAGTGTCGGCAAGTTGAGAATCCTTGTGCAAACTCGGGTCTTCCATAGCCTCAAACTGCACACGGGTCCTCAACCTGTGCCTTAACCTACAGTTCTTATATTAATATCGGGAAGCTGAGAATCCTTGTGCAAACTCGGGTCTTCCATAGCCTCAAGTCGCCTCTGTGGAGTTCTCACTTCCCCCTTAACCTACAGTCTTATATTAGTATCGGGGAGCTGAGAATCCTTCTGCAAACTCGGGTCTTCCATAGCCTCGAGTCGCCTCTGCGGAGTTCTCACTCGAACTTCCCCCTTAACTTACGGTACATAATATGTATGTACAGGCCCTGGACATGATGTGTCCTGTGGGGCCAATGGGAGAGACGTCAGGTCTGCACCCACTTCACCACTACCCTGTCTCTCAACTGACTCAGAGATTACAGGTGTGGTTATAAACGGCACAGAAAGGGCATATCCCTGATTAGTGGTGTTACTTTGACACACACTGCAGGAACGGACAAAACTGTCTTATGTCTCGTCCCATCCCTGGCCAGAAAAAGTCAGCTCGGATACGGCCCTGGGTCTTCCTTTTGCCCATGTGACCTCCTGAGGCTGAACAATGACCCCATTGTAACACGGCTAGACGGTACTTGGCGGGAACGACAAACTGCAGTCGAACCTCGCCCTCGGGTGTTCGTGACTCATGGTAGAGCCGTCCTTGTTTGCGAAGGAACTTGGCTCGACCTCCCCGTGAATACTTAATCACTCGACCCTTTTGTTTGTTCCGCACAGCAGCAAGTGTCGGGTCAGAATGTTGTTCTTGTACAACAAGTTGACTACACATCAGATCTTGCGGCGATTCAATGATCACTGGGGTGACACAGTCTGGAGCCTCAGCCATGGCTCGTATTACCGCAGCAGCCGAGGTCTGAGTAGCGCCATCATCGGAGCAACTATCCTTGACTCCTTGAATATTGCCTACTATAAGGTCAAATAGAGGCTCTGGCATGACAACTGCAAGTGTCGTACCAGTATAAAATGGAGATGCCACCTGGATACATGCCTCAGGGAACAATCTCACTGATCCATCAATAAGGCTTGCATGGATCTGTCGACCTGTATACTGCTCAGGCCAAACTTGGCTCTGCTTGACAGAGCAACCTGAGGAACCATTATCTCTCAGGACCTTCACAGGAATGTCTCCCACAAACCCTGGCTGAACAAGGAAGGTACTGTCACCTGTGGGAGGGCCTATGGAGGAAGCAGCTAGCCACTCATGAGGCTGCTGAACTGATGCGGCAAACATTGTGCCTTGAGAATTAGACACTTGAGGAGTCGTACTCAGTGCCGGAGGAGATGGAACATTGGCCATCTGTGGAGGGGGGTTCACTGTCACTGTGGGACTAGTGAACTGTGGGGGAGTACCCATACTGGTAGGGACGTGACCACCAGCTGCTGCTGAGGAATGAAGGCTGCATTCGCTTCCTGCCTCTTTTGAGCTGGTGGTGAAAAAGTTTGTCCCGACGGTCGGTTGCGTGGCTGATACTGCTGCTGGTTAGGGTACTTGTACCTCTTCCACTCAGGTTTCTGAGTGTTTTGCCCCTGGTCCTTCTGCGATTTGCTTGGACCTTGGCCATTACTCTGAGAACGGCCTTGGTGCTGGGATTCAGTCTGAGACGGCTTCCCAAACTTGGCAGTATCTTTTCTGTTCCAGGTGTTTTGCTTACGAGCTTGATACCCGTATGCAGTAAAGAATGCGTCAGCCTTCTCTGCCATTTGGCTGGCATCTTTCACCTGGCAGATCTTATGCTGTGCTATGAGCTCAGCAGGCCACGACCTCTCTAGCTGTGTACGCAGCATAAGGTCAATTATCCCCTCACGCGTGGAAGGAGTTTCATCTTTCTCCATCCACTCATTTAAGTAAGCTGTGAGACGATCAAGGAACTGAACAGCTGTCTCCTTGTTTTGGAGACGAGCTCGCATGAACTGAATTTTGGCGTCGTCTACTGTGAGACCATACGCCTTAATGAGTGCAGCTTTCATCATCTCATATGTGAGATTGTCTCCACGAATTCTGTGGAGAATATCGAGGGCAGGGCCCTCAAATAGGCTAAGAAACTGAAGCCGCTTAGCTGCCTCATCCAGTTGATACATGTCTGCCATGTCCTCAAAACGAGCTATGTACGGCTCAATTCGCTCGCCTTCCTTGTATGAAGGAAGCTTGATGCGTGGGGTCGCCAGGACATGTGCAGGGAGAACGCTCGTGGAGCTTGGACCAACTGCACCAGACGTGTCTGAAGCCAAGGAATCTCGCTTGAGCTTCAGCACTTCAAGTTCATGTTTTTCTCGTGCCTCACGTTCGGCACGTTCATATTCACGTTGTTTCCGCTCGTATTTGCGCTGTTCACGCTCGTATTCGCGTTGGATTCTACGCTCTTCACGAGCATCTTTCTCACGTTCTTGCTCGTAATTGAACCGTGAGAGAACGTAACTCTGTATTTTCTCTGGGTCTGTGAGACCCATATCTTTGGCTTCCTGTACATAAGCACTGGCTGCCATGATGCTAGCTCAATTTACTAAGCAAACCGAAACTGAGTACTGACTGCTTCGCAAACAAATGCTAATAACACAAATAAAGAATACAGACACAAGCTAGTGGTGACCAGTCTTATCTAGTTAACTGGCAAAGAATAAATCAAAAATGTAAATGACTGGGAAGACTCAATAATAAACACAATGGGTATGGCGACTTCCAAGGAGTGAATAAAATCGTCTGGCGTTACCAAGAATAAACTAGAGTTAAGTACTCTATTGATTAATAAAGCAAAAATTCACTTGCTACATCAACGGTAACCACCAGTAAACTTGTGCCTATAAACTTTAATGATAAATTCCTAAATATGAACGAGTGAGCACTATCTCGTGAATAGCTTTATAGCTAGGAGTTAATATCCTGGAATGAGGTCGCCAATTGTCACGGGGTTTTTAAAATATCACGGTGTTTTTAAAAATAAATGCTTAAATATTATTTAAATTGATATTAATATTCAGTAATATTGAAGAGCAAGGACAATGATTGTCTTGCTACATCAAGCAACGATTACTTTACGCTGACTTGCTACGATTCTCTAAGAACGAGAATTTATAAACTTTCTCAACAGTACACAGCAGAGACTAATTACTCACAAATGCTGAATTAGTACTGTTAGCCTCTGGAGAAAGTTACTTCACCCCTGACAATAAATAACTATTACTAACATCAGGTTCTTGCTGATGCTTTAACTCCTGGCACAACGGATTTTAAGTTAATACAACAAGACTGGTCTAAGTACCAGTTATGAATAGTAAAACGTTTATGCAAGCTAGGAGCTATATGGAAAATAAGCTTAATTTGGAGAAATGAAACAAGATTTTACTTTACATTAAGCTCAAGAAAAAGAACTGTTAAATTTATTGATTACAAAAAATAAATTTAACGTTACATCTGAAATCAAATCAATGAGACCGCACTCACTCACTCACACAAAAGCTAAATACTTACGCCTAGGAAAAAACACCTTAACTAAGCTCTTAAAACTAGGATTATACAAAAAGGAAATACCGGTCGATGAATGCTGTGTATCACCCGGGGGGTGGGAGTACTGGGCACTGTACTAGTGGGCTTGGGTGCTAGCTGACCTCTCACACTTCTTGAGCACAGGACCTCTCTCCATCAAAGCAAACACTCGACTGAGTAAGTCGTGGAAACAAAAGGGGGAGCAGTAGGCCGCATTTATCTAACGGTCAAGGCAAGCAGGGGCGAACAATAAAGAAACAATAGTATCGCTCAGTACAGCACTTAGTGACGTGCATTAAATCGGTCACTTTTGAAAGCAGTGACGAATGTTTTGAAAAGTATACCCCGAAATGGAGAGAGAAACGGTTAACTGAGCGATACACAGTGAGTTTTCCACTAATAGTTCGTGGCTTCTCACAAAAGGGAAATGTCGCGAATTGATTCGTGACAGTGGTTACCCGTGTATACACCCCTGCTATCCCTGAGGTCGCCTGTGGAATATGGCCTCCCCTTGGGCTCCATGGTGGGTGGGGGGGTGGGGGAATGAAGTTGTTTAGTTTACTGTAATGGCCAGTATTAATGCACTCCGACCTGCCTCTCTCCCAGACTTCAGCGTGTCTTCTCGGCCTTCACTACTCGGCACTCTGTAGCCTTTCCAGGGTCCATGTGGCTCCACGGGGGATTCGGCCTCCCCTGCCTTGCCTCCCCAGTCCAGTGGCTCCTGTAACAAGGGTTGTGGGTGGAGGTCAAGGAGTGTACCCGGCCCTCAGGGCCCCCATGATAGAGATTCCAATAATTTTTTGATTGCTCCTCCTCCTGCACCTTTTGTCAAGTTCTTAGTCGTTCGTGGCCCTACTGGGGTAGACCAGAGAAAGTGTGATATTCTTCAAACACGGTCGCTGCTTGTGGTGTGGCCTCTAAAGTTGTTCCACAGGCTGATGGCAGTTTGTTGGTAGAGGTGTCTGATCTTTCTCAGAGTGCGACTGTTCTATCTTTATCCATGCTTTCTGGTCAGTCTGTTACATGCTTCCCCTATGCTTCATTGAATCATTCTTGTGCCGTTGTCTATGCTAAAGAACAACTGATTAATGATGAGGCATGCCTTGTTGAAGAGTTGTCTGCCCCAAATGTAATAAAAGTTGAGAGGATTAAGAAGATAAATGGTGACCTTGTGCCAACTCCATCTTTGTGACTTTTGATTCATT
This sequence comes from Coenobita brevimanus, assembly GCF_032717465.1. Taxonomy (NCBI): domain Eukaryota; kingdom Metazoa; phylum Arthropoda; class Malacostraca; order Decapoda; family Coenobitidae; genus Coenobita; species Coenobita brevimanus. The sequence goes on from NC_137055.1 coordinate 24,908,304, forward strand.
GAACCTTCCTGCTGTTCTTAACGTTGCATGGTACTGATACAGAGATTGGCCCTATGTCCCTATGCCTCATAGATGTTTCCACTGTCAGCATTTGGGTTATGTTGGCTGAACTTGTAGGTGCCTTGCCCTGGGCCTTCCAGCAGTATGCACGTCATGTGGTTTAGATGTTCATGAGAGTGTGGAATGCCCTAGTCCTGTATCTTGTGTTACGTGTGGTGGCGAGCATGCTGCTTCTTCTAAATTTTGATCGTTACAAAATGGAACATGAAATTTTGTCTATCAAAACCACGGAGACACTGAGTTTTACCAAAGATAAGGACTCTCATGTCTATGTATGTCAGCCCTGGTGTGTCCTTTGTTTCTATTCTTTCTAAGTCAAACCCTACTGTGCGCCATCACTGGGGTCCTGCTCCTCTCACTGGCCTTTCTCCTCGTCCCTTGTCCGATACCGGACATCCTATTACTTCTCCTCATGGTCTCCCAGGGACTCCGGTACCTTTGCAGTCTGTATCTCATCCGGCTGCTGTTCCTGTACCAGCTGCTACTCCTATACCAACTGCTACTCGTATAACAGCTGACACGCCTGTATTGGCTTCTGCTCTCGTACTGACTGTTGCTCCTGTGCCATCTGCTTGCTCTGCTGCTGGTGTTCAGTCCTCCCTACAGTGTGCCTCTACAGTTTGTAGTGCCTCAAGTTCTGGCTAGAGATGGAGGTTGCATCTGCGAACCTCAAACAGGTGAGGAGTGAGAAGTCTTTGGGTGACTCCTCTGCTTCTAGGGTTCAAACTTCTGTACTGCATGAGGATTCTGAGGGGGCTCTTCGCTTGGCAACCCAGGCAGTGGTGGCGTCTATGTTGGTGGGTGTTCGTGATGGTATTTCTAGGATATCAGTCCCTGCTTCTTGCTCAGGTGTGGTGGGGTCTGGGTCTTTAGATACTCAAAGGGCTCGGTTGCTTGCTCCCTCTGATCCGTCACCCAGCAACTGATCTTTAGTTGATTCAGTTAGGGAGAGTCTGGTTGGCCCCAGGGTGCCTGCTGGACCCCCGTGTGGGGGTATGGACAGGAGAAGTGGGTCGTCCAGGAAGATCTCTGTGCCTTGGGTCCATTCTGGTGATGGATGGGGCGTGTTTTGGGGTAAGGGTCCTTTCAACCATGGAAACTCTAAATCTTCATTGTCTTCTCAGTTGGTAAGGCAGAGCTCCACACCTAGGAAGAAGAGCTTTCACACCCTTCCCATTGAGGTTGCTACATAGCCTTGGTGTTTCTCAGTTCATTGTATTTAATACTAATCAATATGGCTCAATCGGCACCAATTTGTCTTCAGTGGAATTGTTGAGGTGCCATGGCAAATTGGCAGGAATTGCAGTTATTACTCTCTGCTCTGGGCCAACTCTGTGTCTGTCTCCAGGAGGTAATGGTGGGGGATAGACCGTTTCCTTCTGTCAGGGGATATAAGGTCTTCCATGCATCTCCTCCAGGCGGTCACAGCGGTGGATGTGCCATTTTGTGCTGATCTGATGTCCTCTCTATTTCTTTGCGATACAGTCTCCCCTTCAAGTGCTAGCAGTATGGATGCAGGTTGGGAGGTGTTATACCATCTGTTGTCTGTACCTTCCACCTTCCATTCCTGTTATACATGCTGATCTAGAAACCCTTATCAGTCAACTTTCACCCCCTTTTCTACTCCTTGGTGACCTTAATGGCTGCCATCCTTTGTAAGGTGACTCACTTTCAAATCCCCGGGGTGATCTTCTTGCCTCTTTGGTTGGGGATTTAGATTTGGTTGTCCTGAACGATGGAAGGCCGACCCATTAACATGTACAGTCAACGACAAAAGTTCGCTTGCCTCCGCTGCTGCTCTATCATTTCTGAGATTCAGACTCGTGAATGCGAATCAATGGACACAGGTGCATAGTATTGCAAACAGATGGCGTGGTGGGATGTAGGGTTGGGAGAGAGGTGGAGGAGGATGAAGGGTGAGGGGCCATACAGATTAAAAGTATGCGAACCAAAAGTAGTCAGATAAGACAATGAAACGTCAAAGATGAAAACCTCCATCCTCCATCACTTCTCTCCCAACCCCACATCCCACCATGCCATCTGTTTGCGATACTATGCACCTGTGTCCATCGCTTCGCATTCACGAGTCTGAATCTCAGGGATGATAGAGCGGCAAGGGAGGCGAGCGAACTTTTGCCATTGACTGTACAGACTGGAACGTATTCAATCATTGACCTCACCATCTCTACCTCTGACTGTGCCCTTGATTTTTCTTGGGAGGTTTTGGGTGATGTGCATGGTAATGACCATTATCCATTATCCTGTGTTGGTCCAGTCTACTCACTCTGTTCCTGCAGCCCGTATGCCATGCTGGTAGCATAGGGCTGATTGGTCTGATTGGTCGATTGGTCTCTTTTTGACGAACTATGTGTGTTTGCCTACGGGGTTACTGATTTTTCAACTATCGATGATGCTGAAAGTTATGTTACTAAGACTCTTTTCTCAACAGGGGTTCATTACATCCCTTGGACTTCTTGTGTTTTTCTACAAGAGACCTGTACTATGGTGGAATGATGACTGCTTTATAGTAAAGGAGCATACAAAGCAGCTGTCTGTCAGTATTTTACCAATCGTGATGTTATTTTTCTAAAAACCCAGTTTCGCAAAGCACGTGCTCACTATAGATGGGTCATGAAGAATGCTCGCCATAACTTGTGGAGGTCGTATGTTTTTGCAGTTACGTCCTCTACTCCAATGCCTATGGTGTGGAAAAAGGTGTGCATGATTTCTAGTAGGTTTTCACCCCCCCTCCCCACCAGTATTGCGACCTCACGGAAATCTTGTGTCTGCACCAGATGCAGTAGCCTCTGCTCTCACAAATCAGTTTTGTGCTGTCTCAAAATAGGGTCCTTCTAAGCCATGTGTTAGCTTTCGTAGGAATCACGAGAGGCTGGGTCTTGACATTTGCTCTCATGGCAGAGTGCCTTATAATTTAGACTTCAGCCTCCATGAACTGTGTGCTGCACTCTCGGAGTGTGGTGACACTGCTCCTGAGCTTGACGACTTTCCATACTCTCTGCTCTGTTATCTGCCGACTGACTCTGTACAGTTTTTATTAGACATTTTTAACAGGGTTTGGAGTGAGGGTTCTATTCCTAAGAATTGGAAGTTGGGTATTGTCCTCCCCATTCCCGAGCCTGGTAAGGGCCATTCACATGTCTCCAACTATAGCTCTATTTGTTTAACATCGTGCATGTGAAAGCTGTTTGAAAAGATGGTCAATGTCAGGCTTGTATGGTTTCTGGAGAAGTGTTGCTTTCTTTCTCCTTTTGCAGAGTGGCTTCCGTAAATTACGGTGTACTTTGGACAACCTTATCAGGCTTGAGGCGTCGATCTGTGAAGCTTTTACCTTTAAGCAACATCTTGTGACTGTGTTCTTTGACCTTGAGAAGGCTTATGACACAGCCTGGCGCCATGGCATACCACAACAACTTCATGCCTTTGGTTTACGTGATTGCCTGCCTGTGTTGCTTGGAGACTTCTTGACTGATTGTGTGTTTTGGGTCCGTGTGGGTTCTACCCTCTCTGTGCTACTGTGCCAGGAGGAAGGTGTCCCACAGGGGAGTTTCCTAAGAGTTTCCCTGTTTGTGGTGGCCATCAATGGTATTCTCGACACTGTGCCTGCCAGGGTATCCTCACTCCTTTATGTGGATGACTTAGCTGTATAGTTTTCTGGCTCCCGCATGTCTGCTATTTAGCAGCACATGCAACTTGCCTTGGACAAGATTTCTGCCTAGGCCACTTCCAAGGGTGTTTGGTTTTCCCCTTCTAAGACTGTGGCCACGCACTTTTGTAGGATGAGAGGGGTACATCTGGACCCTGATCTCCAGCTTTGTGGCAGGAGACTCCATTGTGTGGCAGAGACGAAATTCTTGGGCCTGATGTTTGACTTGGGTATCATACTTGGCAAATCTTAAAGCATCATGTATGATAGCTCTCAGTCTAATGAGGGTTCTGTCCCCATACCCCTTGCGAGGCTGATTGGAGGACACTTGAATTTGTTTAAGGTTTTTGTAACCTCCAAGCTGTCATATGGCTGCGAGGTCTACTCCTCTGCCACAGAATCCAGACTAAAAACTCTAGTTGCTATCAGTCATGCCGGTCTTTACTTTGCAACTGGGACTTTTTGGTCATCTCCGATTCCCAGCTTGTTGGTGGAAGCTGGTGTGTCTCCCTTAGATCTACTGCTTCAGTCTGCTGCAGCACGGTGCTGTCTCCAGATTCGTTGCCTTCTAGACTCATTTGTCTGTGAATGTGTGATGCAACAGTCTTGCTTTTTGCATTATAGTAGAAACCCTCCCATGTCTCGTCCGTTTTGCTATAGGGTTCAGGATATCATGGAGAAGTTTGGTTTGTCAGCACTACCTGTAGGTCCTGTTCGAATCCCAAGGGTTGCGTCCAAGGTAACTTTCTGCAGGTTTTTTGCAGGCTCAAAGGATTATTGCTCCTCAGTCTCTTTTACAGTTATTTTTAGAACTTTCTTCTAGTCATGGTGGTTCTGTGATTGTATATAATGATGGCTCTAAATCTGCCTCTCGTGTTGGTTTTGGAGTGGTGTTTCTCAGTTTTAACCGTGGAGGTAGTCTTTCTTTGGCTGCCTTAGCTTTTACTGCAGAGTTGTCAGCTATTGTTTTAGCCCTGAAATTTGTGTTTTTTCACCATGACAATTATTTCACTATTTTTAGTGACTCTCAAGGGGTGCTTTTGGCCCAGGACTCATTTAACTCTTCCCATCTTATAGGTTTAGCTATTTTGGAGTGGCTGTTCCTCATTCATCATCGGGGGAAGAGAATGGATTTCTGCTGGGTTCCCGCACATGTTGGTGTCATGGGTAATGAAAGGGTTGATGCACTAGCTAAGGCTGCTGCTTTGCAACATGTGTGTGATCCTTGTCCTCTTCCTGCTACTGATTTACTTTCTCCACTATTGTCTGCTGTTCGTGCTTCATGACAGCTGCTGTGGGATAACGTTCCTGTCAACAGGCTGAAGGAAGTCACCAAGTTCATCTCTCAGAGAGTTTGCCCTATATGCCTCGTAAGTTAGAGACTGTTCTGGCTTACCTTCACATTGGACATGCCAGCTGACACACGAGTTCCTCATGTGTGGAGGCGTGAACCCATTCTTTGACTGCTGTTTGGTTCCCCTTACTGTCAGGCACATGTTGGTTGAGTGTTCCAGTTTGAGCAACTTACGTCGGAAGCTGCTGTTGAGGCATCGAGGGGAGAGTGGTGTTGACTGTCTCTGTTCAATGCTTGGGGGAGAGCCTGGTACCCCTGCAGACAATGTGTTTTTATTTCTGAAGAAGACTGGCCCCCTTCACCTTTTATGATTGCATTGTTTTTACTTTGACGTCTAGTTTTTAATATGGAATTTTTCTTTTTAATGTTTTTATGTTTCTACTGCCTATATTTTTACTTACGCGGCACCATATACCCTTGTTGTTGCGGTGCCATGTGTCCTATGAATCAATCAATTACTTATGTGGTGCTGGAGAGGGGCGCCTCCAAAGAGTGGCACCGATATTTTAGGGTGGTTACCCTGCCTGGTTTTACAGACGCCTCGCGGCTCCCTCCCTATCCTCCAAAAGCAGGATGGTGCACTGCCAGAAAAGAGCAACTTCAGTTTGCAGCCCATCAGGCTGACATCCATGTGTGTCTGGAGCAACAACACCACCACCTACAAATACAACCTTCTGGTATGCTGGTTGATGTGTTCTGCAAAATATGTGATCTGGTCTTTAGCATTTCCATATTCAGTTTCGGTGGTTTTAGCTCTGATTTCGTCTCCTTTCGCATATCAAGAAATCTCATTTTATATATATATATATATATATATATATATAATTTAGAATAAGGACAACCAAATCACGTGACAAACATTTTAGGGATGTTTTATAATAATAATAGTAATCATCATCATCATCATCATCATCATCATCATAATAATAATAATAATAATAATAATCAGTTCATCAGACCCACTTACCAGTAAGTAATCTTTGCCTGATTTCGCTATCGTTAACGGAAATTTGTAAACTGCGTTCCCTGATGTACTCTTTGGAACAACAACGTCTAGCAGATGTGACTGGAAAAAGCTTACAAACTATAATATAATTTTCTTTACTTCATTTTTAAGACTACTTCAGATTTTCCAAGTTCATCTTATGTTTTTTTATCATAGCTGACGTAGCTTCTCCTCGTAGCTTCTCCCCCTGATTGTTTACACATGAATCCCAGATTACAGATAACACACACACACACACACCACTGGTTATGTCGTCGCGCCTGCCTCAGAAAATTAAGTCATTAGATGTTTATCAGCGGACCACCAATCCATTCGAACTTTTTTTTTTTTTTTTGCCTATCGACCATTGGGGCCGGAGCCTCTGGTCATTAAGGCAAATTTATATATATATATATATATATATATATATATATATATATATATATATATATATATATATATATACACACGCATATGAACATACACACTTTCATGCACACGTACATATATATATAATAATTTTTATTTTATTATCTTCTTGTAGTTTTATTTTTATTATTTTTATTTATTTTTTATATTTTATTATCTTAAATATCAGTGATATTTAATATGAATGACTGACGACATATCTGCGTCAACAGTTTTCCGCGGTAAAGGCATCAGATTCTGTATTATTTTTTTTTTTTATATAAATACTCGTATGCCTTTGATTAATAATTTAAATAATACCCATTCATTTCTTTCTTTTGTTTCTCGCCTACATCACGAATATGTCATGGTATTGACACTGGCCTTTAGAAAAAGGTTCTTAAATGCCTCTGAACTGTTTTTTTTTTTTTTTTTTTTTTAATTAAAGGATGAATAATTTTGTGCTACTGAAAAAGTTTTTTCTTATTTATTATTTTTACACAAGATTTTCCCACCGTAATTATTTCTCCACTGACCTGCAAACCTTTGCAAAAACATTCTTCTAATATGGGCCATTTCCATGGCTAATACTTTGTTTCTGTTGCCTCTGAGGTACTTCAGTGATAGGCTATTGGGGTTCCTGAAGAAATTGAGGGGGCGGCAGACGTGTAATCGGACGTTCACTTTATCCACATCTTTCAGGTCCCAAGTTCAAATTATTGCAGACTAAAATTTTGACAAATCATGACAGTATTTAACTGGGTATACAGTATTCACAGTAGGTCTAAGGCAGGGACCCAGATAACTAAAGCGATGGTTGCATGGTGTAGGTTGGAGGAATATCTGTTGGGTGCTTTTGTTTTCGATTACAGATTACACTAAGAAGCTAAGGCTCCCTATCGTATCCGGCACCAGAGCACCTGGGCCTCAGATGGTTGGGATTAAGACGGAAAGTGCAGCCTGGAAGAATTGGATGAGTAGAAAAATTCTTAGGTATAGGGTCTTAGTTTCGATGCGAAAATGATCTTAACTTACAAAGCTGCTGGTTGACATGCCAGTACTGAAGGTTGGAGAGAAGTGACAATTGAGGCGAATGGATTTTTGTAGGTTAGCCTACCATACCCATTGAAAATACTGGGCTGAGTTAGATATCTTAGAAATCTCTTTGCTGACATCATACTATTGATCAGAGGATTCCACGCTGAGCTACATGTACCCCATGTGATAAAGGACTACTAAGTGGGTGCAAGATCCTCTAATAGCTTCATTCTTCCCTAATTATTAAAGAAACTGACAGATTTCCCAGTGCTTAACCATTCCTTTGATTTGGCTCAGATCAAGTCAAAACTCTGAGCTGACACTGACCTTGACCTTTGACGTTTCTCTGTGACTTTGACCTTTCGCCAGTTGTTCTCAAAATCTAAGCGTTTTACCTTTGTACTTTTTTTTTTCTGACCCCTTTCACAAAGTTTAGTCCTCATCGGATAAAAAAGTGTTCAGTTTGACCCTGCTAAGTGGCCTTCACCTTTGACAGATTGTTTTAAAAAAGGGTCAGTCTCTTATCTGATTCTCAACTCATCCACTATTTGTGATTAAAGTTCGGGTCAAACTGTCCTGACAATTTTGTTTACCTACTGACACACGAGTTTAACTTTGGCCTAGTCCTGTGAGCTTGGCCTTTGACTGAATTTAAAACTGAATTTACTCACTCTTGCCTGATCTAAAACTATTTCACCAAGTTGGACTGAAATTAGATCAAAACCAAAAAGATTACCTTTCTGTGACCTTGGATATTGACCCTTCAGTGTGTCCTAGACCTTTGAAAGATTGTCCTCAAAATTAAATCCTTTTATTCTTGCCATATCATAAACCTTTGCACTAAGTTGGTCCAAAGCGGAGAAAAATTTTTAGTTGACTTTACCCTGCGACCTAGGCTTTGATGTATTCAAATACTTCTTTCTTGATTACCAATCCTTCGAACGTGTTTGGATAAAACTGGATAGAAACTGCGATATTTTGTTAACACTCGCACACACGGGTTGAACTTTATCCTTGCCCCTTGACCTTGACCTTTGACTGATTGTTCTCAGAACTGAGACTTCATCCACGCCATAACGTTTATCATTCCCTGAAAGTATTGTTTAAATGGAATTTAAAAATTGTTTGACATTGCTCGGTCAACATTTGATGTAGCCCAGTGACCTTGACCTTTGACCCAATCGTCTTAGAAGCAATAAGTTTCATCACTGACTTACTATCAACACTTCCACTAAGTTTAGTTAAAACTGCATAGAAACTGTTTGAGTTAGTGTGTTCGCGCGCACGCGCGCACGCACGCACGCACACGCACGCACACACACACACACACACACACACACACACACACACACACACACACACACACACACACACACACACACACGCACACACACACACACACACACACGCATATATATATATATATATATATATATATATATATATATATATATATATATATATATATATATATATATATATATATGGAGCCTCAGTGGTAAAGTGTGCGTTTTCGTACACTGGAGAGCGAGGGTTCGTGCCCCGCCAGGGTAATAAACTTTGGGAGAGTTCTCTTAGCCACATACTGCTCGGCGAACACAAGGGGTGCTATGGTTGAACCAGTGTCACATACTGTAAGGTATGCTTGCACCCAGTCAGCTTGTGCGGGCCGATTACACATGGTTCACAGACTACACACACATCCAAAGCCACTACCACACTACAATTACACTTACAAGCACTTATCACCATACATACAATCTCTACCAGACAGCCTGAGCCACTTGGTAGAGATACTTTGGCTGTATCGTCCCGCCTTCGGTCGGGACAGGCCGGTCCTGCAGTGGATACTCAAACGGCTGATGATGATGGTGATGTATATATAATCTAAAATTCTAGATAGATAGACAGAAGCTAGAAAGATAGATATCCCGGTAAATATATATATATATATATATATATATATATATATATATATATATATGCTACTTTCTTTGTTAATCATTTACTCCTATATTCTGGCTTTTCCTCCCCCTTTCTTTCCGCTCCTCATCTCTCATTCATGTTTCCTCTTTTTTACCTTTTTCCCTCTCCTTCCCTGTTTCACTTTACGTATTGTTCCTTCTTGGATCATTACTATTCTTACTCGTCTTCTTATCCCTTCTCTTTCCTTCATTCATAGGTTTAGTTCCTCCTTCTGTGATATATATTTTTTTTCTCATGTTGCAGTTCATTTGCTCCCTTTTATTTTTTTTTCGTTAATTTCCACTCCTTTACTTCCCTTTCAAAAATTATATTCTTGACTTCTTTCCCTGCAATCACTTTCTTTACTTGGGTTTCACTTTTTAGTTTTTAAGATCATTTTTTGTACAGATCCTTCTTTCCATTATTATTTTGTGTTTTTCCCTTATCAGTATTATTCTGCCTTAATTTCTGCCCATCTCTCTTTGCACTGAAGCTTCCCTCTACCTCTTTTTCCACCCTTGCATTGTATTTTCCCCATGTTTCATATTTTTGTTCCTTCATCTCATTTATCTGTGGTAGATGGGGACACCCATCATCCAATTACTCAATGTAGGGATGTCTAGTGGTCTTTACACTATGTGACAAGCCAAATGGTTTCCTGAACCCAGGAAACCATTTACTATGCTGGGTGGTAACCATATAACCGAGGTTTTGGGCAGGGTTTATTGCTCCCCAGATTCCTCTATTTAAAATCACTTAATCATGGCAATTATTTTTTAATGCGAGAAAGTAGAAAACAAAGGCTGAGCCCGCATGAACGCTCCCTCCAAGAAAAAAAAAATACAAAAGAGAGCCAAATTCAAGATCCATTCATTTCGAGATGCCAGGACACACTGCGTTTGAAAGACTGGAGATCATAGGAAGCAGGAAACACAGACAGAGGGAGACAGTTCCAGAGTTGACCTGTTGCATAAATGAAGGACTGGGAGTAATGGTTAACTCTTGCATTAGAGAGCTGGACAGAAAAGAGATGAGAGTTTGTTGTTAGACGATTGCTACGCTCTCGTCGTAGAGGTGGAGGAATGCATGCAGACAGTTCAGAGGAGCAATGACCGTTGAAGCAGTGATAGAAAAGAGATAAAGAGGCAACAGTGTGGCAAAGAAACAGAGGTTGAAGGGAGCCAGTGAGAGGAGGAGAGTTAATGAGACGAATAGCCTTTGACTCCACCTTTCTGAGAAGAGCTCTCTGTGGGGAGCCTCCCCACACATGAGAGTTATACTCTAAACAGGGGCGAATTAATCCCGTGTATAAAGTCAACAACTATGCAGGGGTAAAGAATGCACGGAGTCGGCTCAGCACACATAGTCTCTTGGAAGCAGATTTTACAAGAGATGTAATATGATCTTTCCAAGATAAGTCCCGTGTGATTGAAACCCGAAGCATGTTCAAGGATGATGCAGGATTGAGCTGGATATTATTAAACATTAGTGTCTGTCTGTCTGTGTTCTCTATGGATATTGAGGAAGATGCATACAGAACGGGTGTAACTTTTTACGCCGAATTTAGGTGTATACATTACAGTTGCTAAAGTGTCGTCCCTGATGGCCAAAATTAGAATTAGTCAGAGGTACTCAAGTCAACATAGTGCAAATATTGTAGCCAATTACCATAGTTTATATATTAACGATTTATTTATTTTTAGAACCATATCATTACAAGTACAAAAGGTCGAATAGATTGCCAGATTGGTGGGGCGGCCAGGACTGGTGGGGTAGGTGGGCAGGATTGAATGGATGGGTGGATGGAGTGGGTAGAAAGGTAGATGTGATGGGGCTGGGAGTGTTGGGTGGATGGGCAGGATTGGACTGGTGTGGTGGGGCAACGTGGTTGGGTGAGTGGATGGGAGGATGGGTATTAAGGATTTATGGGTGGATCGGTAGTGGGAAAATAGGTTCATGGTAGGAGTCTGTCCATGGTAGGAATAGGTCAATATAGATAATATCCATTGGGAAATGGTCCCAAGGAAGAATATAAGTTAAGTGGGTAAAATGGGACCCCGGGGGTCTTCCACAAGGGGAGTCGCCATCCTGGGTTACAAGCGCACTAAACAGCATCACACTTTCCAACAGCAACACCACACAATCACACGCTGCCATCACAACAACAGACACCATACCCTCAAATAAACAACAAGCAAACACTCTCATCAATCATTTTTCACATGTCAGCCATCTAACCCCCAATCCGGAAGACCGACATATCATCAGACGTAAGAGACAGTTCCCCACAGACCCAGACTACGCACCTTTCACTTACAAGCAGACGAAGCACATCATTAACAACCTCAAGCACTCATCTGCCTGTGGACCAGACAACATAAGCAACATTCACCTTAAACACCTAGGACCACAAGGCATACAAGCACTCACCAACATATCAAACTACAGCTACTCACACAACATACTAGCCAACATCTGGAAGCATGGCAATATCATCACTATCCCTAAACCCAACAAAGACCCCACGTTGCCCTCCTCACATCGCCCCATCACACTCCTCTGCACCCCCTCTAAAGTCACTGAACGACTGATACTACAACTAGTCACACCTCACATTCCCCTAGCCCAGTCACAACATGGCTTTAGGCCACTACACTCCACAAACACCCTTCTTACAGACCTTACACAGAGAGTTTTCGATGGCATAAATTCAGCTAGGCCACCACACAGAACACTCCTAGTCACACTAGACATTAGCAAAGCTTTTGATGCCATCCCCCGCCACAATCTCACAAACAAAATACTCAACACAAACATGCACAATGACACAAAAAGATGGCTGGCAAACTACTTGGCAGGCAGATGTGCACACGTAACATTTGCCGGTCAGTCTTCTAACATCAGAAACTTCACAAACGGTGTCCCCCAAGGATCTGTTTTGTCCCCTACACTCTTTAATCTATACATGCACGACGTACCCACACCCCACACACCACAGATATATATATAGCTTCCTATGCAGATGATATAACACTTACATGTACGCACCAAAACGCAAACACAGCTGCACACATCATTCAACCTTACCTCAACACACTACACGAATGGTTCACCACAAACAGGCTCAAAATAGCCCCAGCCAAATCTACAGTGACTCTTCTCATAAACTGGACAGCAGAACACAGTCACATCCCACACCTCACCATAAACAACACTCCCCTACCACACACACACACACACACACACACACACACACACACACACACACACACACACACACACACACACACACACACACACAAAATCCTTGGTGTAGCATACAATACATCAATGTCATTTAAACAACACATCACAAACATTAAAAATAAAATAACACCAAGACTCAATGCTTTGAGGTCACTTGCCCATACAACATTCGGACACAACAAAGAAACCACCACCACAGTATACAAACAATACATACGTTCAGTGATGAATTATGCAAGCCCTGCCTGGGTTTCTAACCTGACCAAAACACACCACAACACTCTACAGACCATACAGAACAAGGCCCTAAAAATAATCACAGGCTGCACAGCTACTACACCCACAGACCACCTACATCAAGAAACCAAAGTCCTCAAAGTCAAGGATCACCTAAACATGAGAGGCACCCAGTTTCTTGCTGCAGCCTCCACAAACCCACAACATCCACTACAGTACATGGCAGCACATCCACCCACACCAAGGAACATCAAAACAACACCCAGCACACGATACCATACACAAATAGTGTCATCTCTCCCCCCTCGCCCACCTCAGACCAGCTTCCAGAAGCATATCCACACTCAGATCACTCGTCGCTCCATTCAGTCACTTAAAGACAACACACAGCTGCATGCACGGCCTCCTGACATCCACCCTTCTGAATCCTATCTTCCTCGTGAGGACAGGGTCCACCTGGCCAGGCTGAGATGTGGGCACCATCCAGCCCTCTTAAGCTACCAGAAGAGGCTGGATGACTCCATCGCTGATGCCTGTCCTGGATGCAACACAGCACCCCATACTATTAAGCACATTATGGAAGACTGCATTGCACACAATCACCTACGCCAACAACACAACATACACTCTTTGAGAGCTCTGTGGGAAAGCCCGGTCTCGGCCATGGCCTTCCTAAGGGACTCGGGGCTGTTCGGCCAGACTGCCTAGGGAACAACTACTACTACTACAAGCGATGTCGACATAGCCTACCCGATCACAGGGTTTTACCCAGGCAACGCCTGGTGCCCTTCCTAGTACATATATATAATACAGAGAGAGAGAGAGAGAGAGAGAGAGAGAGGTTTTTGTGATTAAAAAAGGCTTTCGACTCAGTGGAGTACATAACAATTATAAATTCCTTGCAGAACAAGGAGTGAATGAGAATATTGTAAAACTGCTCGAGAACATAATATAAAGAGGGAACTACTACAGTTACATTAGGCTATTATAAGGACTCGCAAAAAATTAAGACTGAGAAGGGCGTGCGTCACGGAGATACAGTTTCACCAAAATTATTTACAGCATGCCAAGAAAGTATTTTCAAAAAGCTAGACTGGGAAAACAAAGGAGTGAACATGGATGGAGAAAAGCTAAACCATTTAAGATTTGAAGATGACATTGTCCTAATCTCAGAAACAGCAGAGACATTCCAAGAAATGTTAAATGACTTGAACAGAGAAAGTCTCAAAGTAGGGCTAAAAATGAACCGGAGTAAAACTAATGTTTAATAGAAAAACACCAATGTGCATCATCAGAATAAGCAAAGAAAATCTTGAAGAAGTCGAGGAGTACAATTACTTGGGGTAATACTAATATTAACGAAAAATCATGATAGCTAAATAAAAAGACGCATTACAATTGGATGAAAAGCTTTCGGTAAACATAGGGACATTATGGAAAGTAGCTTGCCACTTTGTATGAAACGAATTGTGTATAACGAATGTATAAATCCAGGTTGAGGTATGGTTGTGAGACCTGGAAAATGACTAAATCGAAGGGAAAAAAATAATCCGTTCTCAGACAGCAATGGAATGGTCAATGTTGGGAATATTTCTAAGAGACAGGAAAAAAACTACGTGGATGAGAAAGCAGACTAAAACCAAAGAAATCATAAAAGTTATAAAAGAACAGAAATGGAGGTGGGCAGGCCATGGAGCAAGAACAAGGGATAACCGTTGGTGCAAGAGGTTGACTGACGGGACACTAAGAGATTGCAAACGTAGCACAAAGCGGCCAGACAGGATGTGGAGAGATGAGATAGAGATATTTGCAGGGAAAACGTGGGAAAGATTGGCCCAGTCAAGGAAATCGTGAAGGTTGGGAGAGGCCTTTGTTCTGCAGTGGACTGTAATGGCTGATGATGATGATGATCATTTTATATATATATATATATATATATATATATATATATATATAATGTTGAAAGTCTGATGAATGGGAATAGAAAGAGCAGAACCGCTGTAAAAATGTATGGTTTGGCGTATGTGCTGAGAAGGAATGCAATGTCAAGAAAAGTGGCACTCGCGCAGGTGAAGTCCTCTGTGAAGCTGCTGAAAAAAGTGAAAGCAGCTGGGATTGATGAGGTGTATGTAGAGAAGATTAAGTGTAGTGGAGAGACCGGAATGAAGTCCTTGTTGGAGATAAGTAGCAAGGCATGGATAAGTGAAACTGTGCCAGCAGAGTGGACAAAGGCTGTGATTGTACCCCTGTACAAAAATAAAGGTCATCTAAGTGAGTGCAAAAATTATCGTGGCATAAGTTTATTGAGTGTTGCAGGGAATGCATATGGAAAAATTATAGAGAAAGTAATAGAGATATCAAAAGTACTAGTGGGTGATGAACACGGTGGCTTTAGGAGTGGCAGAGACTGTGTGGATCAAATATATGCAGGGAGACAGATTGTGGAAAAGGCTTGTGAGAAGGACTAGGTGTTTATGGTATTTGTGGATCTGGAAAAAGCATACGGCATTGTATACAGAGGAGTGTGGAAGATTTTGCCCATGTACGGTGTAGATGGTAAGCTGCTAGGTGCTGTCACGAGTTTTGATGATGGCAGTGAGGCATGAGTAAAGGTAAATGGTCATCTAAGTGAATGGTTCACGATCAATGTGGGCGTGTGACAAGGTTCTGTGATGTCCCCATGGTTGTTCAATATATATATGGATGGGGTGATGAGAAAAGGTAAAACACGAGTAACGAAAGTGCGGTGGCGCTGGAATATCTCGTATGCTGATCATGCAGTGCTACTTGCAAATACCGGCAAAAACTTAGCATACTAGTGCAGAGTTTTGCTTATGTTTGTGAGCACCCTGTCTTGAAAGTAAATGTAGGGAAGAGTAAAGTGATGGTAATCGAGAGAGAGAGAGAGAAGATGACTCCCAGTGTGTTGTTACACTGAATGGAGGGAGAGTGGAATTGGTGTGAGTTAAAATACCTGGGAACAGTAACAGAAAAACAGGAAAATGTACAAAAGAAGTAGAAAGTAGAGTGACAACAGGAAGGAAAGTAGCTAGTGCTATGAAGGCCGTGATAAGAAACAGGCTTGAGTGTTGCAGCTGCGCTAGACTTACATGAAGGATTGTTAGTGCCAACTTTAAAATATGGATGTGAGACTATGGTGTGACATGAAAATGAAAAGTCAAGAGTGACAGCAATGAAGATGGGACTGCTGAGGAATGTATGTGGTGTAGGGAGTGGATAGGATACGAAATAATGTGATCCGTGAAAGATGTGGAATGAGGAAGTCTGTGGACACCAAAATCGAAGAGTGTGTATTGATATGATATGGTCATGTGGAGAGACTGGATAATAATAGGGTGGTGAAAAGGTATATCTGAGCGAATCTGAAGGAGGGAGGAGGCGAGGTAGGTCAAGGAGGTGGAGGGATAAGGTGGATGAGTGTGTGATGAAGAAAGGTATGGAAGTCGGTGAAGCTAGGAGACTGACAAGGGATCGAGCTGGATAGATGAATGTTGTGAGAAGAAGCGCATGATCAGGGATTTGGCATCCCTTTTTTAATGTGACAGCATTCGGATTAACTCTATTGGATACATTAATATAGAACCACAGAATGTGGTGAAAGAGTTTGGTGTATCAGATAGAGTTAGGATTCCGGGGACTTGATTCTTTTTTTTTTTTTTTTAATGCAGAGAAGAAGGAACCAAAGGCCAGGAGCCCGCAAACCGTTCCTTCCAAGATAAAAACAAAAACAATACAAAAGAGAGCCAAATTCAAGATCCGTTCATTTCGAGATGCCTAGACACACTGCGTTTGAAAGACTGGAGATCATAGGAAATACGAAATACAGACAGAGGGAGACAGTTCCAGAGCTGACCTGTTGCATAAATGAAGGACTGGGAGTAGCAGTTAACTCTTGCATTAGAGAGTTGGAAAGAAAAAGGGTGAGAGTTTGCTCCTAGACGGGTGCTACGCGCCCGTCGTAGAGGTGGGGGGATGCAAGCAGACAGTTCAGAGGAGCTGTGATCGTTGAAGTAGCGATAGAATAAAGATGAAACAGCGCGGTGAAGAGACAGAGGTTAAAGGGAGCCAGTAAGAGGATGAGAGTTAATGAGACGAAAAGCCCCTGACTCCACCTTGTTGAGAAGAGCTGTATGTGGGGAACCTCTCCACACATGAAAGTTGTGCTGTACACAGGGGCGAATAAAACCGGTGTATAAAGTCAAAAACTGTTGACGGGTAAAGAAGATACGGAGTTGGCTTAGACACCTAATCTCTTGGAAACAGATTGTACAAGAGAAGTAATATGATCTTATCAACATAAATCCCGAGAGAATGAAACCCCAAGTATGTTTAAAGATTATGCAGGATTGAGCTGATCACAAGAATCCATAATTCTAGACCGTCTCTATCATTACCACTGCCATCATAAGTAGCACTTTCATTAGTATTCTCATCAACAAACTATCATCATTAACAGCGTCAACTTCAGCCATCTGCAGCAACAGCCACTTACGGCATTATGTACAGAAACATGATGGCAGACAAGAGAGGAAACTAAATGCCTTTGCTCCCTACACAAACATTTGATTAGCCTTCGTTTCTGTAGTGGTCGGTTTAGGTAGCAAATGGAATGGAAAACGAGACGGAAGTAGATGTTCTCCATTTAGTAACTGGAAGACCGTGTGTGCGTGGAGGGGTTAGGATTATTTTATCTCATGGGTATGCACGTACATCTCCCAAGTGAAATAATTCAGGCTAGAATTTTCTACCGGAAAGACTTTTGCACAACGTCTGTTTTCTACGTTTCTCTCTTTATGTACGAGCAGAAAAAGAGTTGCGTGCTTATGTAGGTAAAGTATACCACATAACGAAATCACTATTAACAGTATGCACAGTATCAGAAAATGAAATACCTCGATTCGTTGCGTTTAAAAAGCGGGAGATCACTGGCAGGGGGAAATACAGACTGAAGAGGACGGTACCAGAGTTGACATGTTGCATATGGTAAATAAATAACTGAGAGTATCGTTTGTCTCTTGCATTAAGGAGTTGAACAGTTAAGGCATGGGAATGTGCTGCCAGACTGGTTCAATGTTCCCGTCGCCATGGAGCAGGGATACAAGCAGATAGTGCGACGTGCAGTGACCACTGAAGTAGCGAAATAAGGAAGAAGGAAAGATGCAACAATGTGCAGAGGTGAGAGAGATTGAAGGGGGTCAGCAACAAAGGGTTGTTCAAACGATAAACCTCTGATTCTACCCTATATTTCAAAACTGTGTCTGGGGAAGCAGCCCCACACATGCAATATGTACTCCACACACGGGGTGGAAAAAGTAGCCGTATAAAGTTACCAGGTTTGGCAAGACGGGGTAATCATAGCTGGGCACAGCAAACTAAAATTCACTTCCTCAAACACAAATCCGCCATCTCAAACTATTACCTTCCGTAACCACATTTCCGCAAACTTCTTAACATTTTCGATTCCTGCAATGCAAATGCAAACGGAAACCATTTTTATCCCTTTCACTAGCATGACATCAGTTTAATTTTATTCTAGATACCATTAGAGGATTGTCTTAAGTTTAGAATAATGTTTTTCATAATCAAGGGGCTTAAAAACATCTCTAGTTACTCATCCGCTACAGTTAGATATTCATTTAAAATATATCTTTATTTACTCCATTCTGACTGGCAATAGGTGACTTTATGAAGTTTGGACATTGTCTGTAGTACTGAATGGGATATATAGAATTATATTTATAGTAAAACTAATACATATATTTTAAATATTATTGTATTTTAGACTGTTTTTACTACAGAACAAAAGTAAATCATTCACTGGTGTAGATAAATGAATTAAATTATTAAACTTCACAGCTCACAACTGACAGGTTGACACACCAGTCCGCCTCTATTCCTCGGGTCTAACCTCCTCAGTCCTCACTCCTCTGTCACAGTCAGACTCCTCCAACAACTGAGACAGCTCCATCTTGAGCAGGTCCATGTTGCCCTTCATTAAAACGAACCGCTGAAAGTTCTTAGAGGTCAGGCTGGTTTGCTGGCAAGTTAGCTTTAGCGGAAGTAGTTCCTCAATAACCGCATTGCATCAAATTTTTCGCAAAGGCAAATCTGCAAACAAAATTATACTTCTGCAATTGTGGAATCTGCAGTTAGTGGAAGTGATTGGAGAAGTGCCCAGCTTTGGTCAAAATCTGATTTTTCCATTACAGGTCCTGAGAGAATGAAAGCCCATTGACACAGGGATTAGATGAAGTTTAGAGTTGAAAATTGCTGAACATTTAGGGATACTCCTGCAGACCATTTTGGAGGAGCGAAAGATGTTGGTACTGAGTTTTGATGCATTAAAAAAACAAGGTTTCATTTAACCCAATCAGAAAAGACTTAAGTCAGAAAGAAGTTGAGCCAGTGCTTCATTCTGTGATTGCTCATGTAACTGTTGCGATGGATGCTGTGAGAAGCAAATGGAGAAAGGCTTGGAATTATTGGTGTATGAGTGGATAAAGTTAGATGCATAGCTCAGATCACTGATGAAAAGAAGGGAGTTGGTGACTGGACAGAACCCTGAAGATTATCACTATAGATAGAACAGGCTGAAGACCAGTGGCCATCTATAACAGCAGTTTTGGAGTGACCAGAAAGGAAGCTAGAGATGGAGATACAGATAGAGGACTAGAAGTATTCATCAAAGGGCAGATTAAAAAATAAAGAAATATGGCACTCTAGGCCGAAAGTCTTAGAAATGACATGTGCAATAGGAAAGATTCACCAAAAGCCCGAAAGAAGGATGATCAAGAGTCACCAAGGAAGGTAAACAGGTCACCAGTGGAGCGTGTCTGGTGGAACCCATTCTGGCAATCGGACAGAAGACTATAACAGGAAACCTTTATCTTTTGAATAGATTTGGAACTTTAGAAATTCTGGACCCCCGCTGTGCTCATCGCCTCATATGAGGCAATATGCAGGCCACCCCTGGCCATTCTGATCACCTCATATAAGGTGATGAGTCTCCTCGCCATATTATCAAGCACAAGGAAGCGTCAGTGGTTTCCATGGGAACGTTGAGTCTCCCTCTATGCCATCAGGAGCTGTTGCCAAGGCCTCCCACACCGCAGTTGCCAAATACAGCATTTTTAGTACCGGTAATTCAGTTCTCGTTTACAGCCCAGCAATGGCGGATTCATGCTCATCTACCTCCCACGGTGCTGGCGACTCATCTCCACCCTCACACCCACCAAAAAGAAGTATATTACAAAAAGACAAGGGTGATGAAGGATTCGAGCTCTGAAACACTTGATCTGATGCCAAATTATCAACTAAATATTTTATAAATTAGTCCTAAAACAATGACTCAGCGAAGGTAATTTGACTGATAATAATTAGTGTGGCAGGGGTTAAAAACAGTTAACGAGAGTTCAGTGGTTGGGAATGGTCACCCTTCTTTGGGATAGATTAAATGACAGGAAGCTTCTAAGCAGAAGAAAAGAATCAAGTCGACAGATAAGAGTTTACGCGGGCAGGGTGTCCCCGCAGAAGCAGTTCTTAAGTGCAATAGGAGGTATTCCATTGGGCACCTACGGTGGTGAATGCCATATTGGTATTGAGGTTAGTGAGTACAGAAAGGAAAAAGCTCCGAGAAATTTCAATGCAGACCCGAGAAAGTCATAAGGGAAAGTCTGTCTACATCACACAATGTAAGAGCTATTGTCCTTGAAATTTTCCTTTTATTTAACGTGATTTGTGCTGACAGTACTAAAATGATGAATGTCGATATTTTAACCCTAGAACGTGGAGCATGGATATAATATACCCAACGCATCTGACGTCACGCGCATTGTGTTGTGTTCCCGCGGAGACAGAGGGCTGGGACCCTCTAAACCTTCAGCCTTCCCTGTGCCTTGACAGAGTTAGGTCACGTCGCTCTGCTCTGCTTCCACATTTTTTCCATAGACCCGTGTTCGGGTATTCTATACGCATCTTTAGAGATAGTAGTTAAAGACAAAATCGGGTATATCGTGCCCGAGTTTATTCTTAATGTAATAACCGGATCTGTAGTGTTTAATTATTTCCTTTTCTATCCCTGCTACCCGTGCCACCCCTGCCTACCCTGCTGCCTCCCCTGCCTCCCTTGCTGCTACCCTGCGACCCCTGCCTCCCCTGCTACGTACCCTGTCTTCCCTGCTGCTGACCCTACCACCCCTGCTGCTGACCCTGCTGCTACCCCTGCCACACATGCCTCCCCTGCTGCTACCCCTGCCACACATGCCTCCCCTGCTGCTGACCCTGCCGCCCCTGCCTCCCCTCCTGCTATCCTTGCCACCCCTGCTGCCTCCCTTGCCTCCCCTGCTGCTGACCCTGCCTCCCCTCCTGCTATCCTTGCCACCCCTGCTGCCTCCCTTGCCTCCCCTGCTGCTGACCCTGCCTCCCTTATGCCTACCCTGCTGACTCTGATGACCCCAATGACCCCGCTGATGCTACCCCTACTGCTGCTCCTGTTGTGAATAGTCAAAATATATCACTTTGTATTCATTTACAAAGGCTAAATCTGCATTATAGAGAAAAAAGTCATTTTTCGGTACCTTACATAGGCTCTTCTTTCACCTCCCTTCCCTACGGTTTGCACATCGACTGTGTGCTGTTGGCCCCTTGAGAACAGTGTCAGCTTACCTGGGAGGGGTTAGGGGAAGTTTGAGGGAAATTGGCGGCAGATTTTTGGGGGGAGTGATTTTTTTTTTTTTTTTTCCAAAACTTGTTAATTTTTTTTACACTTTTTTTTTCCCTAAAATCAGTACTAATTGAAGGTGATTAGGCGTTCCTAATAGGTTTACGTAATAGTAAGCTGGTTTAACTTTAATGTGTAACTGCTTGGAGTAAGAAATTTTTATATTTACTCTTTTTTTTTTCTTAATTTCCCAATTTCGGGTATAGCATACCCAAGCTTAGTGTAAGTGTGACCGGATTTTAAGTTTAGTACTTTGTACTGCTGCTAACCCTGCCACCCCTGCTGCTGACCCTGCCACTCCTGCCTCACCTGCTGCTGACCCTGCCACCCCTGCCTCACCTGCTGCTGACCCTGCTACCCCTACCTCCCCTGCTGCTGACCCAGACCTCACAAGTGGCCAGTTGGTGTTCAGACCGATCATTAGACTTTATCCTGTAACACTGAGCTTCGGCCCAATGCTCTCGACCTCAAATTAATTCGTGCATCTTTCTGCTTGACCCTAAACTCTTCAAACAATTTTGGTCCAGATCGAATAAACACTACCTGAGATGACCTTGCCCTGTGACCTTAATTTTTTTACCATTACCTATGACTTGTCCTTAGCTTGATGTCCCTAATATCAGATCCCATTTTCACTGACTTTCCTTAAACCTTTTTCACAGTTTAGTCTCAGTCAGATAATATTGCTTACGCCGGCCTTGCCATGTTACCCTGACATTTGGTCTGTGGATCTAAAAATAATCAGTCAGCGTCTTGACTAATTCTCATCATTTGCACCAAGTTCGATCCAAATCATGTGAATACCATGTTAGTTATCTTTGTTCAAACACAGATAAATGGGTCGAGTTTGACCTTGGTCTGTGGCTTGGCTTGATTTATTGCTCTCAGAATTGAATCTCTTCATTCTTGTCTTACTCTCAGCCTTTCCACCATATTTGATCTAATTCGGTTAATTATTGCATAAGTTGATCTTACTAGGGCAAATCATGGCCTACTCCTTTGGCTTTGACTCAGCCCAGTGTTCCCCAAAACAAAATGTCATACCCTTAGCTGGGCCTCAAACTCTGTCACACACACACACACACACACACACACACACACACACACACACGTCGATCAAAACATTACATCCGTTCTTGCCCTGAGGACGCGGATGTAATAAAGAGAAGACGTGCAAATTCACTCAGAAGACAGTTAAAATCATTTTAAATTTATAGCCTTGTTTCTAAACGACTCAATATATTGTCTGAGATTGTTAGTATAAACAGATTTAATACAATATATGACAATGCACAAGTTGCACAGTAAACACTTTCCGTTGTTGATAATTGGGGAGGAGTTAAAGACTTTTCGCAAGCAAAGAAATCGAAACTTAATTAGTGAGAGAGAGCATATCATGAATGTTATGTAGGTTCCAGCACTAGTGTTCAGTATATCACTGAAGCTTTCGACGTTGGTGGTGAGATAAAGGAGGATGAAGAACAAGGATTGTGATAGACTGAAGGAACGTATCTACATAAGCAGGTTAACCCATACGGCAGAGAGTAGGGACAAGTTTCATATTTCCAGTATCCCATTACCCCCCATCTTCCCCTTTATAATAATTGTATTTGTAATGCACGTGGCAATATTTCTGCTGTTTCATCTCATATGGAAATCAGGATGATCAGCAATGTTATGGATGAAACTATCTTGGCCGCATCATATCAGTGGATAGGAGACAAATATATGATATAGGGCCGTATTCTCGCTTGTTTAGGAGACTTCGTAACAATTTTTTCCTGAGCGATTTACTTTGCCTAAAACAGTTTAATGTCTCCTGTATGTAATTGATTCATACTTTGTCGATATCAGCAAAGATGTAAGTAATATAAATGAGAATACTAAGGTAATATATGAATAATTAATTGCTAAAAAAAAAGGCCTAAAGTTTTCCATTTCACTGAGAACCTGGCCAACACAGTAGTAAGAATTATCTCACTAATTTTCATCACTCAAACACGATATTACTAGTTAAATGTAGACGAACTCAGTACAGTATTTTAATTACCTATTTTACGAGTTACTTCTCATTTCTGGTATTTATAATAACATTGCGCAATTTTTTGAAGACTGGCAAACATATACTTGAAATGATGTGTAACCATTACAGTATTATGTAAACTGCTGTCAAGAAGAAGCAAGATAAGATCATATCCTCATCTCCACTCTATTTCCTCCCAGCATTGCTTAATCTTGACTGTCAACACAAAGCAGCAGGCATCACATAAACAGAGCAAACATAATGATATGACCTAACAGTACAACGTTTATATTATGCGTGTCTTCATTTTGTAGTGACATTAATTTGCAGAGTATGACTTGTTCAAGTGGCCTGACTTGGATTAGTTTGTGATAAAAACAGAGTCGGAACCTTAGTTCATAGCTACATAATGGACATTTAGCTTTTGGGGGAATAACTCCTTCTCACACAAAGAGATCTACAGAAATACACTGAAGATTATGTAACTTACGGACAATATTTGTGTGCTCAACTCCTGAAAAAAAAAGTCCTTAGTCTTATGCCTATCAACTGCTCGAGTTGTTAAGGATGACTATCTAGTTCGAGTAAGTCTTACTCTACTCCTAAAATAGGACCCACAACAATCGTTTCTGCATCCTGGTCCTCATTTGTACAAGCGAGAGAACAGGAACGACGGGGAAACAACGGCCATGAGGAACGGCCACGTTGGATGGAAAGCTGATGACATGGAGAGCTGGAGCTCCTGTTTCATCGGCCCTCGGGACATACTCATTTTTTTTCATCGAGGCCAAGATGCACCTGATAGGTTGGTGATGATTGGCTGAATGCACCATATATATGAGAGAGAAAATTGAGTTAGTAAATAAATTTCAATTCACACTACCTAGTATTCTATTTTAAATACGATGATGTTATTCGGACATGTTGCAGTCAGCCAGTCATCACCAACCTGTCAAGTGCATCTTCGCCTTGACAAAAAAAACTGAATATAGGTCCCGACCATCCTCTTTTGTGTTTCAGTAACAAAGAGAATATTCCAGTATGCTCTCCAATTCAAGTTCCTCTAATTGCCAAAACCAAACTACATGCGCATTACACACTTCACTTCCTATTTAAAAAAAAAAAAAAAAAAAAAAAAAGCATCTTGTAACCAAGCATTGGAGTCACCGGGTGGGAGAGGGGGTGGGGAAATTAAAAGACCCCACCATCTGCCCCTCCCCCGATGGCGACCCAGCGAGATGCCTGGAACCACTGTTGGACTCACTTCTTCATTTCTGCAACATTTGCAGCTTTTCTTTCTCTCTGTTGAGCACTAGTTCTCCTCCACTTAACCTCATCTCCTCTTCCTGAGACTCGGCTGTCTGAGGCGACTGATATCAAACCTTTTTCTGTATCCCCTTTCTTTTTCTAGAAGCCAAACGTGGGTGTTGTATATATGTACCCAATGGCATAGCTTGCTCCCGTGTTCCTGAATGTCAGTCTTCTGAATTCCCTACTCTTTCCTGTCATTCCATGACTAAATATATCTGTGTTGTTTACTTATATGATAAGTATACTGACTGTGAAAAAGGCTGTTACTATCTTACTTCGAAGATGGAACACTTCCTATCCATTTCTCCCTTCCTTAAAATCTCCATTCTAGGAGATTTCAATGTTCACCACCACCTTTCTGTCCTGAATGACCTAGAGCAGCTTATATACCAGCTTGCCTCTGACCGTCTTTAAGAGAGTTCCAATATACAAGAATCTCTTTCTTATGACTAATCATTCTGCATACGCTGTTAATCTTTCCTCTCCGTTGGACTCCAACAAGCACAACCTTATCACCTTAACCTGTCTTATTGCCCCAGTACGGCTTGGGACTCTCCCTAGAAGTGTCAGTTGTGGCATTTTGGATCTGCTGCTTGGGAGGCCTCCCGGCAGTATTTCACTCGGGATTTATCTTGGAAAGAAAGTTTTATCTCTTCTGTAACATCTGCTTCAAAGAGATTAGATGTGCTAAGCCGGCTCCATGCGTTCCTTACCCGTGCACAGTTGTTAACTTTATACACGGGTTTTATTCGCCTCTGTGTTGAGTACAACTCCATGCATGGGGAGGCTCCCCACATACAGCTGTTCTCAACAAGGTGAAGTCAAAGGCTTTTCATCTCATTAACTCTCCTCTTACTGGCTCCCTTCAACCTCTGTCTCTTGCCTGCACTGTGGCATCTTTATCTCTTTTCTGTCGTTACTTTAATGGTCCCTGCCCCACTGAACTGTCTGCTTGCATCCCTCGATCACTACAGTGGGCGTGTTGCACCCGCCTGGCAATAAAGTCTCATCCCTTTTCTATCCATCAATTATGGAAATGTCTCCCTCTGCCTGTGACGTCCAGTCTTTCAGAAACAGTGTGTCCAGGTATCTCTAAATGAGCGGATCATGAATCTGGGTCTTTGTTATCTTGTTTTTGTTCTTTTGTGGAGGGAACAATTTGCAGGCTCCTTGCCTTTGTTTCTTTCTTCCTTGCATAATATATAATATAATAATATACCTAACTATCTGTCTATTTATCTATGTAGATAGATAGATAGACAGATAGACAGATGGACAGATATATATATATTGTTCCCCCAAAGTTTCTGGAATTTGAAAGCATAGCAAAGACCGCTTGTCATATGGTGTGTGGACGCTAGGAGGCAGTGCATGCACCCATTGTTTGTTAATGAGTTAAGTGGCGTTGTGCATTTGCGTTTTTCAATCGTTGTGGCTGGGTTTGTTAGCGAGATTTGTGATCTAAAGAATGGGGGTGTGAAACTCGGTCAGAAAGCGGCAGAAACTTATAGAATGTTCAAACACGCATATGGAGACAATGCTTTGGGGGTTACACAATTTGACGACTGGTTGAAGAGTTTTAAAAACTGGTTAAAGAGTTTTTGGCACATCAAAATATTCCGGATGTCCCCCATCCCCCGTATTCACAAGATTTGGCCCTATATGATTTTTTCCTGCTCCCTAAAACGAAAATACAACTGCAAAAGCTAAGATTTGACACCAGTGAAGAGATCCAGGTAATGTCGCAGAAGGCCCTGAACAAACTGATGCTCAAGGACTTCTAGAACGAGTTCTGATCGTGGGAGAAGCTCTGGAATCGATCTGTATGCCAAGGAGACTACTTTTAAGGGGACGGTGGTGATTAAGACTTAATGTAAGCATTTTTTATTCTTTCCTTCGTCAACTTTTGGGAACTTTTGGGTAGCATCCCGTGTGTATATATATATATATATATATATATATATATATATATATATATATATATATATATATATATATATATATATATTGTTACATAGCCTATGATTTCATCATCCTTTGTATAATTCTAACGTACAGTATGCTGCATGTTTGATCACGATTCGCCTCGTGGCTTCCATAGTGACCAAGCTTCCGTGTTCTACCTCACTCCCCCCTTCTCCTCCCTTATAGTAGAGTAAATCGTTCTTTCTGTTGTTTAGAGCAGGAGTGTCAACTCTTTGTCCCCTATGGCTTCATTTGCGCGTCCTTCTTACAAGTTGTATCAAGCTCTGCCGGCCCCTATATAATGAGCTCAGTCTCTGCATTAATTGCCACTTAGATCTACTCCTCATTTTGTTCACATCTTTGTCCTCCCTTGTACAGTTGTTATTATTTTTGTGAGTGCTCAGGAAGTCTCCAACCATCTAGCTGCTGTGTAATTTGAGTATAAGTGTTATTACATTTTTTTTTCTTGTACTGTATAGCATAAGGTGTTAATTCGTAGGTCTGGTGAGATTTTTGTGATTCATGTGGAGTTTTTGATGTCAGCCATTGTTAATAATATTTTGTATCTGTAATAATATATCTTTCATTAACTGAGAATTATCCGGTTTTCTCATTTTATCAGGGCTGACTTAGATAAATTTACTCTTGCTAATTTCGTGTTAATAGAGGCTATTGCAGTTAACCATATATTTAACCTGTTTTTTGCCATTACATTATCCTTATGAGTCCTGAATGTTTAGTTGTTAGTTTGTGCATTAAACTTTAACTTGTAATTTTACCTAACTCTTTTGTTTTGAACCTGGAACTTTGCGGGACAGTAGTGATTTTAGTGTTCTCACTTGAAGTGATCATTATCTCTCTCTGTATATATATATATATATATATATATATATATATATATAGATAGATAGATAGATAGATAGACAGATAGATTGATAGATATGTATGTATGTATGTATGTATGTATATAGGGTGGTCCTTAATTTTCAACTTGAAAATTTTGGTTCACCTGCTTCGGGACTTTGTCCCTATTGATTAAATAATGCCGTATGCAAATCTTCATGCTTGTTAGATAACTTTACTTGGTGCCTCATCATGTTCAAAGTCACACTATTATGACGTAATGTTATTATGCCATTGGGTTACCTACGTCCCTCTCTTTGCAGAGCATTAGCCCCTCACTGGGGATGGTATCATGGGAACCCAACTCCCACTCATTGTTGCCTAGTTTTATGGCTTGAAATTACTGCCAGCTGTAGCCTTCTTCGCAACCGGGTATACTTTCTTGTGTTGCTCAACGACATGGAGAAGAAACCGCCGTTCATCTTCGTTCTTGGTCAACATTGGATTAAACTCTCGAATCATTGCTACCCCTCTTGCAGCAAAGTCATTTGTTAGCTGTAGCCCCTGGACGATGCACTCAGCTTCCTTGTAATCCTCACGACTTTCCCATACAGATGGATCGAATCCTAGCAATGAATGAGGAAGGTCAAGCAGTGTCAAGATCTTCTTGCTGTTACTGGTCACAAAAGTTAAAATTCTTTTCTGATTCAATGCTGTCACCTCAAGTTCAACTGTTGCTCCCTTTAGTTGATCTTTGCTTCCTTTTTCGTTAAGAGCCATCACCATTTTTTGCTTCTCTTTAGGGTCAACAGTAGGATAAAAAAAAAGGCCAATCAAACTAATTGCTCTGACAAATACCACGTGACGACCAAATGCTTTCAAGCTGACTTGTGCGAAGTCCTTATCAGGATAAATTGACAATTCCTGGAGAAGCTTCAGATCGTTTGCTGGAGCAGAGCTGCTTTTGTTGCCATGAACCATGATTTCAGGTATTGCATCATGACGGACACAACAAAAATCTTCAGTCCTCGGCCTTGCTTCGGTGTGATGCTTGCCTGATGATGGAAAAGAGAGACTTTGATGGTGTATGTATCTTTAGCCATCCATCTGGCATGGTGGCAAGCACCAGTTTGCTGAAAACGTGTTCCACCGGGCGATACAAAACACAAGACAACAATGGACAGTTCTAGCAGTTTTCTATAATCATCTCGACGTTGACCTTCTTCCAACTGTTTCATACAAAATGCTATTAGCTCATCACATTGCTCACTATCAGTCACCGGCTCTTCCTCTTTGTCATTCAAGGTCTGAAAGCGTGTTGTGTCAATATTATTCCACTTTGCTTTGAAGTGCTTCAATATGTGAATCTCGGGACCAGAGGACGATCCAAGGCAAATAATGAAGGTCTTTTGAACGAGGATCTCAAAACTGTTGTGTCGACAAGCCAGGTGGGGAAGATCTTTGTGCAGCTGCTGTTAAATAAGGTTGCATGTCTCTGCCCAAGATGCGGTATTGCTGGCAGTGGTGTCAAAAGTCATTCCTACCACACGTTCAGATATACAGCAGTCATTCAAGGATTCATTGGTAGCACTGGCCATGGCCTTTTCTGTCCCTGATTTCAAACTTAGTACGTTCAAGAGCCTTGAAACTCCATCACCTGAAACGAGAATTGGAAGGTGTTCAGTGACATTAGCTCTTGTTACATCGGGAAATAGTTTTCCATCCCAGTGCACTACAAGAAACACAGTTGGATGAAATGATTTCTTCAAACATTCTGCGGATTCCCTCCAACTCTTGATTCTATCTCGGTGGATACTCTGCCTGTTGATATTATACATTGTTGGATATGGTCCACAGGCAGAAATGGTTGCAGAAAGCAGATGGACTGCAGCACGGTCTGAAGTCTTGGTCCGATCTAAAGCAGCAGCAACTGGAGAAGTGACAACTGTTTTTCATGCTCGTTGGCGTTTCAGAGGAGGAGCTGCAGCCGAAAAGGAAGGACCTACTATATCTGTATAATCGTCACCTGTTTCGTCTTCATCACTAGTTGGGCTTTCCTCCAGTTCCAATAATTTATCTCTTACATTTCAATGTCATTCCTCACGGTCTCTCCTCTCATGTTTAATCTGTTGTCTCTCCCTCTGTCTTCGTTCTTTTCGGTGGAGTTTGACATCAATACTCAGCGTAGAACCTCGCCACCCTTTCTCCCTCAGAGCCACAAGAAACTCCTCATCCTCACTATTTTTGATGAGGTTGAACGCATTCGTGTGTGCAGTGTCAAAGAGATATTTCATAAGTTCTTGGGAGTTCTTTCTCTTCTTCCCCTCTGCTTCCGCATTCCGGCTCCTACTCTTCTCCAACTTTCTCCATTCTTTTTAGAGAGATTCGATTTAGGGGATATGATTCCGTGGTTCAGATGCTGGAATGCGAGCTCTCTCCCAGATTCCCCCTAGTTCCTCAGACGGAACACATGCTGAATCCCTTAGTGTTCGTGTCCAGTTCATACCAGGTAGAAATGTTGCGCTAACACTTCGCCACAAGCAGGTAACTTCCAAGTAGTTTTTCACTTGGTTGGCCAACAAGTCCAATCTTGATTTTGCTCCTGCTTTTCATCACTGGGGTTGAAAATTTCATTTCATAGTAAATAAGTGCTTAATAATAACTCAAAAGGCAAATCCCTGAAAAAAAAAAAAAGAAAGAAAAAATATGGATGGTAGTAGAGTGTAGCCTCCAATGAAGTAGGCCTAAAGCAAACACTTTTTTCAAGTAACAAAAAAGATTATCACAACAATAATTTTGCTTATTAAGCTCAAGCTTTGAGTAGGATGCGGCACCAGTAAATATAATCCAATTCGCCTATAATTTGATGTCTCAGTTTACACTTAAATTTACAATACACATTTACATAAAACTTAATATTCCAGAACTGATTTTCCCCCCTTAATAATAAGGACCATCCTATTATATATATACATACATATATATATATATATATATATATATATATATATATATATATATATATATAGAGAGAGAGAGAGAGAGAGAGAGAGAGAGAGAGAGAGAGAGAGAGAGAGAGAGAGAGAGAGAGAGAGAGGAAGTAGATGAGGCATTCAGTAGGTGTGTGGATGTGGGATGGTTGCAGGAAGTCCGGTACAGGGGCAGATCAGCCAGAAAGACTGCAGGGAAGGATAGCTATTATAAGCTGTTTTGGCAGGGGTCGACAGACGAATATGGGGGTGTGGGTGTCTTGGTTGCGGAGAAATGGGTGGAATATGTTATGAATGTCATGAGAGTAAGGGATAGGATTTTAATAGTAAAAATTATGGTCGGTGGAATGTTTGCAAATATATCGGCATATGCTCCACAGGCAGGCTTGGATGAGTTAGAGAAGGATAGATTTTGGGATGACTTAACACGTGTAGAAGGGGATGTGAATATGGTACAAAAGAGAGGAAGGGGAACGGATACTTGAGTTTGGGAAGGCAGTGAACATGACCGTGTACAACACACATTTTAGGAAAAGAGAGAGTAGGTTGATTACATACGAGTCTGGGGGAATAGTAAGATAGATTATTTTCTGGTCAGGATGGCTGATAGGAGGCTAGTGAGGGATGTTAAAGTTACTGGAAGTGAGGGGTGTGCGCAGCAGCAATCATTGATATGTGACATTGTACTTAAAGAGCTAATGATGAAAAAGAGGACTTATTCACCAAGGAGGAAAATATGGATGCTGGAAAACCAAGCAGTAAGGCTGCGGCCACACCGAGCGCGACGAGCGGGGAGGTAGCGTCAAGCGATGAGCGGCGAGGTAAGCGTCAACGCGATGCATGTCCAGATACGAAGCGGTTAGCGGCAACCTCGCGTGCGACAGATAGTCAGAAGCTGTTCATCGGTGCAGACATGCCATTGTCCAAGATGTCAAGAAAATGGTTCATTACTGAAAATGCACATCTGAAACTAGATCATCTGCCTGTGAAGAAACTTTGGGTTCACGAATATAATGAGGAGAGAGATGAACGTGGTGAATTTTATCATGTGTACCAACAATCTCGGTTGTTTGATGATAAATTTCATGAGTACTTACGTATGAGCCAAGGGACTTTTGATTTTTTGCTCACCAAAGTTGAAGTGAGGCTGGCCAAAGCCACAATGAACTACAGACAGCCCATCGCTCCTGAGCATTTTAGTTTATCGATTACAAAAGTAACAGGGTATTTGTACATATCAAGGTAGGTGTTGGCCCTCACCATCCACTCACTCGATGTAGTGCTGCTTTCGGGTGCCTGCCCTTTCCTTTATTCCTTTTTTCCTTCCTTCCTCTTCTGTCTGTTTCTCCTTCATTCTTTCCCCTTCCTTCTGTGTATGGGTGACTCTACACCGAGTAACAATCCTAATGGTCTCTTGTACACCAGGAAACCATTTACTACGCTGGGTGGTAACCATATAACCAAATTATGGCACCTTGGTGGTTTAGTGGGTCCTTAGGGAGCTCCAATCGGATTGAGCCGGTGCAAGTTTATATTCAAGGGATGGCTGGGGTTTATTGTTTACGAAATGCTAGTCAGATGAGTGAGGCTGGTCACTCACATCTTAAATGTCATTACCAACTTGCCTAGCCCCGGGCTCCTACGCTCCTCATGGGGCAACTCTGGATTTGATGATGAATGAATGAATAAAGTTTCAATGTCTAACTGATATTAATGTCTTTGACGATACCTTAAAGATTATTTATCATGTGATTAATTATTCTTGATTTTTCATGTATACTTATTCACGATACCAGTTTCTACTGATTGCCTATAACGAAATATCCACTGGACATTTCACTATCTGCTGAATTAAATTTCATAGATTTCTGTACTGATAAATAACAAAATTTTCGATGTTCATTACATATATACTTACACACATACTTTCAGTGTATACGCTTATGTTTATTAGTTTTAAGCCTACGTTGTAACAAAGTGAACTGAGCACTAAATACTAGTATGAATTCCAGACATTACTGGTTTTTGATAGGTTTTATAACAACAATGGAACAAACATTACTTAAGCAATCTTATGCCAAAATACTGGCTCGATTATAACTTACCATCTGTATGCAGCTATTCACTGATATCCTCCCAGTGTTTCTTCAACACTGAAGTATTTTTGTGGAGTGGATCACTTGGATCCCACACAGCTCTCCTGTGGTACACGGCTCCAATAAGTTGTTCAGTGGACATAAATACCAAACCTAACCGCCCCAACACGCAGTACCAGCACGAATGAATGATGATGCAAATGCGTGGGGAGTGGGAATGTCGCTAGGCGGTGCACGACATTTTGGAACATACTGCATCGCGTAGCGACGAGCAGGTAGGGTGAACGGGGCGACAAACCTCCCTGCTCATTCAGTGTGGCCACCCACATAGAATTTAGTGTGTTTTATCGTGTCGCCTCATCCCTCTCCGCTCAAGTCGCCCCGCTCGTCGCGTTCGGTGTGGCCGCAGCCTAAGGGATGCTATCTATAGCGAGATGAGGAGATTGGTGACTGAAAAGGGAGCCGTTGACAGAGGCGTTAATTAACAACACAGAGCCCTCAAGAACAACCTCTTGAGAGTTATTGATACAATATGCGGTTGGACAAGAGGCCTTCCAAGACATATAATAACTTGGTGGTGGGATGAGGGTGTAAAAGCTGTAGTTAAGGAGAAAAGAAGGCTTTTCCAGGAATGGAAGAAGGGTGATAACAGAGAGGAATAGTTGGCTGCCGAGCTAGGGCTAGAAGAGAGGTATACAAGGCGAAGTCTGAGTCACAGAAACTTTTACTTGATACAGGGGAAAGTCTGAGTCACAGAGACTTTTACTTGATAACCTAAATCATGAGAAAAGGAAGAATATGATATTTAGACCGCTTTCACACGAGGACACTGGTGGCCGCCACCGGTGGCCGCCACTGATGGCCCAGTGTGGAAGGGCCGGCTACTGGTGGTGCCGTATGAAAGCTCCGATATGAAACAATGCTTTACAGCGAGTGGCAGCAACTGCCAGTGGCAGACATTAGTTGCGAGAGCAAGCCACCGCCGGGAGCTGGTTGCCTGCCGGGCAACCACAGTGGCTTCGTATGAAAAGCTCCATTGAAAGCTATGGGAGTCAGCTAATTGAGGTCACTGGTGTCGGCCACCGGTGGCCTAATGTGAATGCGGCCTTAAGGTCGCAAATCAGGTGAAGAGGGAGAATCAGGATATTATAGATGAGCAATGTGTGAAGAACGATGAAGGAAAGGTAGTGGTGAACAGTGGGGATATTAACCCATCAGCTCCCAGAGTTCCTGTGCGAGGGAATTAGCTATAAGGGTACTAAGCATACCACCCTCCGCCTATCGGCTCATAGCCGAGAAGCTCATAGGTCACTACCCCAGGGTTCCTGGGTAAATGGGCAAATGGGCTAAATAATCTGGTAGATTTGCCAGTGTTTAACCCATTAGCTCTCAGAGTTCCTGTGGGAGTGAATTAGCTGGAGGGGTACTAAGCGTAATGCCCTCTGCCTATTGGCTGATAGCTGTGAAGCTCATAGGTCTTTACCCGTGGGTTCCCTTGTTTATCAAATTTTTAAAGTGCCCAGCTCCGTCCTATAATGTGACTACTCGAGGCAAATGGGTTAAAGCTGCATGGAGAGAGCATTATAGACGGTTGTTAAATGTGTAGTTTGACTGAGACAGGGAGGGTTTGGAGCCAGCAGATCCAGTGTTTGGCCCTTGGCCTTTGACGCTGCTACTGTGAGTGAGGCAATAGGCAGGATGCAGGTGGGAAAGGCAGCAGGTGTGTCTGGGTTGACTGCTGAAATGTTGAAGGCCTCATTAGATATAGGAGTGAGGTTAGTCACTGACTTGATAAATATGATTATATATAAGTGTGTTGTCTGAGATGATTAGCTGAAGGGTGTAATTGTAAATGTGTACAAGGGGAAGGGTGATGCCCTGGAAAGAGGAAATCATAGAGGTACAAAGCTTTTAGATCAGATAATAAAGGTAATGGAGAGAACACTAGAGAGTATAATTAAAGAAAGAGTGAATATTGATGAGATGCAGTTTGAGTTTATACCAGGCAGGGGAACCACTGATGCCATATTCATTGTTCGACAGCTTCAGGAGAAATATATAGGAAAGAAAAGGGAATTGTACTTTGTTTATGTTGATTTGGAGAAGGCTTTTGACGGAGTCCCTAGAGAGGTGGTGAGGTGGGCAGTGAAAAAGCTTGGGATCGAGGAGTGGCTGGTTAGGGTGGTTATGGCCATGAATGTGGGTGCTCAGATCCAGGTAAGAGTGAATGGAGATTTGAGTGATGAGTTTTCCGTGAATGTTGGTGTGCATCAGGGGTCAGTTTTGAGTCCCTTGTTGTTTTTCATGGTACTTGAAGCCCTCTGACGCGACTTCAGAAATGGACTCCGTGGGAGATGTTGTATGCTGATGATTTGGTGTTGACTGCAGGAATGAAAAGGAGGCGGAGGAAAGATTTAGGAAGTGGAGAGATGGTATGAGGTACAAGGGCTTAAGAGTAAACGCAAATAAAACAAAAGTGATGGTATCTAGGGTGAAATCATTCTAATATCGCTATACTCTGCATAAATTACGTACATAACTATATCAGCCAGCCGTATCCAAAAATAAACATGAAAAGAAGAGGTATTAGGGAACTTCCTTAGCCACCAAGAAAAAGGGTCGGGTCTATTGGTTACATGTCCAGGTTGTTACGCTCTAAATATCTTCATAATTAGAGGAAAGATGAGGGAGTGGCCACTGCCACGATACATTAGGAACTGAAATGGTGGCTCGAAGGCTTTGGTGGAATAAGAGCTATGGTAAAGAATTGGTTTTGCAACTTCCATTTTTTTAAATGTTCAGAGTTACTTTGGTAGTCCCCTGGTGATGCAGCTGAATCACGTAGTGCATAGAACTATAACTGTGAAAAGGTTATGAATTTAGCAAAGGTTCATGGTGGAGAATATTTTTGTAGACAGAAAATGGCCTAATGTGCATAAAACTAGTGTTGGCGTTTGTTGTTATGAGTTTCTTGTTACAGTATCAACTTAGCCCCCTTGAAAACAACTGTAACAACGTTACCCAGTGTTTTTTTATATCTTTTAAGCCATGCCCTGGAAAACCAACGGAAAACAACAGCAGTCAAACGAGTTCTGGATAATAATAATAATTTAACAGTAAAACGTCTTTGTCGGTGAAGTACGAGCGAGACCATTTAAGTCCGAAAGCATTGAAATGATGCCTTACACCCCGGGGATGCCTAGAGTATACTGTATTGATGGCTATCTACCCACCAAATTTCATCCCCTTACGACAAACTGTCTGGCCTGTGGCCCTCTTCTGAAGATTTTTGACATACTGCACTTGCCACGTGTCACGTACACCTTTGAGGTGTGATGAAACCTGCCAAAAATAAAGCTTAAAGAATGGGGCTATCAAATGGTGCAAACCACGCAGGGATTGGCCCAATGGTTGCTGAGATATGCTACTCAAAAGCATTACGGTCGGGCCTGGTCGGGACGGTCCGGGTTGGGCCGGGCCCGGTTTGGCCACTCATAAATGTGGGAAAATGCCACTACTTGACAAGGGACCTGCGAGGGCTTCACTCTCGCTCGTGAAAAGTGCTGCCGATCAGTAAGGTGTAATTTTTAACTAACTGATTAATGAGCAGGGTTTGTCAAGGTGATCTTTATATTGATCTACAACATGTACAGGTGAAATCTGTGTTTATCCATCAGTATATCAGTCTTCCTATATCTGTCTGTCTTAAACTATTTCTTTATCCATCCACCTACCTAGTAATCTATCTATCTTTCTATTATATTATCTGTATCCATCTATACCAATGAATCAATCAATCTATTTATTTATCTATCTCTTATTATATTTATAGGGTGAAAATTAAACAAGTAAGTGGTTCAGCGAGTGCTACTGATGGTGATGGAGTAACAGAACAATAGAAATAGTTGAGCATGTGATTCAGTTATTGCTCGAGACTGTGATGGAGTGATTGAGTGTCTGATAATGATGTGATTTTGATGTACTTACATAACATCCAATATGCCAATACGCCTGTATTCACATGTTAACAACATTTGATTATGAATGGACATATTTTGATTTTATAACATATATATCAGTTTACCTCAAGGAGCGTAGCAAGTTGCCCTGTATCTTGGGAAAATTGTGACGGATATATCATCACAGATCTTCAAGTAACTTTGTGACAAAAATAGTTTTAAAATTTTGTTTATAATATAATAAAATGACATATTTTCCTGCTTAGAGACAAAATATCGTTGTTATGAAAGGGCGATGTTTATTCTCAGTTAAGTTTGAAAATGAGCAGCCCGATCCAACCTAGCCCTACCCGACCGTCACGCTACCCAGAAGCTAATAACTTTCTTCTTATGTGAAGAAGAGATGAAATTCTTTCTGCCTGTGATACAGTACATTAATTCAGTAAATTTTGTTATCAACTAAAAACTCACGTATAAAGGCATAGGAACCCCCAGGAGTCTCGAGTTTTCCAAGGGAGTATTTGTGTGTGCTTCTGTGTCTGTGTCTTTCGTTCCAGTATATGTTTCGTTGTTCAGCTATGGTCATGAAGACATAATACATCAGAGGGACATCGTCAAACATGGAGCTCACTCGCTCGCCACGCTCTCACAAAGCGCATTTTACTGGTGTTCCAACTTTAACCTGCGATGCACCGAGGATAATATATAACAATTTTCACAACTAGACACGGTCTCCACCGCCTTTTTAACATTTTATTGTTGATTGGCAACTAAATTATTTTTTTCGGCTAATGCAAGGCAATATTTATGAAGTCCATGATAATTCGACTTCCCAGAGGCTCAGAATTCTGCTCATTTAACCCCTTCAAATTTTTATACTACAAAGACATTACATTCTGGATAGTGCCACAAGACTACAATTTATCTTATGATAATCCTTAGCAAACTCAGGGATAAATATATAAATACATAGTTATTGTCCACTTCTGGCACTGCAAGTGGATCTAAGCACCATGCAGGCACATGGCCTTTAGTTCCTTCTTCCTCGCATAAAAAAAAAAAAAAAAGAATCAAATGCAAGGTGAACAGGTCATTCGGTGTACGAGACTGAAAGGTTCGTGGTGTTCTGTTGTACCAAGTAAACTCGCGATCCAAAGAAAGTACCAAGTCCTTGTCGATGCCGTGGCTAGGAAACCAAGAATGGTCTTGTGTTCAGACCCAGCTCTAAACCCCCTCCCCTCTTCCTCCCTCCATCCATTCCCAACTACAACCACCTTCCTTGATCTCTTGATCTAGAGGTAACTCACTCCTTTGCTTTGCGGTATGAAGCACACACACACACACACACACATCGAGGCACCGAGGAGAGCAGACGCACGTCGCCACCGCTCTGTACCTGGCCAACTTGGCCAGGGGCATTACCTAAATTAGTATCTTTATATGAGTCAAGCTCTGTACAAGGTTAGACTAAATGGTGTTCTAATATAAAAAAGAAGTTTAAAATAAGACTTGGTCAAACAGAAAAGAAAACAAAACAGCGCAAGAATGCGCACAATCAGCTGATTGTTGTTAAGTCTACAATCTGCCCCAGGGAATGTAAGTACTATATGCGCTTTTAGTACTGCAAAATGACTACATACTTTAGTAAAGCAAATCTGGAAAAGAAAAGGGATAAAGGTAGAAAGCAGGATGATGATTTCTACCAAGAACTGGTTGAAATGGAGACTCACAATAAACTGGTGGAATGAGTACACAGGTTAGAGACGGCTTTTCGAAATGAGATTGATGAAATTAAGAAACAGATGCACTTGCAAAAGGAAGAAATAGAAAAATTAGGAAAGGAAGTCGACAAGAACGACACAACCACAGATGAGCTAACAGTTAAAGTGGGTACACTTAGGAGGAAAATTACTGAAATTGCAAGTACAGTAGTTAATCACGAGAGTATTATGGAAGAGTTCAAAAATGATACAGAGACCATTAGAGAAGTAAGTAGTCTGACAGACCAGAGCAGTGATATTGAGGAGAAGATAACACAGGTGAATGAAGCTGTGCAAAGCTACAAAAATGATATGGAAACCACTTATGCTGAAATGGTGAAAGTAAAAACACTTGGAAACAAGGGTGGAAGAAAAAAGCTTTTAAAAGGAAGTGAAAAGAATAATCCAAAACAATCCCAGATTCAGTAGATATCAACAAATCTATAGTAATCACTGGTATAGAAGAGGAAGAAGTAAAAAACAAGATCTCAAGAGACAAAAAGGAGATGGCAAATGTAATGGGCATATTGAAAGAAGTATCAGAGGAAATCTGTAGTAAAGACACAGAGGAACACAAAAGGTTAGGGAAATACGAGAAAAGCAAGTCAAGACCCCTAAAGGTAACCTTCCAGAGTGTAAACACCGTGGAGGAGATACTAAAAAATGCAAAGAATCTTATGGAAAAAGAGAAGTTCAGAAATGTATGAATAAAAAGATGCCTAACACAAGAGGAACTGGAATTACTGAAAGAGAAGAGGGAGGAAGCAAAAAAAAAAAATGAGGGAAGATCAAAGGAGGAGAAGAATACATTTTTTACAAAGTAATTGGTTTGCAGGTACGAAAGTGGTACATAAACAGGAGGGAATAAAAAGGAGGAAGGTATTAGAACCAAATCATGACAAGTATATAAACAAGATGATTAAGTTGATGTACTCAAATGTGGATGGAATGGTATCTAAATCATTAGAGATGAATGATTATGTCAGTGAAATTGAACCACATATACTATGCCTAACTGAAACAAAATTAACACCAAGGATATCAAATGACATACTAAACTTAGAGGAATATAATATATGGAGAAGAGATAGGAACTTTTAAAAAGGAGGAGGAATTCTAATATTAACTAAGAAAAATCTAAAAGTCAAAGAAATAGAACTAGATATACCCTCACAAGTAGAACTGATTGCAGTAGAGATAAATACATCTGAAGGGAAAGTAATTGTAGCCAATTTGTACATGCCACCCAGATCAAACACATGGGAAAGAGACGAATATGAGGACCTGGCAGAG
The DNA here is from genome assembly GCF_032717465.1 of Coenobita brevimanus. Classification (NCBI taxonomy): domain Eukaryota; kingdom Metazoa; phylum Arthropoda; class Malacostraca; order Decapoda; family Coenobitidae; genus Coenobita; species Coenobita brevimanus. Next base: position 24,948,241 of record NC_137055.1, read on the forward strand.
TATACAATTCAGAGTTTAAGAGCATTACCACATAAAATGGAAGAGAAATCAGAGAGAATTATACTAACTGGAGATTTTAATACAAATATAAATTGGAATACTCTAGATATAATAAGCCAAGAAAGCTGTTGGGACCAAAAGCTCCTGGATCTTGTGCAAGAGTAATGGAAAGCACCTGAAAAAGAGGACTCAATGTGCCCTCAATGCTAGATCTCATATTTACTAGGCAAGAAAACGATATTGACAATTTAATATATCACCCTCCATTCGGCAAAGGCGACCATACAGTACTAAATTGCAATTTCAGGATTGCATATGACATAGTTAACAGCAATGAAAGTTACAAAAAGAGTCTAAGGTATAAAAAGGGCAAGTATCATGACCTAAAGAAGTACTTTTTAGAAACTGATTGGGAAAAGGAGCTTAGAGGACAAGATTTAAATGCTATATATGAAAAATTCTGTGAACTTTATGAAATAGGAGTCCAGAAGTACATCCCACAGCACAAAGAAGCAGAAAAGAAAAGAAAGAAATGGTTCAATACAGAATGTAAAAAATCAAAAGAAAAAAGAGATTTGTTGTGGCATAGACACAGAAGACAATAGTGAAAGGGCATATAATAATTACAAACAGGCAAGAAACGATTATACAAGAATAAGGAGGATATCATAAATAAAAGAAGTGATCAACCAAAGCTATTTTACAGCTACATCAGAAGCAAAACCAAAGTAAAAGATAAAATACAATCCATTACAGACGATGGAATCACCTATACACAAGAGAAGGATATTTGTGAAACACTAAACAAGAATTTCCAATCATTTTTTACAGAGGAAAAAATTTTTGAGAGGGATTATGTGGAACATGCATGCCCACACATACTACCAGACATACAAACATCAGAAAAAGAAGTACAGGAGGAGTTAAGTAAATTAGACAAAGGAAAAGCAAATGGTCCTGATGAAATTTCATGTTGGGTGCTACGTGAATGTGCAAAAGAGTTAAGTAAACCATTATTCTTAATTTTCAAGAAATCCTTGAGTCAAGGTAAACCACCTGATATTTGGAAGAAAGCAAACATTGTTCCCTTATTCAAGAATGGGAATAGACAAAATCCACTTAACTACCGACCAGTATCACTAACCAGTGTTGTAAGCAAGGTATTAGAAAAGCTTATAAGAAAAGCTTAGGTAAATCACCGAGAAGAACACAGTATGATAACAGAAAGACAGTTTGGTTTCAGAAAAGGAATATCATGTGTTACTAATCTGTTGAGCTACTATGACAGAGTAACAGCCACATTACAGGAAAGACAGGGATGGGTGGACAGTATCTATTTAGACTTCAAGAAAGCATTTGACACAGTACAACACCAAAGACTTTTATGGAGACTGTACCATCAAGGAGGAATTCGAGGCAATCTGTATTGTTGGATGCAAGATTTTCTCATGAAAAGAGAAATGAGAACAGTACTAATGGGAAATTACTCATCATGGAAAGAAGTGACTAGTGGAGTACCACAGGGCTCAGTGCTGGCACCAATTATGTTTTTAGTGTATATAAATGATATAGACAGTAACACTGGAAATGAAAGCTATCTAAATATCTTTGCAGATGATGCAAAAATACAAAGGAGAAATACTAACACAGACTCTTGTAAAGAGCTACAAGAAGAATTAAATAAACTTCATGAATGGAGTAATACATGGCAAATGGAATTCAATGTGGACAGGTGTCATGTAATCAAGTTTGGTAAAAGTGGAAAAAGACCTGATTGGGATTAGACATTAGGAAATAAAACCCTACACACAGCAGAAATAGAGAAGGACTTAGGTGTGATTATCATTAACATACTATCTCCGGCTGACCACATCAGTGAGAAGGTACGGAACATGTATACACTGCTTGCCAATATGAGAATAGCGTTCACATACATAAATGAAGACATGCTAAGAAAGATAATAACATCATTCATCAGACCAACCCTGGAGTATGCATCAGTAGTCTGGAGTCCTCATCTCAAAAAAACACATAGGCAAGATTGAAAAAGTTCAAAGGGCCGCTACAAGATGGGTACCAAGCTTAAAGGATCTAAGATACGAAGAAAGACTAAATAAACTGAATCTACCAACACTACAGGAGAGAAGGAAAAGAGGTGACATGATTATGCTATATAAATGCAAATCAGGGAAGGAGAAAATAGACAAATGATTACTTATCCTATGAGGAAGCATCAGCAATAGGACACTGCAAAAAACTGCATAAGAAGAGAGATGATAAAGACGTAAGGAAATTTAGTTTCCCAAATAGAGCAATTGATCAGTGGAATGCACCACCGAATGAAATAGTATGTGCCAAAACAATTCACACATTTAAGGATATGTACGATAAATATGGTTTAAGACACGGGACAGTACGAGCTTCACTCATTCCTGTAAAGATACAATTGGGTAAGAATAATTAGGTAAGAACACACACACACACACACACACACACACACACACACACACACACACACACACACACACACGGAAATGTGTGATGAAATAAGGAAAGAAGATAGGTCATTATGAACTTGGCTGAACTCTGTTAAAAAAAATCACCCACTCCAACTTTGAGAGCGTGGGTGTAATCAGTGTAATTCAGTGAGTAAAAATCAAGATCTAGTCTTTAGGTATTGGTAAAAATATCTGTGTAACGGGTGAGGCGTGTTCTACCCTAAGCTTTATAAAACTATTAGCCAGTAACTAGACTTAAATAGCAATTTACTTCATGAACTATTTGAGGAGTGTTTGTTTATTCGTCAGTATGTCTTCATACACACACACACACACACACACACACACACACACACACACATATATATATATATATATATATATATATATATATATATATATATATATATATATATATATATATATATATATATATACCAGTGGCAGGATTCCATTGCTACATGACTCATCCCTGGCTGGTGGATATGGTAAGGCCTTCCAAATACTGTATACGCGGTGCTGCCTTAGAGCTCGCTGACCATGGAACCCCCAATAGTTCTATGGGGCTCCATCGAATATGCTTAATAGGGTGGCACAAAAAGTACATCTCACCAGAAACTGTGGCAGGGAGGTGAGATTATTTACCACAATCCCTCCAGCCAAACATGAATTCTACTGTTAATGATTTCATGGGCATTCCATCTGGATCATCATCTACTAAAGGTCCTAATGCACTTCCTCTTGTGCATAGGGGCAGTGTACCACCGAAAGTGAGAAGGCACTGTCTCTGAAATCAGAGACTGATACATTAACCACTGGACTATGGCAAGGGGTCATGCAGATATCACCCATTGTACATCAAAATGGCAATTTTGTCACTCTTACAGATTTCCGTGAAATGTATATCAGTGGCTAGGAAATTGCTTTGTGCTGCTACCCGCAGACTTTTTAACACTGAAATCGGCTTAGTTTTGGAGAAATATTTGTCAGGAATTACATTTCTGGCAGGAACATGAAAAGTATGCTTTGAGAGAGAGAGAGAGAGAGAGAGAGAGAGAGAGAGAGAGAGTTATGTGTATTGGGGCAGACGAGACAGGCTGTAAACAGGCTTTGCCAGTCTCCCTGCTGGCTAGGTGGGTTGCCAGTTCGCTCAACAAGCTGCAATGAGAGCTTATGGCTCTATTTGTACACCCATTATTTACCACCCTACTTCTCTTCAGTTACGTTCTGTCTACCTTATGTTTGATTTTATGTTATTCTAAACCATTTTTGACCCACTACTGCCTTTCCTGGGGTGGCAATTTGCTGAAAATGCATTATGAAATGCTTACATTTGGGTCCTTGTAGCTGTGCTGGTGCAACTTAGAAACTGGGCTCAAGATAGGGGGTGGGAATGAGAGCTACCAGTTACCCTAATACCCCATAAAATTTATGCCATGCTGATCTTTCTAGAACCTTTCTGATGCGTTGCTGATTATCTTGCTCATAGGAGGCATGTCGCAACTTTACTAAACACTCCCACATGATGTATGTTGCAGTCCATGGGTTAAACTAAATCCCATTAAGATGTATATCCACAATGTAAGAAGTCATGCAGAAGCTAACAAACTTGATATGTTAATGACAAAATTAGAAAACATGAGTTGGGATACTGTAGGTCTAAGTGAGATCCAAAAAAGTGAAGAAAAATTATTTCAACTAAAACACCAGTACTGTTTAGAGTAAGTCAGTACAGTCAGTGCTGTAAGAAGAGTATGTGATCTGATGTCAACTACAAGATATCTATGAAAGTCATTACACTGACTGAGTTAACAACTATGTCAGCATGAAATGTTTCCCTGAGGTAACCCATAATATTCATCAGTAGTAAGATCAAAATTATATACAGTAGATGCCTTTCTGAAGGATTAACAAATAATCAGACATGTTCTTACCGAAGAGACAGAACATACATCACACAAATGCGAAATATAGCCGAATACGTGATGGCTGAAATAGTTTCAGTCCTCTATATTTTTTGCTTGCATGTCACCTTCAGTGAGTGGCAGGTCTGACAGCTGGCTGGGACGAGGAATTCGATGCAGTAGGGGTTTATATTGCCAATATCCAGTCGTGTCCTGTGAATATATCTATATCAATCTATCTATCTATCTATATCTATCTATCTATCTTCTATATATATATATATATATATATATATATATATATATATATATATATATATATATATATATATATATATGTGTGTGTGTGTGTGTGTGTGTGTGTGTGTGTGTGTGTGACAGGGAAGTTGTGTAACCAGTGATTTCATGAAATTCCTAGTGAATTCGAGAAGTGAGTTTAAATTAGGATGAGTTAATTAAGGTTAGATTATTATAGGGTGCGGTTAGGTTAGGATGGGATAAGCTAGGTAAAGTTTGGGTTTGGTTTGCCAGGTTAGTCAGGTTAGGTTCGATTAAGTTAATTTATATGAAAGGTAAGATATTATAAGTGTTCATATAAATTAACTTAACATGTTGATGGCCAGGTAGTTGAAGTACTTAGAGCAAAGTACTGCAGTTTACATTCTGAAGTAAAATGACTCGTTAGACGTGATCAGAGGAGGCTATATGATGGAAAGGCAACAGAGACAGAAATTAAGTAAAAAATACGGTCAGAGCACAAGAGCAGCGTATCAGGCCATAAATGAGTTAACAGGGACTGAGGGAGAAGGAAGGAAATACCTGTACGAGATAGAAATGGTAACTTGTTGACTAAAGATTTGGATAAAAATGGAAGGTGGAAAGAACATTTTGCCAGCCGAGAGAGATTTGCAGATAGAAACAGGGGGTATAACCTTGGAAGAGCTAACAAAATCAATAAAGGAATTAAATAATTTTAAGGCCCCAGGAAAGGAGGGAATATTTCCTGAAATGCTTAAGGTGGAAAATGATGAGTTGATGAATGCACTTTTGAAACTTTTTAATGTGGCTTGGAATAATGGCGGAATTCCAGAAGAGTGGAAAAATGGAGTGATTATAAAAACACCAAAAAAGGGAGATTTAAGTGTGTGTGGAAATTGGAGGGGGATAACTTTGACACTTGTAGCTGCAAAAGTCTTTTCCAAAATCTTGTTGAACAGAATAGAGCCAGTAACTAATAAAATTTTAAGAGAAGAACAAGCGGGATTTAGAAAGGGTCAAGGTTGTAATGATCAGGCTTTCATTGTAAGGCATCTAATGCAACAAGATAATGAGATGAAAATGCCACTTAGCATGGATTTTGCGGATTTTGAAAAGGCGTTTGATAGTGTTTCACGTGAAGCTGTGTTGAAAATTATAAGATTCTATGGTATACCAGAAAAGTTTATAAATATTATTAGAAGCCTGCATGAAGATACTTTTTGTCAGGTAATGGTGGGTGGTTCTTTGAGTGATCCATTTAAAGTTGAGTCAGGAGTGATTCAAGGAGGAGTTCTTTCGACTTTGCTGTTTGTTTTGGTTATGGATTATGTTATGAGAAAGGTTGTAAGGAGAACAGGTGCAGGAATTAACTAGAAAGAAAATAAGGGGCTGATGGATTTGGACTATGCTGATGTTATTGTACTGATTTGCAGAAGTATTTACGAGATGCATGGGGTGCTTGATTGTCTTGTGGAGGAAGGAGAAAAAGTGGGATTGGTAATAAATTATGGAAAGACTGAAATTATTAATATGAACAGGGAGAACCAAATCCATTGGGAATAATGTGGTGAAGAATGTAGAAAATTTTAAATATCTGGGAACGATTGTATCATCTAATGGATCATTAAACAGTGAAACTGAAGATAGGATTAGCCAGATTGGGCGAGCTGTTGGAATGTTGAAATCTGTTTGGAATAATAATATGCTTTCGGTACATACTAAAGTAAAAATTTACAAGTCCATGGTTAGACCAATTTTCATTTATGGGCATGAGTCATGGTACAGTACAATTGCAACAGATCAGAAAGTATTTGGATTTGAGAATAAAATATCGAGAAGGATTATTGGGGTAAACAGGCAAGACAGAGTTACAAATGTAAGAGTAAGGGATATTACGAGAGTGGAACCAGTTGATGAATATGTGAGACTGTATCGCTGGAAATGGCTGGGACACATAAATAAAAAAAGGAGGCAGTTTAACACAGGATGTGCCAAAATGGACTACTAGAGGAAGTGGCAGAGATAGGCCGAGGGAAACCGGGTTGAGGACAATGAAAAGTGAAGCAGGAGAGGAGTGTTGGTGGGACCTGAAGGAGATGGCAAGAGATAAATATTGGTGGAGAAAGTTCATCGGGGCCCTATGCATCCCGTGGGGTGCCACAGGGAATGATTGAATGATTGATTGCCGACTGTAACCTAAACTTGAGAAAGATTATCCCAGGCTAACCTAACCACAGCCTAAATTATCCTAACCATAATTAACCCATTTTTATTTAAACTTCACGAATTAACTTTGGATTTCATGGAATAACTATCTACACAAATTCCCTGTAGTATATATATATATATATAAATATATATATATATATATATATATATATATATATATATATATATATATATATATATATATTATATATATATATATATATATATATATATATATATATATATATATATATATATATATATGAGAGAGAGAGAGAGAGAGAGAGATGAGTTTACTTTGAACAGGATATAATGCATTTGGAAGCTTTTTACTCGTTATTTTAAGTAATAAATAATTTAAAATATTGTCAAATTTTTTCAACAGAAATTTCTTAACTGGCTCAAGTGCTGATTTCATCCCCTCATTGTACTCGCTGTTCAGGTTGTACTCTAACGAAGGGCCTGTATGCTGCACTAAGGAAAAACCGGGTAACAGTTAATATACTGGTATAATGCCTGTCTAAAGACTGATATTTAAGTTTTGTAAGATAGGTAATATTACTATCCGGCAAACCCAAAGCATACGTTTATAAAGGTGATTGTGTAGATATCACAACATTTGAAGTGTCATGGGTGGCTAAACATGAGCGAGAAACAAAACTATATTATTAACAGGTAATGTCAGTGAGATCATTGGTGAAACCAAGGTCCAAGGAGAGAGGGTCTCTTCGTGCGTACATGCTGATGACGTCAGGTGGGAGATAAACGGGCGGCCGAAGGTGACTTCCGTTTTTTTTAGGGTATACTGATTTTTTCTGAGGTAATATAATGCTATATAACTTCGCCCCAATAACTTTCAGCTGATCATATTATGGTTAAAGTGTTTTCATTGCATAATTAACATTTCTACTAGTTAATGGGGATGTAACAGTTAACGAGAGAGAGAGAGAGAGAGAGAGAGAGAGAGAGAGAGAGAGTATAAAATAATGGTTTTTAAAGGGAGTGAGGGTATAGCTGAAGGGATAGATAGGTAGATATGAGGAAAGAGTGAGAGAAAATGGAGGAAAAGAAAAACGGGAGGGCAGGATGAAGGGATGGAGAGGAAGGGATGGAGGGGCAGAGGAAGGGAAGTAGGTAATTGACTGAGGGATAGAAAGATTGAGGGAACGGGTGAGTGAAATTGGAGGGAGAGGAAAGTAGGAGTAGAAGTGGGAGAGAAGGACAGCTAGTGGAGGGAGGGAGGCAAGAAGAAGAGGAGATGGAGGAAAACCTTGAGGGAAAGTTGGTAGAAGAGAAAGAAAAAATGGAGAACGAGGAAGGAAAAGAAGGGATGCGGTTACGGGAGAGTGGAGGGATTCGCTAGAAGGATAGATAGTTGGATGGAAGGAGTGAGGGAGGGACAACTTGGAGGGAAGGAGGGAGTGGATGAATGGAAAGAATGAGAGAGCAGTGTAGGGCGGCAGGGAGTGGAGGAATGGAGAGAATGATGGATGAGTGGAGGGAGAGAGGGTATAAGGGAGGGAGGAAGAGAATGCATAAAAGGAAGGAATGAAGTTAGGGAGTAATGGAGTGAAGGAATAGTGGAAGGAGGGAGGGAGTAGTGGAAGTTAAAGAGTGAGGGGGTGATGGAGGAAAGGAAAGAGAGAATGGAGGAAATAAAAGAAAGGATGAGCACTGAAGGAAATGAAGGAGGGAATAGAGGATGTGAGAGAAAGAAGCAGTAATTGAGGGAAGGGTGGACTACTCCGGAGAGATGAAGAAATGGAGAGAGTGAGGAAGAAAGTGAAGAGAGAGAAGAAGGGGAATGAGGGATAGAACAGCAAAATGTAGACTGCAGACACAGGCTTCCTTTGTGTTAACCAGGTCTTGTCTCTTACACAGCTGGACCCATTTCTTTCTAGTGTCTTCATCTTGAGGGAACCTGAAGAATTTGATGTCACTGTCTTTTCTGCTGACTGAATAGCATCCAAATACTGCACAGTTAAGTGGCATCTTTCTGATAACTGTCCTAGTATGAGATAAATATATGGGAACACCGAGCTCTCCACCAATGCGGCCTAGGGACACTAAGTGACTGAGTGAGTGGAGTGAGTAGCTGTCTCCCACGTGACGTCATGCGCCAACCAGGTTGAATTCTCGCCTGAGCTGGACAGACCTTCTCTCCTTGGACCTTGGGTGAAACCAGTCAAGAATACTGGTTTCTTCCCTAGTCGTGAATCTCTCCATCCTAATATGGGATTAAAAACTCTTCCGTATTATCACAAATGATTTACGTACTAAAAAACTGAATTTTTTATATAATTATGTTCGTTACTGTGGTAGGTGTTGGCGACTATCGTCTGTTCACTTGATGTAGTGCTAGTTACTACTTCCTTCGTCTTTAACATTCTTTTTCTGTGCCTGCCGTCCTTTCTCTCTATCTCCCCCATCTTTCCTGCCTTTTTTTTATTGCTCTTCTTTCCCTTTCAGTCGGCTTTATATTGAGTGACAAATGTAATGGTTTCCTGTTAGCTAGGAAACTATTTACAATGTGGATGGTAACTATATAACTAACCCATACGTGTTCCCTACATGTTAACAAATGTTTTAGTGGAGGGTTAGCTCCAGTCTCTGCAAAACAACTAACTCAAAGACAAACGGCCATCTCTTACCGGATTATGGCGTCTAGCTATGCAGTAGATAGACAGCTAGATAGATTCTGTGTTATTTTATGTGTGTGTGTGTGTGTGTGTGTGTGTGTGTGTGTGTGTGTGTTGACCATAATATTCTGCTGTCATTACGGTTAAGTAGTTTTGATGTTTGATTTTGAAGAAAGTTTGGTTCAACGAGATTTATTACAGCTTTTGCATGGTTTCTAGCAATTTTAAATTGAGAGAGTGATTCAGATGTTTTTTATTTTAATTAAGAGTTATATGCTGATGACTTTTAGGCTGTTGCTCTGGCACAGTTGCTATCAAACCAGTTTGGAGAGTTCGACCTTTTAGTGAACTGTTGACTTGGTATGAAAGAATTCATACCAGCTAGTATTAAGTCACAAATATTCATTTTTTTTTTTTTTCAACGCTCTTCAAATTTGTGGGAATATGTAATTGCCCTGGGAAACCTTTAGTGGCAGTTATATACATTTTTCAATATAGTGTTGACTATTAAAGAATAAGAAAAAAATCAACTAATTGGCAATATCTATCTATCATTCTGTTTGCCGTCTCTTCCACCTCTACTACTTTCGGCTGTGTTCACCTCTTCTTTTCTTATATAATTCTCAGAGGAAACCCTCCTTTCGATATTCCCAGTTTCTTCATGTATATTTGTATGACATTCTTTATTCAGCCTGTCAACCCAGTAACTTTTTTTTTTTTTCATATATCCTATCTCCAAAACATTTTATTCAGCTTTCGAACGACTTTGCGTACCGAATACGGTAAAATCTTTCCCTCCCATATTTTTTTTTTTTTCATTCTCCTTGCATTTCCTGTCATCCCGCAAACTTTTATTTCTTTCTAATTTCCCACAGCAAAACTTTTCCAGATCACACAAAATAGTGGTATATATCGTTTCTGCATAGTAAAAAAAAAAAAAAAAAATGCTGTGTGAACGGAAGTATATACCAGAGTCTGAAATTTTCCTGTTGGGGGCCCTGTCAGCGAGGGACAATATTAAGAGATAATATGAGCTTAAATAAAGCGATAAGAATACCTGTTACTAAGATTTCACAGGGCTGAGAGACAAGGAATGTGAAAAGGGATGTGAGGAAGAGGAACCGTAGGATAACTGATGTGAAGTGATGAGTTGGGATTAAGACCGAATATTTGGGGTTGGGATGAAGCAAACAATTTACATGTTACTATCACTTCAAAGTGCCCAAAGCAGGGCGTCTAAGACCGGATGTAAACATGCTAGAAGGGAAAAGCTTAGTGAGAAAGGAAAAGTAGGAGAACTGAATAAGCATGAATTGCAGGTGCGGAGATGAAATGAAAGGAGTGTGATCTCAAAAAGGACTTAGACGCAAAGTTTGTAAGAAGGGATGGGATGATAAGTGGGGAATGACGAATGAGAAGGGATGAGCGAGGGGTGAGAAGGTTGAAATTATAAGCCGAGATGATGTGAACCAACAGTATTACGAATATCACAGTGAATGAGAGTCATTGCATGTGAGATGTGCCAGGGAGGGGATAACGGACGAGACTTGGGAGCGGGAAGAGAAAAAGGATGAGATGAGAGGAAAAGTCTGTGATAGAAAAATGAGTCACAGACGACGAAGTAAGTCGAGTAACAATGGCAGAGATAATCAAGATCGATGAATGTATGTAAATGAACAAAGAATGGAGTAAATACGAGAAACTGGCATGAATGAGTGAAAAGGGAGATCATAACAATGTGACGATAGTACAACACAGGAGAGGATGGAGGAGAGCAAAAACTGATACTGTATACGTAAAGTGGAAAGTATAAAGGAGATGGAATTATCGGAAGATGATAATGCCTGGAAAAAGTAAGCTTAAACTATTATAACCATTATATATATATATATATATATATATATATATATATATATATATATATATATATATATATATATATATATATATATATATATATATATATATATATATATATATATATATATATATATATATATATATATATATATATATATATATATATATATATATATATATATATATATATATATATATATATATATGCGCAAAGGTGCTACCCAAAAGCTCCAGTAATTTGAACAGATGGAGCCAACCGTTTGCAGTTTTGCCTTTTACCGCTAGGAGGAGTCAGCAGCACCCCTTGTGCGTCAGTGTGGCCCCGGCCATGTCTGTGAGAGGACTTGTTGTTGAGCTACGTTTACTATTGTAACGTGGTGTGTAGGTGGTTTGGCGGTTTTGCAATGGCGGACCTCACGGAACTAAGAACCTGTTCCAAGTTCTGCTTCCAGATCAACAAGACGGCTGCAGAAACTCACCAGTTGCTTTAGCAAGCCTTTGGTAACAATGCCATGTCCCAAAGAAGAACATTTTTCTGGTACAAGCGGTTGAAGGAAGGACAAACGTCCGTTGGGGACGATGACCATTCTGGACGACCGTCAATAGCAACAACACCAGAAAATGTCAGAAATGTTCGTCAGGTTATCCTTGTATGATCGTAAACGAACTATCCATGATGTTTGTGATATCACTGGACTGTCGTACAGGAGCGTGCAAAGCATTTTGTCGGACATGTTGGGCATGAGATGCAGCTCTGCAAAATTTGTGCCAAGACCACCGAGTGACGAGCAGAAGGCACATCACGTTGTAGTTTGCAGGGAGCTCAAGAATCAGGTCAGAATTGATGCCACCTTCATCTCCAAGGTCATAACTGGTGATGAATAATGGGTTTATGGTTATGACCCGGTGACAAAGCAGCAGTCAAAAAAAGCGCGTCAAGTTCGCAGCAATGTCAAGTCGATGTTGATTGTTTTCTTCGATATCCAAGGGATTGTTCACAAGGAATTCGTCCCAACCGGTCAATCAGTCAATGGAAAGTTTTACAGTGATGTTTTGCAGTGTCTGAGGGAGAACATCAACCGGAAACGTCTAGAACAGTGGAAGAACAAGGATTTGAGTCCTGCATCATGACAATGCCCCCGCCCACACATCAATTGTTGTCCGGCAGTTCCTGGCTTCCAGTAACACGGTAGTAATTCCCCACCCATCATATTCACCTCTGATTCTTTCCTGTTCCCAAGCTGAAATTACAACTGAAAGGGCATCGATTTGACTCGACTGAGGAAATGCAAACAGAATCGCAGGATGTGCTCAAGACCATCACACCTGAAGCCTTCCAGGGATGTATGTACTCGTGGAAAAAACGCTGGGACCACTGTATACATGCCCAAGAGACTACTTCGAAGGCTACAGTGAGAACTAGGGGGTAAGGTAACTTATTTTTCTACATTATACTAATTACTGGAACTTTCGGGTAGCACCTCGTATATCTATCTATCTATCTATCTACATACCTAGGCTGCTTCCTCCAAGGAAAGGGAGGTAGCCGAGACAGGACGACACACTCCCAATTTACTCATCCACTCAAACACATTCATTCGCATCTTAGCCCCTAAGGGGAGATGGGACAGATCCTCACTGCACCACACTGCACGAGGGTCAACTGTGCAGTACAATCAGTGACATCCACAGCAGGGCCCGACAGCAGGGCTGATTTACCCCTGCCACATTATAATTGACCCATCACCTTACGCGCACCTGACCTGATCAGCTGATCTGACCAAATGCGGGAGAAAATCTCCTCAGGGTTGTGTCATCATTTATTCATTCACAATTTCTCTCCATTTATTTCTGTCATGCACAGCTACTCTTTCTTGCTCAACAGACATCCCTCTCGCATCCAACGCTCTCTTCACACTGTCCATCCATCCTATTCGTGGTCTTCCTCTCAGCCTTACACCTCTCACATCAGATCTAGTTATCTTTTTCACCAATCGCTCATTATCCATTCTCTCCATATGCCCAAACCATCGCAACACCCTCTGCCCAACTCTACCAGCCATCTCCCGAACAACTCCAGTTCTCCTTCTTACTTCATTATCTCTCTCTCGATCCATATGCATCACTCCACACATACTCCTCAGACACCTCATCTCAATTACATTTAAACTTTTCCTTTCTGCTACACCCATATTCCAAATTTCAGCCCCATATAACTCAGTCGGTACCACAACACCCTCATACAGCCTTCTTTTTACATGCATTCTAAGGGAATGACATCTAATCACTTTTTTCATTCCTCCCAGCATCTTTCCTACTCCATTCATTCTAAACTTCACTTCTGCATCTATTCTTCCATCCACAGCAACATGTGACCCCAAATACTTAAAACACTCTACCTCCTCAAGCAACTCACCATTCAAAACTATATTCATCCTCCTACCATCTACCTACCTCGTACATTTCATCACTTTTCACGTATTCTCATTTACTTTCAATTTCCTCCTTTCACACACCCTTCCAAACTTCTCTACCAACTGTCTCAATCTCTCCTCTGAATCAGCCACCAGTGCAGTATCTTCTGCAAACAGCAGCTGATTAAGATTCCACTCTCTGCCATCAACATTCACCAGACTCAGACCTCCACCTAACATTCTTGCATTCACCTCCCTTACAACACCATCCATATAAATATTAAACAACCAAGGCGACATCACACATCCCTGCCGCAGCCCCACTCTCACGGGAAACCAGTCACTCACAGTATTACCCACTCTTACACATGCTGTACTATTTACATAAAAACCTTTCACCCCATTTAGTAATCTACCATCAAGTCCATACAATCTTAAAACAGTCCACAAAGCCTTCCTATCAGTTCTATCGTACGCTTTCTCTAAATCCATGAATGCCCAAAACACATCTTTGCCTTTTGCTAAATACTTTTCACACACCTGTCTCACCGCAAACACCTGATGCACGCATCCCCTCCCTCTCCTAAAACCACACTGCTCATCATCAATCACTTCCTCTGTGCCCTCTCTAACCCTCTTTATTAACACTCTACCATACACCTTACCCGCAACACGCACACACACACACACACACACACACACACATATATATATATATATATATATATATATATATATATATATATATATATCCCCCAGTGGCGGGGGGGACACAATCTGGCCGCACTATGGGGTGGTACTACTACTCTGCGGCCAGGTTGTGTTAGGAAGAATACTGCCACCGTATTCCCTGCGTGTCGTAAAAGGCGACTAAAAGGGGCGGGGTGAGGGGACTAGGGATCCCCTCCTCTGTTTTTTAGTTCCTAAAAAGAGACAGGCCAGAGAAAGGGATGGGGGATTGAGATATCCCCGTACCCTGAAGATTGGGTCTATGAATGTGCGTGGATGTAGTACGATTGAGGCTAAAAGGGAGGAGACTAGGAGAATGTTTGTGAGAAGAAAGTTGGATGTGTTAGCTTTGAGTGCAACGAAGATGAAAGGGAAGGGTGAGTCTATGTTTGGAAGTGTGAATGGAAGATTGTCAGGTGTTGATAGAGGAAGGGCAAGAGAAGGTGTGGCCTTGTTAGTGAGTCCGGAAGTACAGCAGTGTGTGATTGAATGGAAGGAGGTGTCATCGAGACTGATGTGGGTGAAAGCGAAATTTGAACGTGAGTTGTGGGCGTTTATGAGTGCATATGGGCCTGGTAGTGAAAGGGATGAAGAAGAGAGGGAGTCTTTCTGGAATGATGTTGATGAGTGTCTGCAGAGTTTTGGAGCGAATGTGAATGTGGTAATGATGGGAGATCTGAATGCTAGAGTGGGAAATGTAGCAGTTGAAGGTGTAGTTGGTATGTATGGTTTGCCTGGAAAAAATTAAAATGGGGAACGAATGATAGCGATGTGTGTTGAGCGAGAGATGGTGATTGGAAATACACTGTTTGAGAAGAAAGATATTTATAAGTATACATGGGTGAGACAGGAGGGTGGAAGGGTTGTTGATAGAGCTTCGATGGACTATGTGGTTGTGTCTAGGAATGTAATAGGAAGATTGTTGGATGTGAGAGTTCTGAGAGGGGAGGGTGGAGGTATGTCTGACCACTACCTGGTGGAGGGAAAGTTAAGAGTAGGTAAGAGATGGGTGAGAGCTAGGAGGGTTAGGTGTGGCAGGGAGGTTTTGAAAGTAAGTGAGTTGGATAAAAGAGAGAAAAAGATGGAGTATCAGGAGAAATTGAAAGATGAGTGGAATACAGTGAAATATCGGGAAAATGGCAGTGTGGAGGAGGAATGGCAGTTATTTAAGAGTGCTGTGGTGGGGCATACAGAAGAGGTGTGTGGTTGTGTGACGTGTGGGTGGTGGTGTAAGAAAAGGAAGTGAATGGTGGTGCAAGGAAGTAAGTATGGCTGTGGCTGAGAAGAGACGTGCATATGAAGTGTGGCTGCAGAGGAAGGATGAGATGTCATATGAAAGCTATAAGGAAAAGTGGAATAGGGCGAGAAGGGCTGTGCGTGATGCTAAAGTGGCAGCAGATGAGAGGTGGGGTATGCGGCTGAGAGAGAATTTTCAACAGAATAAGAAAATGTTTTGGAAGGAGGTGAAAAGGGTGCGAAAGGGAGAGTCTGGGAAGGAAGAACGAGTAAAAGCAGAGGATGGAAGGATGTTAACTGAGATGGATGCAGTAAGGAAGAGATGGGCAGAGTATTTTGAAAGATTGTTAAATGTAGAGGAGGAAAGGGTGGCTGAGATTGTGGCGGATGGAAGGGTGCAAGGAATAAATGTGTTGGGAGAGTTGAATGATTCTTTGATCACGAAGGAGGAAGTGGAGAAGGCAGTAAAGGAGATGAAAACAGTGAAAGCTGCAGGTATGGATGGGTGTGCTGTGGAATGCCTGAAGGGTGGTGGAGTGACTATTGTTGACTGGTTAGTAAGACTGTTGAATGTGTGCTTTGTGAAAGGTATGGTGCCAATTGACTGGGCAAGTGCTTGTGTGGTCCCGTTGTATAAAGTCAAGGGTGATAAGTATGAATGTACTAGATTTAGGGGTATAAGACTGTTGAGTGTTGTAGGTAAGGTGTATGGTAGAGTGTTAATTATGAGAGTTAGAGAGGGTACAGAGGGCGTGATTGATGATGAGCAGTGTGGGTTTTGGAGAGGGAGGGGATGCGTGGATCAGGTGTTTGCGGTGAGACAAGTGTGTGAAAAGTATTTAGCTAAAGGCAAGGATGTGTTTTGGGCATTCATGGATTTAGAGAAAGCCTATGATAGAACTGATGGGGAGGCTTTGTGGACTGTTTGAAGATTGTATGGACTTGATGGTTGGTTACTAAAGGGGGTGAAAAGTTTTTATGTAAATAGTAGAGCGTGTGTAACAGTAGGAAATGCTGTGAGTGATTGGTTTCCCGTGAGAGTGGGGCTGTGACAGGGATGTGTGAAGTCGCCTTGGTTGTTTAATATTTACATGGATGGTGTTGTAAGGGAGGTGAATGCAAGAGTTTTAGGTGGAGGTCTGAGTCTGGTGAATGTTGATGGTGGAGAGTAGAATCTTAATCAGCTGCTGTTTGTAGATGATATGCACTGGTGGCTGATTCAGAGGAGAGATTGAGACAGTTGGTAGAAGAGTTTGGAAGGGTGTGTGAAAGGAGGAAATTGAAAGTAAATGAGAATAAGAGTAAAGTGATGAAGTGTACGAGATTGATAGATAGTAGGGGGATGAATATAGTTTTGAATGGCGAGTTGCTTGAGGAGGTAGAGTGTTTTAAATATCTAGGGTCATATGTTGCTGTGGATGGAAGAATAGATGCAGAAGTGAAGTTTAGAATTAATGAAGTAGGAAATGTGCTGGGAGGAATGAAAAAAGTGTTTAGATGCCGTTCACTTAGAATGGATGTAAAGAGAAAGCTGTATAAGGGTGTTGTGGTACCGACTGCGTTATATGGGGCTGAAACATGGAATATGGGTGTAGCAGAGATTAAAAGTTTGAATGTAATGGAGATGAGGTGTCTGAGGAGTATGTGTGGAGTGACGCGTATGGATCGAGTGCGAAATGATTAAGTGGAAGAACTGGAGTTGTTCGGGAGATGGCTGGTAGAGTTGAGCAGAGGGTGTTGCGATGGTTTGGGCATATGGAGAGAATGGATAATGAGCGATTGGTGAAAAAGATAACTAGATCTGATGTGAGAGGTGTAAGGCTGAGAGGAAGACCACGAATAGGATGGATGGACAGTGTGAAGAGAGCGCTGGGTGTGAGAGTGATGTCTGTTGAGCAAGGAAGAGTGGCTGTGCGTGACAGAAATAAATGGAGAGAAATTGTGAATGAATAAGTGATGACGCAGCCCTGAGGGGATGTTCTCCCGCATTTGGTCTGATCAGCTAGGCAGGTCAGGTGCGGGTAAGGAGATGAGTCTGTTATGATGTGGCAGGGGTAAACCAGCTCTGCTGTCGGGCCCTGCTGCGGATGTCACTGATTGCATTGCGCAGTTGACCCTTCTGCGGTGTGGTGCGGTGATGATCTGTCCGTTCTCCCCTTTGGGGCTTAGATGCGAATGAATGTGTTTGAATGGATGAGTAAATGGGGAGTGTGTCGTCCTGTCTCGGCTACCTCCCTTTCCTTGGGGGAAGCAGCCTAGGTATATATATATATATATATATATATATATATATATATATATATATATGTATATAAAGAGAGAGAGAGAGAGAGACAGACAGACAGACAGACAGACAGAGACAGAGACAGAGAGACAGAGAAACAGAGAGTTATAGATATAGATACATATAAATACATACATGGAGCTTCTGTGGTAAAGTGGTTGAGTGTGCGTTTTCGTTTTCGTACATGGAAGAACGAGCGTTCGTGCCCCGCCAGAGTTATAAACTTTGGGAGTTTTCATGCAGCGATGTACTGCTTTGGGGGACATAACGGGTGCTGTGGTTGAACCAATATCGGATGCTATAAAGTATGCTTGCACCCAATCGGCTTGTGCAGGGCGATCACACCTGTCTCTCAGACTACACACACATCCAAAGCCACTCCAACATTACACTCACACTTGCAAGCACCTCCTACCCTACATACAATTTCAGCCAGGCAGCCTAAGCCACTTTTTTTTTCTTTTTTATGCAAGGAAGAAGGGACCAAAGGCAGCAGGTAGAGATAAATAGGATGTATCGTCCCCACTTCGGGCAGGATAGGCCGGTCCTGCACTGGACACTCACCGGCTGATAATGATGATCTCTCTCTCTCTCTCTCTCTCTCTCTCTAATATATATATATATATATATATATATATATATATATATATATATATATATATATATATATATATGCATTCTTCTTGGCCTCCCAAATTTGCACAAAATGCTTGCAAATACCATTATCTTTGTTTTCATACCGTTATTCAGCCCATAATGACCAATTCTGACCAAAAATCCGAAAAAGAATAATTTTTGCATACTTTTTCATGTCCCGATTTCCGACAATTACGCGCCATTACGTGTCGCGCAATCGCCAAAACTTTTGTTTGGTATTTTTCTGACACTCCATGGATTTCTCGACCTAATGCAAAAGAATTAGGTCAGTATCTATTGTCGTTCTTGTGAAAGAAAAGAACAAACGGACAGACAGACACACATACACGATTTGACATACACTGTTTATATATATATATATATATATATATATATATATATATATATATATATATATATATATATATATATATATATCCACTCACTCGATGTAGTGCTGCTCTCGGGTGGCTGCCCTGTCATCTCTTCCATCTTTCTTTCCTTCCAGTCTCTTCTGTCTTTCTTTCCTTCAGTGTGTGTGTGTGTGTGTAAGACACACACACACACACACACACAGACACCCACACACACACACACACACACATATATATATATATAGATACATATATATATATATATATAGAAATATATATATATATGTATCTATATATATATATATATATATATATATATATATATATATATATATATAGAGAGAGAGAGAGAGAGAGAGAGAGAGAGAGAGACAGTATTTTCTTAATTTACTAGTCTGAACAATACAGGCGTGTGTGTCGTATCACTTTCTGTCTGCTATTGCCTGAGAAAGTGGCAGTGGCAAGACCTGGTCACGTTCCAGAGCCCGTTATGTTTGGCTAAACCTGCAACAGACTTCATAAAAGCTACGCTGTGCATTCTTACAACTACATCATGCAAGTAGCTATACACTAAGACCAATAGATGATATGAATAGTGGGTGGTCACGGTAATAATAATAAGAATACACTAAGTCATCAAGGAAATACGAGTACTTACGCCAAATGTTACAGGCAATTGCATGACAGAATGATAGAAATCCACGTGGAATACAGTAGTCGGAAATAAAAGGAAAGGAATATATGTGCACATAGAAAAGAGATGGTAATAAGGTCAGTTAATAATATGATGAAACAATATTAAATATCTAGCAGCTGTACGACTACAAATATCAATGAGTAAACGAAGGTAAATAGAGGATGATAGTATGTATGATACAATTTTTGATACATTCTAGTGATAAGTAATAAAACCACAGTAGTATATGGGATCCTCAGTGTGTTTCGCAAAGAGCTAAGGCCTCCTATTATCTTGACAGCAAAGTACACAATATGTTCAGAATGCGATGAGTTTTTCTTCTAGCTGATAAGAGAATGTAAGCACAACCTTCTAGACCCTTCTTGATTATTGAATGCACCATTTAATTATCTGCAGGTGAATGTCCACAGAAACGAACAACTCGAGTAGTTTCACGACTGCACATTACAGAAAAATGTATATATGTCCAATTTAATAACTGTCTACAGGTAGAGGTGGAGGCAGCGGTGGTGCTGTTGGTGGTGGTTTGGGGGCTGACGGAGGTGGCTAGGTGGCTGGGCCGTGGGTGATAATGAGACAGGTGCTCTCATGTTCCCTCTGTAAACCACCACAAATCCACGACCAGGCTGCGTTTTCTTCACATTTCCAGATGTAATAGATTTCGCAGTTTTTCCTGGCCTAAGTAACTTTGTGGCGATTCTTATTTCATTGCGTTTTTTTTTTTTTTTTTTTCCATACCTTTGATCCAACGTTGAACAAGGATTGCAATGATCAGGAATCCTACACGGGTGAACACCAGAGGAGGGTACAAATAATCAGGACTCAAGAAAGAGTGATAAGGGAAATGAGACATCTGAACATTCCTAAAATAAGGACAGTTTAGACAATCAAGTATGTCCAACTAAGAGAGGTAGTAATTACATCGTCAATGAGGAAGGTTAAAGAGATATCAGTAGGCAAAAAGATGTCAAAATTGTGAGAAAGAATGGCATAATGCTCGTGTGTTGGGTATGCAGAAAGAGAATTTGACTTCATAGAATAATAGTCTGAAAACCATCGCAGTCGGGCTGTGTGGTGTCGGGCAGGGCCAGGTCGTGTCGAGCGGCTCATTTCTCAGCTGAACATAAATTAAACATCGCTTCGCTTGCTGCACTCGCTTGCTTGTACTCTCCCCTGCTGGTTTTGTGTTGTTGCAATTTTTCAGATATTTTATGGTTTTGTAGTGATCCTTCTCCAATAAGGTGCTTGTCATGGAGGTTTAACCATGATTCTGTATTCATAATTCTGTCAGAGTTTTTGCAGTTGCACAAGTAATTAATTTGTCTCTCGTTGAAAATATTTCTCGAATTCATAAACATAATATTCATAGTATAGCTGGATGTAGAAGGGTTGTAAAAGGGACAAAACTTAGCCTTGATTAATCATTTCAATCCTCACTCGCGATGACAACACTACTGTAAGCCACTAATATGATCCTCCCACTCTAAAAAAAAAAAAAAAAAAAAAAAAAAGATCCCTAACTGTCCACCAGTACATTTTTTTTATGCAAGGAAGAAGGAACCAAAGGCCAGGAGCCCGCAAACCGTTCCTTCTAAGAAAAAAAGAAAAGAAAAGAAACAATACAAAAGAGAGCCAAATTCAAGATCCGTTCATTTCGAGATGTCTGGACACACTGCGTTTGAAAGACTAGAGATCATGAGAAGTAGGAAATACAGACAGAGGGAGACAGTTCCAGAGTTGACCTGTTGCATAAATGAAGGACTGGGAGTAACGGTTAACTCTTGCATTAGAGAGTTGGACAGAAAAGGGATGAGAGTGTTGCTAGGCGGGTGCTATGCGCCCGTCGTAGAGATGGAGGGATGCAAGCAGAAAGTTCAGAGAAGCAGTGACCATTGAAGTAGCGATAGAAAAGAGAATCTTCCACAATAGTCTCATCCTATTGTCAGCATTCTGGGACCACCATAAGACTGAATATTCCGGTTAACCAGTTTTACTTTTTTTTTCCACAAATGATCTGGAGTTTCCCCCTGTCATTTGCTATTGACCTTAAGTCCATCTTCTCCAGCACATATCCTATTATACGGCATTTGTACCTGCCTAACTTTATTAATGGTTTAACCAGATCAAAGGACAATATTCCTTATTATTCAAAAACCTTGCCATAGCTAAATTAACCTTATTTACTGTAGTTCAGTTCAGTTCCTTCACAATATTGGTAGAAATAAAGGTCTTTTTACACTTTTATCAACATGAGTTGATGCAGAGAGTACAGATAATTATTAATTACCTTTACTTCTGCAGCTCGAACAGCAGCTTATGTTATTACTGAGTTAACTGACTTTGCAACTGTCATACTGACACTTGCAGTCGTATTAGCTTCACCACTTGTCATTGGACTTGGAGTACTATGATGTCTGTCTGCGTTGCATCAAAGGCAAATGTTCAATTTAGTTTTACGGTTTGCAGATTTGTGTCCTGGGTTCAATTAGACCGTACAGTGTCCTAAATCCTATAATTTTGTCATTCTTGAGACTATTTCAGAATTTTTTATTTTCAAAATGTGGTGGAATGCAGTTCATCATAAAATACACAGGTTTCAATGGTGTTTACCTTGGAATTTTTAATTCTTACTTCTAAGAGATTGACCATTATCTGCTTTAGCAAATCTCTCACATTAGGCAGAACTAATGAAGGTTCAAATGTCTTCCGTGGTAGTCCCAACAGATGCCAGTTTTGAGATCATTGCTGGTAGGTTCATCTATCTATCTATATCTATATACCTAGGCTGCTTCTCCCAAGGAAAGGGAGGTAGCCGAGACAGGACGACACACTCCCCATTTACTCATCCATTCAAACACATTCATTCGCATCTTAGCCCCAAAGGGGAGAAGGGACAGATCCTCACCGCACCACACCGCACAAGGGTCAATTGCGCAATGCAATCAGTGACATCCACAGCAGGGCCCGACAGCAGAGCTGGTTTACCCCTGCCACATCATAACAGACTCATCCCCTTACCAGCACCTGACCTTCCTAGCTCATCAGACCAAATGCGGGAGAATATCCCCTCAGGGCTGCGTCATCACTTATTCATTCACAGTTTCTCTCCATTTATTTCTGTCACGCACAGCCACTCTTCCTTGCTCAACAGACATCCCTCTCACATCCAGCGCTCTCTTCACACTGTCCATCCATCCTATTCGTGGTCGTCCTCTCAGCCTTACACCTCTCACATCAGATCTAGTTATCTTTTTCACCAATTTCTCATTATCCATTCTCTCCATATGCCCAAACCATCGCAACACCCTCTGCTCAACTCTACCAGGCATCTTCCGAACAACTCCAGTTCTCCTTCACACTTCATCATTTTGCACTCGATCCATACGCGTCACTCCACACATACTCCTCAGACACCTCATCTCCATTACATTTAAACTTTTCCTTTCTACTACACCCATATTCCATGTTTCAGCCCCATATAATGCAGTCGGTACCACAACACCCTCATACAACCTTCTCTTTACATCCATTCTAAGCAAATGACACCTAAACACTTTTTTCATTCCTCCCAGCACCTTTCCTAGTTCATTTATTCTAATCTTCACTTCTGCATCTGTTCTTCCATCCACAGCAACATGTGACCCTAGATATTTAAAACACTCTACCTCCTCAAGCAACTCGCCATTCAAAACTATATACATCCCCCTACCATCTACCAACCTCATACACTTCATCACTTTATTCTTATTCTCATTTACTTTCAATTTCCTCATTTCACACACCCTTCCAAACTCCTCTACCAACTATCTCAATCTCTCCTCTGAATCAGCCACCAGTGCAGTATCATCTGCAAACAGCAGCTGCTTCAGATTCCACTCTCAACCATCAATGTTCACCAGACTCAGACCTCCACCTAAAACTCTTGCATTCACCTCCCTTACAACACCATCCATATAAATATTAAACAATCAAGGGGACATCACACATCCCTGTCACAGCCCCATTCTCACAGGAAACCAATCACTCACAGCATTTCCCACTCTTACACATGATCTACTGTTTATATAAAAACTTTTCACCCCTTTTAGTAACCTACCATCAAGTCCATACAATCTTAAAACAGTCCACAAAGCCTCCCTATCAATTCTATCATATGCTTTCTCTAAATCCATGAATGCCCCAAACACATCCTTGCCTTTCGCTAAATACTTTTCACACACTTGTCTCACCACAAACACCTGATCCACGCATCCCCTCCCTCTCCTAAAGCTACACTGCTCATCACCAATCACTCCCTCTATACCCTCTCTAACTCTCATAATTAACACTCTACCATACACCTTTCCTACAACACTCAACAGACTTATACCCCTAAATCTAGTACATTCATACTTATCACCCTTGCCTTTACACAATGGGACCACACAAGCACTTGCCCAGTCAATTGGCACCATACCTTT
The DNA here is from genome assembly GCF_032717465.1 of Coenobita brevimanus. Taxonomy (NCBI): domain Eukaryota; kingdom Metazoa; phylum Arthropoda; class Malacostraca; order Decapoda; family Coenobitidae; genus Coenobita; species Coenobita brevimanus. The sequence continues at coordinate 24,972,438 of NC_137055.1, forward strand.
CACAAAGCACACATTCAACAATCTTACTAACCAGTCAACAATAGTCACTCCACCACCCTTCAGGCATTCCACAGCACACCCATCGATCCATACCTGCAGCTTTCCCTGTTTTCATCTCCATTACTGTTCTCCACTTCCTCCTTCGTGATCAAAGAATAATTCAACTCTTCAAACACATTTATTCCTTGCACCCTTCCATCTGCCACAATCTCAGCCACCCTTTCCTCCTCTACATTTAACAGTCTTTCAAAATACTCTGCCCATCTCTTCCTTACTGCATCCATCTCAATTAACATCCTTCCATCCTCTGCTTTTACTCGTTCTTCCTTCCCAGACTCTCCCTTTCGCACCCTTTTCACCTCCTTCCAAAACATTTTCTTATTCTGTTGAAAATTCTCTGTCAGCCGCCTACCCCACCTCTCATCTGCTGCCACTTTAGGTAGGTTCATAGCTCTTGAATTATTTTTCGCATTCTAAACTGCATCTTGCAAGTGTCTGCAAAGATGCATTAGACCATTCTCAGTCTCCTTAGAGAAGAAATAAGTTTTTTGGTATGTATTATGTAACGCATCTTTGGTTTTCAAAGCTAGCTTCAAAGGTATTATCCTGGGTAGCCTAAAAACCATTATGACTAACATCCTGACAAGTACCTATGGCCTCCAGATTATAGCTTATTGCAACCCACAAGTTTTGCAAAGAGCAAAGATATGCTTGGGAGTAGGTAACTCAATCATACTCTTAACTAATTTGGTGAGTGTCTTCTCATTGTCTTCATAATTCTCTCTCAGGATAGTCAGAGCCTCCATCTTTTTATCATCCTCAACAGGCAATTCTTCTTTCAGCTTGTAAGGTGTGTATTTCACCTGCCTCAATATATAAGAGAATCTTGTAACATTGAGAGATCTGGTCTGGCATGGACTAAATAGCCTGCTTCAAATTATACCAGAATGTCGTCCTCTTCTGTTCACCATTCAGTTATTTGAAGAGATATCTTTGGTAACATTGTTCTACAGCATACATGTACCGTTTCCATATTCGTTAGAGTTAATTGATTTTATATAAGTTTTACAGTAAAAATAATGTTTTCCAAGATTTTCTCATGTTTGGTATGTTCCATCAATCCATCCATCATCCAGTCCTACGCCGCCCCTTGAAAAGCGTAGGAGCCCGGGGCTAGGCAAGTTAGTCCTGACATTCAAGATGAAAGTGATCAGCCTCACTCATCCCTGAGTGGCATTACGTGAGCAATAAACCCCAAACATCCCTTGGATATAAACCTACACAGGCTCAGTCCGATTGGAGGGCTTTAATTACCCACTAAACCACCAGGCGACATAATCTGGTTATATGGCTGCAACCCAGCGTAGTGAATGGCTTCCTGATGTACAGGAAACTATTTGGATTTTCATTCAATGTAGAGTCACCCATGAGCTGAAGGAAGAGGTAAGAGTGAAGGAAAGAAAGACAGAAGAGGTAGTGTAAAGTCATCCGTGGGCAGATGGAAAGAGGGAAGAGAGGAAGTGACTGGCACCCGAGAGCAGTACTACATATGGTGAGTGGATAGTGAGCGCCCCCACCAACCATTTGGTATGTTCCACTATATAATACTCTTCATCATTAGCTTTGACGATATTTGCTTCCAGCTTCTCATTTGATTTTTCTTATTTAGACAAACTCTCTTTTAGAATATTCAGGAGACCTCTTAGCTTTCCTTTTTGCAAAGGAATTTCCTTGGCTGTCTCCTTATAGTCATTAATGTAACCCGTTACCCACCCCTGCTTGTGGCTCGAAGCACATTTTAATAACTGAATGGACGTCTTTTGCAAATTACTTATTGATATTTGTTTAGATGAGATTTTATTCTATCTTGTGCTCAAGGAATATTTCCTTATTATCCTAATCAGGTATAATTTTGATAGTTCCAGATCAGGCGAGAGTAGTTAGACTTTTCACCCTGGTTATAAAAAAAAATAAAAAATGGGATCTCCAAAACCCCCAACGACTTCATAAAATAATATCTCCCCTGTTATGCAAAAGTTGTCGTAACCCTCCACTGGCCCTCCACTCTTGTCCTGCATAGGTCTCTTATGTGTTTGATATAGTTTATGAACATGCGAAAGACATTCAGTCCCACTCTGCGATTCCTGTTAATCTTACAAAGATGACTGATCACAGGAATGTAAATCTTTCTTTACATTTTCGTTGTAGTTTTTTATTAACTGCCTGGCTGACCAGTTTTTAGTTTCCAAAGTTTAGTGAGGCACGGTAGGACAAATTCCTTATGTCAGTGAGGGTAATTGCCAATGTGGAATGAAACAACTATTCGATCGTCTCATTCACAGAGACAATGTTCCTTACAATTTCATTCACCCCTTCATATTCACAAACACCGTTTCCTCCCCCCAAAAGGATGGTATGATCATGAATCCAATTTAAGGCAGCGTTTTGGCGATGATCTTGTTCAAAGGACATCACTCATCCGCCCAGTGAACGTAAACTGGCACCTCAATAATGTCAAGAACTACAGGTACCTCATTAACGAGGCACAAACTGTGGCCCACAAAAGCAGCCTTAATCAATCCCGGTTAGCTTGGGCATAAATCTAAGTTCCTGGAATTAGGGCACCAAAATAATTGTTAAACCCTTTGACAGATTGAGCCTACCCCCTTAACCACTACTAGCTTTTATAAATTAATCAGATTTAATGATCAGTAAATATTAATAAATCCAGCTCTAGAAAAGAGCGGTGTTTAGTGTGGTCAGTCTCTAAACGAATACAAACGAACTGTCGGGCGTGCTTTGTTGGATCACGCAATGCTGAACCACGTCCTGGGTTAGCTCTTCTCCAAGCTTCCTGCAAAGAAAATGTGGACAATGTAAAATAGTGGCAGTTCCGACTTGTTCGGAGTTGCCACTTGTTACTTAAATAATTTACTTATTTAAAACTTAGGGCATTAGTTGATGAAATTAACAACATAAATATAGCTTCATGATCTTATTTTAACTTTACATAAGTACTACAACCAGTTTCAATATTAATGTTATTTTACTTCTTCCCGTTTTCTACAGGAAAGTTCCACGTCCATAGATGCTAACTTGTGAGTTTTAAAGCATGGATTGTTGCCTCCATACACGATGACCATTACTTATCAAACTTTAAACAAATTACGCTTTTACTTTATCATCATTTCATCATAAGAATAATCTTAGAGTATTTGTTTTCTTCATATATACATACACGTAGTGTCTTTTATAAACCTTAGAGAGATATATCGTGTTTACTTTAAAACAACACTCACACCGCAACTCAGCCAGGAGACAGGGCGTGTGTGCTGGGCATTCCCCAGGCCCTGTCTTCCCCCCTTACCTTTACTCAAGACAACCACCAGCAACCGGGCTACAGCAAGGCCCGGTCTCCTCGAATTGAGGAGAGAATCATCGACAACAACAACAACAACGCCGTTTTTACTTAATGGCCATGCAGTAATGATTGCTGAACACTAATAATCAAAATACATCATTTTAATGAAGTCATATGTCGGACAATGTACGTGGATGCTTATTGGTAAGCCTAATTATAGTGTCTGCAGGTAATTATTCCAGGGATAAAGCGTGGTTATTAGTAAATTACATACTGTAATTACTACTAGTACTCTGACAATTTCTACATCTAGTAAAGACACCGTCAACTTCTTGGCACAACGGAAAATAAGGAAGGAGGAATCAAGTTTGTGACACAGTCATCTACAACATGGTTCAAGCAACTACGGTAAAATAAAACTGGTATGGGTAACTTCACAGAGCGCAAAATTTACACCTGCATTCACAAGCGAAAACGAATGTGTGTGTGTGTGTGGGGGGGGGGAACATAATAACTCAGTCTGTTTAAATCTAAGCGTTGACAATCTGTCTAGGAGTGCACTATTTTCTTTTTTAAGAACTTAAGAACAAGAAATGAAAGGTTAAGATCACGGTAAGAGTTCAAGGACTTACCCTGGAATGTCAGCTTTACTGTTTTTACCCGATTAAGACAGAAATTTGTGAGCGATATGATGGCTAGGAAAGAAAGAAAGGTTTCGATTTGTGATTAATCAGTCACAGGTCGAGGTTACACGCCAAAATGTGGCTGTGTATGAACAAAGTATGTAAAACTGATTTATTATGGTTTGGATCAATCTCGGATGATGAATCGCCTGCCGGTTGATGAGTTGTTTTGAGAAAAAACGTGTTACAAATCAAGGTCGCGTGGCACGGGCAACATAAACAGTTTTTATTCCCTTTAGTGTGATGTTTATACAAGTGTTGGTGGTAAGGGCAAGAATAAATGAATTTGATTTTGAGGAAAATCAGACAAAGATCAAAGTCATCGGGAGATCAAGGATCAAGATCACAAGGCAAGGTAAATTCATTTGTTCTGAACTTTTTCGACCAAACATTATGACAGGGTTAAACTCCGGGCAAGATATAAAGTGATTTCGAGATCAATTAGTCAAAGGCCATGGTCACTCGGCAGGACAAATGGTAGGCTCTTTGGGCATTTGCTAGGTGCGGGCGATACACCCTTTGAGAGCTCTTTTATGTTGCTTCCTAAATAATTACACGTAGTTCTCAAGACACATCAATTTCCTCTGCTCTTCTCCACTCTTCTTCCCTTAACCCTCTCCATACTCCATACACCATGCCCCATTTTCACACTCTCCGCCACCAGTTGAAATCTCAGGTTATTGAGGAGGTGCAGTTTGAGTTCACAACAGTCGGTAAGTGGACCGATGATGTTGACTGTTTCTCATAGGAGTGGAAGAGGCTGTATTTCTACACGAAATGATTTTCATATGTTGTATATAATAAACTGGAGATAAATAACGAAAAAATATATATTGTAATTATATCCCACTTCGTGCATCTACTGACACTAGGCTACCTTAGCCAGAAACCTGATTGCTCAGAGCACCAGTTAACAGATATTACACTTAGAAGGTTAATATAAAAGAAAAATGACATTATAGCACATATTTCTTACCCGGAAAAGATTCCCAAACTTCTTCGACAAAGTTGATCGGGAAGTATAGTCAGATTGAACAGTTGCCTTCAGTGGTAATAATGGACACTCATTCCTACCTCATAAGAAATCTTAACAAATTTTGTACAACTGCGACTTCGTATTCAAGTTGTGAGAATGGCTCTCTTCTTTAGGCAGAAACAGACCGACCGTGAAATATTAAATATTTTCATTGGTCAAAATCTTGTGCTGGAATAAAGTATGTACACTCCAAAGTTCTCAGAGAGCGCATACCTCCGCCAATGCCATTGCCATTAAGAAGGATCCGGATCTGGATCCATGGATATAGACTCTGGATCCTTATCCAGATCCACCCCAAAAATAAATCAACTTGTCTTCCTTCATAGCAAACCTTGACAAAAAAAAAAAAAATTCAATGAAAGTCATTGGGAACTTCTGGTGACATTGTGCGGGATACTCCGGATCCCTATCCAGATCCGCCCCAAAATCTAATAATTTCTTCCTTGGTCCACAACCAATCCTTCCACCAAATATCAAAATCCATTCTTAACTTTTTGTGTAATCCAGGTCCGATTCCTAGGCTATATGATCCGGATCCGATTCCTCTCAAATTTATTAAATTCTGCCTTGATCCATGGCCCACCTTTCCACACAGTTTCATTGAAATTCATTGAGAACTTTTGGAGATATTGTGAGGGATTCTCTGGATCCGGATCCAGATCCAGCCCAAAATGTTATTATTTCTTCTTTTGCACATTGCCCACCTTTACACAATATTTCATCAAAATCCGTTCATAACTTTTTGAGTAATCCTGCTAACAGACACAGACAGACAGACAGATAATTAATAAACCTATGCTGGGCAAAACTTAAGCTCCTTGGCGGAGGTAATAAAATAAATGTGACACCTCTTCCTGTGCATTTGGGGAAAAAATGGAAGCTGCATATTCAGTCATGCGATATGTAGGCCGATTTAGCTGAAAACCTTTAGCACACTTTCCCCTGTTTCTGATAGTTTATATTTTGGGAGGGGCGATGTCTCCCCCAAGCATCACTGGGGGGTGAGGCACGCTTCCGAAATATCTCATTACAGATGAAAGTCCACTATACAAGATGTACTAAAATATCTAATTCATATCTGCGCTCTTTTCACTGTTTCTAAATAATTTTAATATGGTGAGGGGGGGTCTGACCGCTTAAAACAATGGCTGGAAAATATTATATTATGGAACACCATCGGAGTAACCACACAAATTCACATAGGAAGATTCATTCAACTTTTTTCCCTATTTTTGATAGTTTTTATTTTTGGGACGGGCTTGACCCCTTCATGAATCATTGGAGGGGGGTGGTGCTGTCTAAATATCGCATTAAGGACAACAGACCAATGTACAAATTTAACTAAAACGTCAAAGCCATATCTACCCTCCTTTCTCTGTTTCTGGGCTTTTTAAATTTTTAGTTATTAAGGTGGGGTGACCACCTTAAATTCATGTTTGGAAAGTTGCATAGGATGGAAGACTTTCTCAGTAACCAGACATACTCACCTGCGATGTTTCATTCAAACCCAGTCGAGCAAGGTGGTAGGTTACCCCCTGGGTGGATGGAAAGCTGATGACAGGAAGAGCTGGGATTCCCGTTTCATCAGCCTTCGGGACTAGCTTCTGACCATCCCCCTTTGCTTAACTTTTTCAATGTTTCAGTAAAAGCGAGTAGGCCAGCAAGCTCTTCAATACAAGTTCCTCTAACTTTCAACACCAAACTACATGCACAGTACACACTACACTTCCTATTCAGAATTTTACTTAAAATGGTATCCTATCACCAAACCTCGGATTCCCTGGGCGAAAGGGGGAACCATCAAAGCCTCTACCATCCGCCCCTCTCCCGGTGATGATCGAGCGAGATGCCTGAAACCACTGTCTGATTTACTTCTTCATTTCTGCAACATTCACGGCCTTTCATCTAACTTTCTCTCTGCTGAGCACCACTTCTCCTCCTCTAAACCTCACCTTCTCTTCCTCGCTGAGACTCAACTCTCTGAGACAACTTAAAGCAAACCCTTCTCTGTGTTCCCCTGCTTTTTCAATCCTCATTCCAAAGTCAATTGTGGCTATTGTGTATATGTAGGCAACAACATATCTTGCTCTTGTGTTCCTAAACTTGAATCTTCTGAGTTCTCTACTCTCTGGTTTTGTCTTTCCTCTCATTCTCTCACTAAATATCTCTGTGCTGTTGACATATCCCCTAACTCTGCTGACTACGAAAAGTTCCTCGACTTCTAAGACGAAACACATCCTATCAGTTTCTTCATTCTCTGAAATCTTCATTCTAAGTGATTTCAATGTTCTCCACAACATTTGGCTCTCCTCTCGTTTCAACAACCCACCTGTTGAACAAGCCTACCTCTTTTCTACCTTTAATAACCTACAGCAGTTTTTACAGCACCCTACCCGTACCCCTGACTGCCTTGCTGTGAGCTCCAACATAACTGACCTCTTCCTTACAGTTAAACTTTTGCTTATGCTGTTAATCTTTCCTCATTGTTGGGCTCCTGAAATGACAGCCTTATCACCTTAACCTGTCCTATCGCTCCAATAAGGTCTGTGGACCCTCAAAAGAAGTGGGAGCTGTGGCACTTTGGGGGCAGCTGAATGAGAGGGCCTCAGATAATACTTCTTTGATATTCCCTGAAATAATTATTGCTTCCATGGCCAGAGCCATCTGAGTGTGCCATGCCCGTTATGGAGGTTATTATTCAGGTAAGGAAAAACACATTCCTTTCTCATGTCATGTGACTATTGCAAAAACACCTTGGTTTAATTACGCTTGTTCTAATGCTGTCCAGTATAAGAAGAAGGCCAACAACAGGAATTGGAGCCAACCCACCCCTAAATCTCATCTCTTTTATGTTTCTGCCCAAAGTCGTGCTGCGTCTGTTCTTCGCTTTGCTAAAATCTATTTCATTCGTACTAGATGCTCTGAACTCTCCAACTTGAATTCTTCCCGCTCCTTCTGGCGACTTGCCAAAACAGTTTCTAACAACTTTACCTCATCATCCTTCCCTTCTGTTTTGAACTCTGATGGCTCTGTAACTATGTCTTCTACTGATGAAGCAAAACTCTTCACTCATATTTTCTCCTCCAATTCCACCTAAAATGATTTTGGTGTGGTTCCTCTATCACTACCCCTCTCTGACTTTTTCAAGGCTGACATCAAAATTATCTTCACTTTATGCATTTTCTGCCATCATTGGCCTCAACACAAACATAGCATATAACCTTGATGGGATCCCTCCTGTTGTCCCCAAGAACTGTGTTTCTGTGCTTACACACTGCTTAGGTAAACTTTTTTGCCTGTGTCTGTCAACTTCTACCTTTCCTTCTTGCTGGAACGTTGCTCTCATGCGCTTGTCCCATAGAAGCGTGACCAATTCCATCCCTCTAGCTATTGCCCAATTGTTTTAACATCCTGTTTGCCATTACAATTATTGACATCTCAAAGGCTTCCAATCGAGTCTGGCATAAATCGTTAACTTCCAAACTACCCTCTTACGGTTTCTATCCTTCTACCTGTGCCTTTATGTCTAGCTTCCTTTCTAGTCGTTCTGTTGTTTCTGTTGTAAACGACCAACGTTCTTTTCACAAAACTATCTTTAGTGGTGTTCCTCAGAGCTCTGTCCTATCACCAAATCTCTTCCTTTTATTCATCAACGACTTTCTAAGATGTACATTCAACCCTATCCACTCATATGTTGATGGCTCCACCCTTCAGGTTTCCGTTTGTTTCCTGCAGAGTCCATCATTGCAATTGCCTCAACAAACAAGACATGAGGCTATAGCACACCTAATGTTCTTGGGTCATATTTCTGGTTGGGGTAAAAATAATCTTCTTGTTTTTAATGCATCATAAACTTAGTTCTTGCATCTATCAACCCGACAAAATCTTCTGAAGGAGTAGCCTCTGTATTTTAGCAATATCGAACTCAGTCTTTCATCATCTTTAAACATACTTGGAGTTTCGTTCTCTCGGGATTTATCTTGGAAAGATCATAATTATTACCTCTCTTGTAAATTGTGCTTCAAAGAGAATTGATGTGCTCTGCCGACTCCTTGCCTTCTTTACTCCTGCACAGTTGTTGCCAATGTTGACTACAAGTCTTACTTGTGGGGAGGCTCACCACACACAGCTCTGCTCAACAAGGTTGAGTCAAAAGCCTTTTGCCTCATTAACTCTCCTCTTTCTGGCTTTCTTCAACCTCTGTCTCTTCACCGCACTGTTGCATCTTTATCTCTTTTCTATCGTCACATCAATGGTCACTGCTTCTCTGAACTGTCTGCTTGAATCCCTCCACCACTACAGCATGCGCATATCACCCGGTTAACAACAAACTCCCATCCCTTTTCTGTCCAGCTTCCTCATGCAGGAGTTAACCATTACTCCCAGTCCTTCATGTATGCAACAGGTCAACTTTAGACCTGTCTTCCTCTGTCAGAATTATTATCTCTGTATTTCAAACGCGGTGTTCAGGCATTTAGAAATGAATGGATCTTGAATTTGGTTCTCTGATATCTTGTTCTTTTTTTTTCTTGAAGGAACCAGTCTTGCTGGCTCCTGGCCTTTGATTCCCTCTTCCTTATCTAAATGGCTTAGGAGTTAAAGCGCGCGCGCTCACACACACACAAACACACACACACACACACACACACACACACACACACACACACACACATGATGGATCTCGTGCAATGATATGGGGTCGTTGCCAAAAATGATGTCATCCTGTTTTGGAAGAATGTTAAAAAAAAGTACATCTCAAATAGTTAAAACTGATAAACTTCTTTGATAATAATGGAGGTCTAGATATCAATATTAACTAATTCACCTTGTTTCCTCAATATGTAATAACACCTCAGACCCCATGACACTATATCTATCTATCTATCTATCTATCTATATATATATGTGTGTGTGTGTGTGTGTGTGTGTGTGTGTGTGTGTGTGTGTGTGTGTGTGTGTGTGTGTGTACTACAGCACTAAAGTATAAAACAGAGTATCGTGTGATTATACTGTTATGAATAAACGAAATCAGTGCTCCTTTCCTTTGTGATAAAGATGATACGCTGAAAAGAAAAGTACTGCATATCCACTTTTAAACACTGTATTTTTGTGCTAAGAAAGTCGTAAAGAAACTCACTCTTCACTGTGATCTGGGTTAAATGTCCACGGAGTAGGTTATGGCTCGATATAGTTGGTATCGGAATCCCGAATCAATAAATCGTTAATCATGTCCTGTGTTGCTTGACAGTGAATGTAAGAAATAATGCGCTTTATTTCTTCTATGTAACCTAAAGTAAGTTTCCCTTCTTATGATGTGAGAAGATAATTAACACATTATTGAATAGGGTTGAAATGTCTTACTGATGGTGCACGGTTTGGATAATAAACTTCAGTTCTGACAATAGCAAAACAATGTGCAAGGAACATTAACCCTGCTATTTGTCTTGTAGCTATCTCCTTGGCAGTAGCCCCTGGGGAGGAGTGTAACTCAGTTGCTTCGCTTATACAACTCCGCCAAGTGAGCAAACACGCCAGTAACTCTCCCTGCCATAAACGTGCAGTGAAGCGATGCCGTAAAAATCCACCTGATTGCTTTCCGGGCCTGAGTGTGTGGTTGTGACAGTGTCGCTGGCCGACTAGCGAATAACCTCACTCTGCGTATGCATACTGTGGTTTCTGGCTTGCATACAACTGACATTGGCGGTTATCTCTTTTATACAGATTCAAACCTTGTTTTACGGGTGCTAAAAGGGAACCGACTAGTAGGGCTGACTAACACCACCTTTTTCCACTGAAGAGGTGATCCCATTCACATATGTAGATGTGTGGGTTTCTGAAGGGTTGGGCGAGAAGTGCGCGTAGGAATTCGTGCTGGACTTGTTGTGTTTGTCAGTGAGATTATCATTGTTACTTCGTGTATGAATTTTATGACGACTTTTGTCTTTCTTTTAGTTAGTGATCTGAGAGGAATGAAACAAAAAGAAAGGACCAAAGGCTGCAAGTATACTAAAAAAGTCTTTTACGGAAATAATCGCATAAAAAGGAAGAACCTGAATCCTCTCATTTTCAAAATATCTCTCACTGCGTATAACAGTCTAAGGGACATAAGAATAGGGATGTATCTAAAGATGAAGGCAGTTCTAGAGCTGACCAACAGCATATAGGGAAGACTGGTAATGCCAGTTAACTCTTTCTTTAGTCAGCCGTTGAGAAAAACAATAATAATAATAATAATAATAATAAAGGATGAGAGTACTTTGACAGACATGTACTGCCTACCCATCGTGATGGAGGAGAAAGATACAAGCAGACATTTTTCAAGAGTAATGACCATTGACAGAGCAATAGTAGAGGGAATTGCGTGCAACACTATACAAAGAGTGAAAAGTAGAAGAGAATCAACCGGAAGAGAGTAGTCAATAATATGCAAAACATGTTTTTAGTTTATCTTCAGTATAGCCATGCGATTAAATTCACTGTAGGAGATACTTTCCGATCTATGGAAGATATAATTAGCTTTCATTTTTCCATGTAGTGCACAATGATTCTCTCCGAAGCTGAACGCAGTCGTCTGGCAGCAGCAAGAATACGATAGCCAAGGCGTCCCCAGGCTAATGGAGATCAATGAGGTGGCTGACACTGATGATATTATTCAGTTAACGAAGGACTCGTTCACCAAACGCATTGAATAAAGTAAAACGGTATTATTCTGAGATCTGTAATAGTTTGAACGATAATTGTTGTTTACCATGTATGGTGTGCACTTGTCAACACACAGCGTACTTTTCACACAGGAAGCCCCTAACCCTTTATGCCTTTGCTACATTGGCGTCTGTATATATTTTATTCCTATTACCACCAGATGATTTTATCCAACTCAGAAAGAAATTCTAGTAGCGAAAAGTGGTTGAACGTTGTATCTAATCTTTCCAGTTTGAAAATTCTCTCTTTGCCTTATTAACTTGTCAAAGGCATACAAGAATGAAATAAAACGATGTTCTCGTACTGAAGGGAATTTGTAATATAATTTAGTGTATCCAGAAAGAACCCCTTCACATCGTGTTTTATATATATATATATATATATATATATATATATATATATATATATATATATATATATATATATATATATATATACTCTAACCCCTGCCCATTTTATTCAGGAAGAGTCTGATATGTCTTTCATTATCCCCTTCACAGAAAACAGCCTTCCAAAAGCAAAATCAATTCGTCCAAAATAACCAGAATGAACTAAAACGTGACGTCTTTTACAGAGGAGATGGTGTTACTGTTGAGAAGGGGTGCATGTATGAATTTTTTTCCATTGATCAATCTGGATATCCTTTTATTTAAAAACTTTACTCCTTTGCTCTCATGGACATACATGATTAATAAATTCTGGCCTGATCCAGACAATGTTCTATCACTTAAAGGGGAAAAAAAAAAAGGTCATTCCAAAAGTTAATGGAGATAATTATGAACCCTTGGATGACTAGAATTTTCTTTAATGAACATAACTGTCTTGTGGTAGCCTAAGGGAATAATTTACTGTGTCCATAATAAGCAAAAGATTAGAAGAGAGAACACAATACTTCATTGGTATGCATAACCGGATACAACAAAGTTGAAATATGTTTATCTTCTGAAAATTAAAAACTTCAACTCGTTCAAAAAGTCGTAAAAGTATTTCCAAAAGTCATGTCCTGTACATTTTATTGACGTAATTACCTCGCTCGATACGGAGCCCGGTGAAGTGCTGTTTTTGGTCGAATTTGTTTGTTTGTTTATTAGCAACATTACGGAACAAAGGCTAAATGAAATCACATGAACTTTCAGGATATGTGGGCACTGGTCCGAAAAGGAAGTGATTTTATTTTTGAGGTAATCGAGTGACCCTGAAAAGTCAAAATCAAGGTCACGGATTTTCAGAAAGCTATAACTTGAAAGCGGTTGATGATATAGATATTTACAATCATCAACATACAGGAACTTTCATATGGGCTTTCATTTCGCACCTAGGCCTTTGACCTTGAGTGACCTTGAAAGGTCAAACTCAAGGTTATGGATATACAGGGGGCTATAACTCGAAACTGGTTGCGGATAGTTATTTCCTGTTATAAACAAATAAGAGGTCCCTTATGGGCTTTTAATTGGTACCACGACTTTTGACTGTAAGTAACCGTAAAAGAACAAACTCAAGGACACAGATATTCAGGGGGCTATAACTTGAAACTAGTTAAAGATAGATTATTATTATTATCAGTGTATTTGAAGTTCCACATGGGTCTTTAATGGTATAATGACTTATGACCTTAAGTGACCTTGAATGGTCAAACTCTAGGTAACGTACATTCAGGGAGCTATAACTCAAATCTGACTAACAGAGATATTTACTATCATCAAGGTATAGGAAATCTCATATAGGCTTCCATATGGCACCATGACCTTTTAACCTGCGTGACTTTGCAAGGTCAAATGCTAGATCACGGACTTTCAGAGAGGTATAACTTGTAAACGATTGATTGCCGTCGGGCTCGGTGTGTTGTGCCTGGCACCACTTGTTTTTATTCTGAAAATAATAGAAACTACCTTGTCCACTAGATTTCGAATCCCTTACGTAAAACAACGAAAAAAAAAAAAGAATCGGTCCAGGGACAGCCATAGGACCTAAGACCTTAAGCTTTTCGTATTTTCGTATTCAGATTTCTACAATTGCTGAATATAATGCTCTGGGGGTAGCATTTTTTTTTTTTTTTTCCAGGACCTAGGTTTCCTTGAAGGTTGTTGCTGGTGGCTTCTGTATGTGTTCATAATATCTGAAAAAAAAAAGTCATGCCATTAAAGAGTGAGAGTGCAGCAAATGTTACTGTAGTCTCTTGGAACCCCACCTGGCCTTCCATGTAACTAATGATCATTTTTTAAATGGGGGAGGGTTACTTCAGGTTTTATAAGTTCTAAATCCTGCCTATGCCCAAATCAAGATTTTATGTCAAAAATGGATATATGATGGGTAACAGACAAATTCGTCTACTAATCATGAAACAAACTGTCATCATAGGCGCTGCTGATTATGAAATGGGCTTATTAAGGCACCATTTAGAGGCAGTGGTGCTTATTTTCTTAGAAGCAGGGTTTCTTCTATTTCTGAGTTTCTTCAGACACAAGTAACTATTGTTAAAACCCGGACCTTATACACAGTACACTGAAGCTTTGATACATGGGGTGAGGGGAAGAAGGGAGTGTAGGGCAAGGCTTATCATGTAGTCGTGTCTGTGCTCGTGCACAAATGCATGTTTGTGCTTTTTGGCCGAGTACAATAACAGTACTACTACTACCAGTACTACTACTACTACTACTACTACTACTACTACTACTGCTACTACAAGTACTACTACTACTACAACTACTACTACTAGTAGTTGTAGTAGTAGTAGTAGTAGTAGTAGTGGCAGTAGTAAGAACCATAACTTTACATAATAAAATTAATAATGATTAATCCGCCCCGTCCCGACCACTTTTTCACCACTGGTACCACCCAATCCCGACCATTTTTGGACCCAAATTTTTTTTGCTAAAACTTTCGCTTTTGGTCAGAAACAACGGTCAATCACCAAGAAAGTGTTCACCAGGGTCCATAAGTGGCCTAAACAGGTATACCTTCGTCACACCTGGTACCGTGTTCTCTGTAGGTGGTCTGAGGCTCTCACGTTTTCTATGGTATTATAAGTCTGGGAAACCAATGAAAGTAAGTAGATATGTATTTATTACAAACATAAAAACATGTGATACAAGAGTAAATTGGATTTTATTCAAAAATAGAGGTGAAATAAGCATTGTACCATCGGGTGAACCGAGCGAAATCGGCCAAACTGTTCACGATGAATTGCTAACATTGCTGAATCATGATACATATCATTTTTTCTACTTACATAATACTTCTACAATAACATTATACCATTTTACATTTTATTGAACTGGTTTTACGTATTCACAGGCCTTTCGATAACATTTAGCGTAATGTTAGCGCTTATTTACGTAGTGAGTGAACTCGCTATGACTGTTATTTCAACTCGTATTGTGTTTTTTCAACTTACATAATACTTTCCTAATAACATTATACACTTTTCCACTTTAGAGAACTGTTTTGAGATAGTTTCAGACCTTACGTAAATATTTAGCGTAATAATAGCGCATAATAACACGGAGGGTGAAGTCGCTATGAGTATTATTTCAACTTACAACCTATTTTTGTACTTATATAATACTTCTCCACTAACATTACACATGTTTCCACTTGATATAATTGCTATCACATAATTGGAGACCTTACTATTCTACTGAGCATCATATTATCGCATATTTACACAGTGAGTGTTATCGCGATATCATTTGTTTCATCTTACACTAGTATTCAACTTATAAATTACTTTCCTACTAACATTACACCCTTTTCCACTTTATATCATTCCTATCACATACTTACAGATCAGAATGTTCTACTGAGAGTAATATTTTCGCAGATTTACACAGTGGGTGTACTCGTGACATCAATTGTTACAACTTACACTATTTTTCAACTTATACATTACTTTCCTGCTAACATTACACCCGTTTCCACTTTATATTCTTGCTATCACATATTTACTGACCAGAGTGTTATACTGAGCGTCATATTTTCGCAGATTTACACAGTGGGTGTCATTTTGATATCACTTCTTTCAACTTACACTATTTCTCAACTTATACATTACTTTCCTGCAAACATTACACCCTTTTTCAACTTTATATAAGACATAGCACATACTGACTGGCCTTACCATTATACTGAGCGTCATATCGCCATCCCACACAGTTTCAGTAGTGTAGGAAGTTATGGTACTCTCTGAAACATGGCTGAAGGCACAATGCAACATTGGTGGTGGTGGGGGAGGTTGGGGAGGTGGAGAGCGGCGCCTTTCATCACTCGCACTTCTCTTTCCTCTCCCTTTTCCTTTACCCTTTCCCTTCCCTTTCCTTCCTTTCCCCACATCCTGGGGCTGTGGGGAGGAAGTTTGGGAATATTGTGTGGCAAAAGACGTGCTGGGGAGTGGGTCCACCTCCTCTCCCCTAGGCCTACGTGCACCACGTGCTCGTGCTGCCTCCCTCACACCACTTTCCCTTTCACCGCTCACTCCCGCCACGCCACTTTCCCTTTCACCCCGCGCTCCCGCCACACCACTTTCCCTTTCACCCCGCACTCCCACCACACCACTTTCGCCTTCCCCAGACAAAACACTAGGACCATACCTTATTTGCCTTCTCGCCCCACCTTCTGATCCTCGGGGTGAGATTTTTTCCTTCCCCAACCACGATGCAACATCACATCCTAAGCCGCGTCATCATCATCGTCCTCATCCTCGTCCTCATCAGAACCTCTCTCTAGGGGATGGAGAGAGGTCCGTGCAGGTGGTTTGGGGGCAGGGTGGCCTTCCCTTGTCTTACGATATGTGACATACCGCTTTTTTCGGGGTGAAGGGACCTCCTCATCACTGCTTGTTATTTCCTCCTCAGGCTGCACGTAATCTCGATGCACCACATCATCATCAAGTGGAGAATCACTATCTCCAGTGAAGGCATCCAGGGCAGATTGTATTTCGTTGTCTGAGAGACCTTTATGCGCCATGTCTGACCTGGGTCACTGCTAACAGGTGAGTGACCGAGACAAGGGCGAGCGCGGGTCACACGGGGTCTGGGACACGCACTGCCTGCCTGGTGGCAGGTAGGGGAGGCTTGGGCAGGTGGGTGAATCGAAAATCTCGCGCAAATTTTGAAAATTGTGGAAATTATGAACCTTGCAATTGCAGGACATTAAAGTACGTCGACGGGATTGGCAATGACAAAACGTGAGGACGTGGAAGAACGTCATCGGGACGCCGCGGGTTAAATAATAATAATAATAATAATAATAATAATATATCTATCTATATATTGCCAGACGCCTCAATCCTGTTCAGGGTGGCCACACACAAATCGCCTCCACGTCGCCCTGTCCCCTGCCATTTCACTGCCCCGCTCCCAACTCACACACCCCTCTCTCATATACCTCTCCACCCTCTCTCATATACCTCCCACTCCCTCTTCCCTCCTCCATCTTACTCACATACACTCTCTTCGTCAGTCTTTCACCCTCCATCCTCTCCACATGGCCAAACCACCTCAGTGTATTCCTCCTAACGCTTCCTATCACATCCACATCCACACCACAACGCTCCTTTATATCCTCATTTGTCAGCCTATCTCTCCATGTGACTCCATAGGCTTCTCTTAAATAACTCATTTCCACTGCTCTCACTCTTGACTTGTGTCCTTCCAGCAACGTCCAAGCTTCACTTCCATACATTAGAGTTCGTATCACAATACTGTCATGTAGTAACTTTTTCACTTCCATGCTCAATTCCCTGCTTCTTATCACTGCTTTCAAGGAACCAGGAACCTTTCTTCCCTGCTGTACCCTTTCAAGCACTTCACCCTCCAAACCTCCATCCTTACTCATCACACTACCCAAGTACTTAAACCTACTCACATTTTCCTATTCCTCACCATCCAACCTCACTGTACATTCAGTGACTTCACCTCTCACAAAGACCATCACTTTACTCTTCCCTACATTCACCTTTAGATTCCGTTTCTTACACACTCTCTCAAACTCATCCACCAAGCCTTGCAGCTCTCCTTCGTCTTCACTCAACAACACCGTATTATCTGCTAACAACAGTATAGGGAGTTTCCAAACACTACCCTCTCTCACCAGGGCCACTCCAACATCCACTACCCTACCTTGTACCTCTTTTATTACCCCATCCATGTACAGATTGAACAACCATGGAGACATGACACATCCCTGTTTCAACCCAACCTTCAAAGAGAAAAATTCACTCAGTTCACCATCCACACGCACTGCAACCTTGGCACCATCATACATACTCTTCACAGCATTCAACAACTTCCCATCTACTCCATATATTCTTAATACTTTCCACAATCCTTGTCTATCCACCCTGTCATATGCTTTCTCCAAATCCATGAAAGCCGCATACAACTTTTTTCTCTTCTCTCGAAACTTTTCCACTAAAAATCTAAGAATGAATATCTGATCTACACAACCTCTTGCCTTCCTAAAGCCTCCCTGTTCTTCACCAACTAATTCCTCTGTTCTTTCTCTAACTCTGTCAGTAAGTATCTTACCATACACTTTTCCTATTATACTAAGAAGACAGATGCCCCTATGATTACCACACACTTCCTTCTCACCTTTTCCTTTGTACAAGGGAATAATTATACCTGACTTCCAATCCTCCGGGACTCTACCTTCATCCCAGGCCAATCTGCACATTTTCCACATCCATTCTACTATTATCTCTCCCCCATACTTCAGCATTTCACCACACACTCCATCAATTCCTGGGGCTTTCCCCAGTATAACTTTCTTCATTGCTTCCACAACTTCTATCCTACTGATTTCTTCCTGTCTTCTCACCTCCCTCCTCCTCCCAGCCATTCCCCAGCCACTTATACTCGCATTACTTCCATCCTCTATGTTCAACATTTCCTTAAAGTGTTCTCTCCATCTGCTCACTTTTTCTCCCTTCTCCACTAGTAATCTACCATTTTTATCTTTCACTCCCCTGCTAACTTCACTTCCACCCTGTCTTACTCTCTTCACCTCTTTCCACAACATTTTCTTACAGTCCCTCCACTCTATACTCAAGTTCCTTCCAAATTCCTTATCCGCTCTCTTCTTACTCTCTCTTACTAATCTTTTCACCTATCTCTTTCTGCATATAACTCTCTCTTCCACCTCTCAACTTCTTCCACGCCCCTATTTCTCATCCATTCATTGTATGCTTTCTTCTTTTGTGCCACAGCCTGTCTCACCTCTTCATTCCACGACGCTGTTCCTTGCACCCCCCTCCGTCTTCTCTTCCTTCCACACACCACATTACATGCTGCACATATTTCTTCTGTAAATATCCTGCACACACCTTCCACGTCCCCCATCTGCTCCAATTCATATTTGCCCAATCGATCCTCCACGTCTCTCTTATACTCTGCCTTTTTCTCATCCTCTTGTAACCTTTCCACTCTCCTTGCAAATACTCCTTCTTCCCGTCCTTCCCTTCTTCTATTTTTCCATCCTAATTGGACCTTGATTCTGGCCACCACCAAGTAGTGGTCAGAAAGTCCACTCCCCCAACCTCTATAAGCTCTTGCATCCATTACACATTTTCGCATCCTTTCATCCACACACACATAATCATTGCCTTCCTTTTATTCAGTTCACCACCCACCCTTCTCATCACTTGCCATGTATACCTGTGGATCATTTTGTGTCTGAAGAGAGTATTGGCTATCACCATCCTCCTCCCACCACAAATGTCCACTAACGCACTGCCATTCTCATCTATCTTAGCACCCCGCTGAGGGGGGTCACCTTGATGTGGTGGCGGGGCTTGAAGCGTGGCTGGCAGTGCCACCTACTTTGGAGGCATGCCTACCTTTGTAGGGTTCGGCATTTGTCAGTGTTGTGGACCAAGCACCCCCTACATCACTGGTGGAGGAGGCCTGCTGGTGATGCTAGTCCCTGCCCACTTGCCATCTAGGGCAGGACTGTTGCCTCCCCACGTGTTTGCCGTGCGTGGCATCCCGTAATGCTGGGAGACGGGAGTCCTGGAGGTTGAGTGATGCTGCACGGTGCGTCCTGCAGCTAGCAATACACCTCTTTGGTCCCTTATTCTGGCTAGACGGGCGGCCTGGTTGGGCCCGACCAGGTCAAGCGGCTGGTCATGCGTTGGCTAGGGTCAAGTGGGCACTGGGGGGCCTGGTGGCTCCTATTGTCCTGGAGTCACCCTTGTCCGGGTCCCCCAGTGGTTACCTGCGTATACTCCTCTGCTACCCCTGGGGTCGTCAGTGGTTCTGTCCCTGACATATGGCCTCCCCCTGTTGGGCTCCATGGTGGGTGGAGGGGTGGGGGAATGAAGTTTTTTTTTTAGTACTACATGGAGCATAAAGACAAACCTCTTGTTGACGACACGGCATCTGTCCCTGGCCATTCTTCGGACTCCTCACTTATTGCCACTCTGGAGCCTTTCCAGACCCGTGACGTTTATCCTCCTCTACCCCGGCGATCAGATGGGACTGGGAGGCGGTCACGTCGGGTTGGTGGGGTTATGAGGCAAGGTCTTGATGAGTCAAAGCCTGTAATTTACACCAAATATCTGGTATTGAAATCCTCTGAGGGGACGTCAGTGATGGACATTGATATTTTTGACCTGCACCGGGCCATAGTTTCTACATGTGGGAGGGAACCGAAGATCTCGACACAGGGAGATGGAAGCATTCTGGTTAAGGTGTCCTCCCCAGAAGAGAGCTCCAGTCTCATGGCTCTGAAGTCTGTCTCAGGTTCTGGTATTTGCTGCGTACCACATGCTTCTTTCAACAGTTGTAAGGGCGTCATATTTTCTCGTGACCTACTCCGATATTCAGAGGGACAGTTGTTGGAGGAATTGCAGTCATCAGGTGTTGTCAAAGTTGAGCGTCTACAGAAGAAAATAGATGGTGTCCTGACCCCTACTCCGACCTTGTTCCTGACCTTTAATGGATTAACTTTGCCTGCATCAGTGAAACTTGCTTGGCTATCTCTTCCAGTGAAGCCGTATGTGCCAACCCCAAAGCGTTGTTTCCACTGTCAAGGGTATGGCCATGTTAGCCGCTTTTGCCGTCATGCACAGGCTGGCCTTCCTGCCATATGTGTCTCTTGTGGCAGACAAAGTCATACCAATGACTGTCCAGGCCCCCTTAAATGCTATCACTGTGGGGGTCCGCATGCTGTAAATTCTAAAAACTGCCCACGCTACTGTCTAGAAAAGGAGATTTTGTCTATCCGAACGACTGAGAGGGTTTCGTTTCTTGAAGCTAAGAAGATAGCCCAGACTCGTTTTTTCCAGCCCGGAATTACTTATGCTGCTGTCCTTACTGGAGTGTCTGTGTGCCGCCCTTATTTCAGAGGCAGCCTCGACGTATTCCAGTACCCACTTCTTCAACTCATGATATACAGAATGCTGTCCCCATGGTTACTACTGTTGGTGAGAATGATGCTTGCCTGACCGCTACTCCGACTGTTTCTGCCCCCACTTCGGCGGCTGACGCCTTGCACACTTCTGTGGTGGTGGCAGACGACAATATTGACCGGACCTCTTCTCCCATTGAAGCCAGTATGCCCGAGGCTCCATCTGTACCTGGTAAACGTCACCGTAGTTCATCAGAGTCCTCGGAACAAGAAGACCGGCCACCTAAAGTCTCTGTTGTTGACCCTTCCATTGACACCTCTCTTGTTCCCTCTGTCCAGCAGGCTGAGGGATCTAGCCAGGAGACTGCTGAAGCTGATGGTTCAGCTCTGGTCCAGTCCCCACCTGGGGATGTTGGACCACTTGTTGGTGCTTCAGATCTGAAGCATAGGACGGCCTCAAATGACTCTAGACCTGTGGGCTCTACTTCCACTTCTGGGGCTTCTGGTGGGGGCACTGGCCGTCCTACGCCTCCAAAGACAGCCCCCAAGCCACTTACCAAACAAACTGGTATGCCCACTCCAAGAAGGAGTGTTGTAAAACTTACTTCCCCATCCTCACGTCTGTCTTCAGATGTTAGACAGTGGGTGCGGGTTTCTGGTGCTAGGCAAGCTCCTATGAAGGGTCTTCATAAGCATCAATCCAAACCCGCTCGCTCGTCAGATGTACAGTCCCGCACTTAATCATCATTCCTCCATTATGGGTTCTATCATCCAGTGGAATTGTCGGGGTTTACGTGCAAACTATGAGGAACTGTGTCATCTTGTTTCTCAATCTACTCCTCTGTGCATGTGCATCCAGGAGACCATGGTGGGTGATACTGTTCCTTCTGGTCCTTCTGGCTACCATGCCTTTTATTCTGATCCTGTGCCAGGTCAAGGTCATCATGGAGGTGCTGCTATCTTCCTTCGCAAGGATATTCCATACAGTCATCTGGAAATCTCCACTCCCCTGCAGGCTGTTGCTGTCCGGATGTTTTTACGTCGACAGTATACAGTTTGCAGTCTTTATCTTCCTCCTAGTGCTACTGTTGAAAGGGCGGATCTGGAACGCCTTATTCATGACCTTCCTTTTCCCTTTCTGTTACTAGGAGATATGAATGGTCACCATCCTCTATGGGGAAATAGTGAGGCCAACCCTCGGGGTGTAATGCTGGCCTCTTTAGTGGAAGATGAGGAGTTAGGCATTTTCAATACTAACAAAATGACATATTTCCATAGTCAGACTGGAACTTTTACTGCCATTGATTTGTCCTTATGCTCTGCTGATGCTGTTTTAGATTTTACCTGGGATGTGTTGCCAGACCTGTACGGCAGCGACCATTTTCCATTACTTTTAACTACTAGTGCTGGTGGACCTCAGCCACGTCTTCCTCGCTGGCTTCTGCATAAGGCTGACTGGCCAAGTTTCAGGGAATTAAGTTCCATTTCCCTTTCTGTCAACGAGTTTGGCTGTCTTAACGAGGCTGTGTCATATTTCAATACCGTGTTGCACTCAGCAGCCCTGTTATCTATTCCAAAAACGAAGGGTCAATTTCCTAAACGTCCGGTTCCTTGGTGGAACTCTGAGTGCAGTTCCGCAGTGAGAGCCAAACGAGTCGCCTTCTCTCGACTTCATCGTCACCGTAGGGATCCTCAGTATTTGGTGGCGTATCAGAAGGCACGAGCTCATATGAGGCGGGTTTTAAAGGAGGCCAGGTGTTCATCCTGGAAGAATTATGTTTCCTCCATCAATTCGAGGACTTCCATCACCCAGGTGTGGAACCGGGTAAGGAAAATTTCAGGAAAATTTACTGTTCCCTCCCTTCCTGTTTTATCTGCAGCAAGTGGAACTGTGGCTGATCCATTTGCTGTTGCAGAGTTGCTTGCTGATCATTTTGCCAGTGTGTCAAAGAAGGATGCAGATACGCCTTCGGCTTGCCACCGTCGGCGCCTAGAGTCTCGTGGTCTTAGTTTTGCATCTTCTGGAGGAGAGCCTTACAATGTTCCATTTTCAATTTCTGAACTCCAGGCGGCTTTGTCGCAGTGCCATGATTCCTCTCCTGGTTATGATGATATTCCTTATGCCTTTTTACGCCACCTGTCTGATGAGTCCCTGTTGTTTTTGCTTTCACTGTTTAATAAGATCTGGTGTTCTGGGGAGTTTCCGACTTGTTGGGGTGTTGCTGTAGTTATCCCCATCCCCAAACCAGGTAAGGACCACTTACAGGCGACGAATTATCGGCCTATTTCTTTGACGTCTTGTATATGTAAAGTTTTGGAAAAGATGGTCAGTGTTAGGCTTGTGTGGTTTTTAGAGAGAGGTGACTTCTTATCCTCTGCTCAGTATGGTTTTCGAAAAATGCGATCTACCTCTGATGCACTACTGTCCTTGGAATCTTCTGTCACTGAGGCTTTCTCCACTAACCAACACCAGGTCACGGTCTTCTTTGATCTGGCGAAGGCATATGACACTGCCTGGCGTCATGGTATTTTACTCTCTCTTCATGAGTTTGGTCTTCGTGGACGCTTGCCTATTTTTATTCAACAGTTTTTATCTAACCGAAATTTAAGGGTGCGAGTGGGAGGAGTGCTTTCTACTACCCGAGCTCTAGAAGATGGAGTACCACAGGGGAGTATCCTTAGTGTTACTCTGTTTGCTGTAGCCATTAACAGTGTCATTAGTGTACTTCCTGACGGTGTACGAGGATCACTATATGTCGATGACCTCTCGATTTCCTTTACCTCGTCTAGAATGTCTCTGATAGAGAGGAAGTTGCAGCTGGCTCTAAATCGAATTTCTGACTGGGCAGAAACTCACGGTTTCCATTTTTCTTCAACAAAGACAGTGGCTATGCATTTTTGTCGCCTTCGAGGGGTTCACCCTGACCCTGACTTGTATCTCTATGGTAGGAGAATATCTTGTGTGGAAGAGACGTGGTTTCTGGGTCTTTTGTTTGATAGACGACTAACCTGGGTTCCACATATTCGTTCTGTTAAGGTGGCTTGTCTTAAAGCTTTGAGTCTTTTGAGGGTCTTAGCTCATACCTCTTGGGGTGCTGGCCGTCAGACCCTCCTCCTCTTGCATAGGTCTCTTAATCTTCCCAAACTTGAATATGGGTGTGAGGTCTACTCCTCTGCAACAGATGCACGTCTCCGGTTGTTAAATTCTGTACATCATGCTGGTGTGCGTCTGGCAACCGGGGCATTCAGATCATCCCCGATTCCAAGCTTATTGGTGGATGCTGGTGTACTCCCCTTGGATTTGCAACGCCAGTTGCTAATGATGAGGTGTTGGTATCGTCTTCACCGCATTCCAGACTCAGTTTCTTGTGCCATCGTCTCCCAGGATTCCCGATCTTCTGTTTTTGACACCCGTCCGAATTTCCCAAAGCCATTTGGTTACAGGATCCGGTCTGTTATGTTAGCCCTCTCTGTCCCAAGACTGGCAATTTGTCCTCATCGGATCTCAAGGGTGGGTTGTTGGCTGCTCCCTCGTGTGACATTCTGTAGGTCCGTTGTTGAAAAAAAGGGCTCACTTCCCTCTCATGTGTCCCTCTCCCTCTTTTTAGAACATGCCTCCGTTCATGAGGGTTCTGTCCCTGTCTATACCGACAGGTCTAAGACTGATACTGGAGTAGGATTTGGTGTTGTCTTCCCTTCCTTTAGTAGGGGTGGTAGCCTTCCTGGCATTACTTCAGTGTATACGGCAGAACTGACTGCAGTTTTATATGCTGTTAAAATTATTTTTACTCTCCCCCAATCCGTTTTTGTGATTTTTAGTGACTCGCGTAGTCTGCACTGGAGTCTTTTAATGTAACCCATCCATTGGTTTTATCAATTTTAGAGTGGCTTTTTCTTCTTGGCCGTCGTGGCCACCATGTAGACTTCTGTTGGGTACCTGCACATGTTGGTGTGGTGTGCAATGAGAGGGCAGATACTTTAGCTAAAGCTGCATCTTCTCAACAGCCCCCAACCAACTACCCACTTCCTGCTTCAGATGTAACACCTTACTTGCGGTACGCAATTCATACGTGTTGGCAGAGACGCTGGGATGTTGTTTCTCACAATAAACTAAAAGAAATCTTTAAGAGAGTGGTTGTGCCAAAGGCTCTTCCTTCTATGTCTCGGCGATTGGAGGTGGCTCTTGCTAGGCTTCGCATTGGGCATTCGCGGCTTACACATGGGTTCCTGATGAATGGTGAATCTCAACCGTACTGTGATGACTGTCTTGTTCCCCTTACTGTCCGTCACTTGCTGGTCGAGTGTCCGAGTCTGGGGGACCTATGTCAGAGATTCCTCGATAGGCATAAGGGGGCAGATGGTGCCTACTGTTTGTCCTCGATGCTTGGCAAAGCCTCTAGCGATTTTAGTGATGTTTTTAGTTTTCTTCAGGAGGCGGGCCTCCTTCCACTTTTATAAGTATTTGATATTTTATACACAATTCTTTTATTGTTTTTCAGTTTTTTGTTCCTACTACCAGATATTAACTTTAAATTGAATATGCACTTTTCATTTTGTTGTGCGTTTTACTTTGTTGTCCGGCGGCATATGACCCTGGCAGTTGCGCCGCCAGATTTTAATTATTTGCAATCAATCAATCAATCAATCTATCTTAGCAGGCACACCCCACTCACCAACTATTCCATCCACCTTCACATTCCCTACTTTACCATTCATATCACCGATCAAAAACACTCTCTCATTCCTTCCAAACTTTTCCATGCTCACTTCCTCATTTGTCCAGAACTCTTCTCTCACTCTGCTTGCACGATCTTGCATTGGCGCATACACACACACACAATTGCCCACATCTGTATTCCAACTTTCAATCTTACCCACGCAATCATTGACCCAACTGATCCATACTCTCTTATGCTCTTCTTCCATCATTTACTCACAACTATACATACTCCTTCTTTTGCCCTCTCATTCTCACCTACTCCTGCACATATACCCCATCCATACTCCCATTCTCTCACACTCTCACCTCTCCATTTCGTTTCAGTTATTCCGCATACATCAACTTTCGCACCCTCAAGCACCTGGACAATCTCTCTCTCTTTCACCTCATCATTCGCTCCCCTTACATTCCAAGTTCCGATAACCATGTCCTTTGTCCGGTCCTTGGTTGTCATCTTTTGGTCAGTCCTTGTCCGAGGCTTATTGTTTGTCTTTTTAGTTAGTTGTTTTCCGGGGAGGGGCACTAACCCTCCGCCAACCCTTTTAGTCGCCTTTTACGACAAGCAGGGATACTGGGGGAGTATTCTTGAAAAAATATCCTACCCCCAGGGGGGTAATAATAAAAATAATAATAATAATATCACCAGTGCTAACACTGATAATATAAATTCTAATAGAAAAAATACCGTAGTAATAACATAGTAGTAGAAGTAGTAGTAGTAGTAGTAGTAATAGTAATAGTAGTAGCAGTAGCAGTAGTAGTAGTAGTAATAGTAATAGTAGTAGCAGTAGCAGTAGTAGTAGTAGTAGGAGGAGGAGGAGGAGGAAGAGCAGGAGCAGGAGGAGGAGCAGGAGGAGGAGGAGAAGGAGGATTACTAGTAGCAGTAGTAGTAGTAGTTATTACTGTCGGTGTGCTACCCTTCTGTCTGATCGAGCAGACCTATTAACTGCAGGCAAACAACCTACACTGCACAGCCGTCCTGTGCAGTGAACTGATGTCCTCATAAGACATGCAGCATCTCGCCAGAGCGAGTCCCAGGGACTAGTGTGGAGGTTTGGTTCGTTGATGGATGCAGCTTGTGGGTCCCTTCTCAGTTAACAGAAGCAGGATAGTAGGGTCCACGTCACCCCCTTATTTCACTGTATGGTAACCACCCAACGTTGTAAATATTTTCCCAAGTTACACGATATCATTTGGCTTATCAATCAGTGTAAAGTCGTCTGGAGTGGAAAGAAAGGTATTAAATACTGAACGGAAGGATGGGAGAAAGTGAAGAGAGGAGGTCAGACATAGTAGCCTAAAGAATGATAAATAAGAGGAAAGAAGTATGAAGCACTACATCAAGTGCGTGTATGATGGGCATGCCTTCCTCCCACTCCCACCAAGTAGTAGTAGCAGTAGTAATAGTAATAATAATAACTAGAACTCCATAACTGTCCTACGGACAGTCACTTGTAAACAACTACTGTTTCTTAGTGACCTTGACCCTATTAGTGAGATTTGGATTTTATGCCTTGACACATAACCTTTTCCCTTTAGATTCCTTGGGCAGTCTCCGGTTCTCCTGGAATCACTGAAACACTCTGAGGCCTGAATTATAATACTTAAAATTCTTACAATTACGTCAAATAAGTGTGTAGCCACAATAAAGTGCCGTTGCCTTGAAGTAAGATATGTGAAATAAAAAAATATCTGAAGACCCTAAGGTAATTTCTTGTGTAACATTAACAAGGGATCTGACAGAGGTGTTGAAGAACACATGTGTCTGCTACTGTTTCATACAATGACCTTGACCCCACTGGGGAGGTTTAGGCTTTTTTTTCCTATCAGCAATGGCCCAAGCCAGGGCACATTTGCTGGTCTTTTCAGATTCATTACGCAGTCTCTGGTTATCCTGGAATAGTTGTGAGAATCTGTGGCGAGAATAATAATAATAATAATAATAATAATAATAATAATAATAATACCAGAGAAAACAATTGTCTCCATTTATGTAGTAGGTGGAGACTAACTAGAACTTTGTAACAGTCCTGCAGTAAGTCGCTGATCTCCACCTACTGCTTCTTACAATGACCTTGACCCAGTTGGAGGGACTTGGATTTTTCTCTATTAGCAATGGACTGTACCTGGACACATAGCCTGGACATATAAGATTCCTTTTGCAGGTCTCACTGAAAACTCTAGTTGACAAAGCCAACTTATATCATTCACAACATAATATTGATATGATACGTTATGACAAGCCCATCTGTTGTGCATAAAGGATTTGGATTTTTTTTTCTCAATCAGTAATGGCCCATGCCAGGGCACATTACCTGGGCTCTTCAGATTCATTGCACAGCCTCCTGTTCTCCTGGAATCGTCGCGAGACTCTGAGGCCGGAACAATAATAATACCAACAAAACTACTTGTCTCCACCTATTTACCAGGTGGAGAATAATAATAATAATAATAATAATAATAATAATTATCAAGCAATAATACTAAAACTTGGTAATAAAAATTATATATTGATAAAAAAATATTTATTTAATGTCTATATAAACAGTTGCTGTTATGATCAGTACGAGTATTAGATTCCACCTAATATGTAGGTGGAAGCTATGGTTTATGCTGGTATTAGTATTATTATCCTCGACTCTGAGTCTCGGAATGATTCCAGGAGAACCGTAGACTGCACAAGGAATTTGAAAGACCCAGGTTATGTGTCCTGGAATGGGCTAGTGCTGATATAATTAAAAAGAAAAGAAATATATCTCCCCAGTGGCATTAAGGTCATTGTAAGAAACAGTAGCAGAGACATACATTCTTCTACATCTTTGTCACACTCTTAGTTGATGTTACACAAGAAGTTACCTGAAGGTCTTCAGATCTTGTTTATATTATGCATACCTTATCACAGATTGAAGAGTCCTTATTGTTGCTATGCAGTATAAGTATGTAATTAATTGATAGTCTCCACCTACGACATAGGTAAAAACTATTGTTTTTGCTGGTATGCTTATTGTTCTTGCATCTGAGTCTTGCAATGATTTGAGGAGAACCGGAGACTGAACAAGGGACCAGAAGGTCCCAGGTTATGTGTCCTGGCAGAGGCCAGTGCTAACGGAATTAAATCCATATCTCTCCAATGGCATCAAGGTCATTGTAAGAAACAATAGCAGACATATGCATTCTTCGACACCTTTGTCAGATCCCTTGTTGATGTTATACAAGAAGATAATTTAGGGTCTTCAGCTTTTGTTTATATTACACATATTTTACCTCACACAGAAGCTTCCTTCTTGGGGCTTCAAAATTAATATACATGTCTGATTATAAATATTCTGACCTCAGAGTCTCACAAAGATTCCAGGGAAACTGGAGACTGCATAAGGAATCTGAAGGGACCAGGTTATGTGTACTGGCATGGACCATTGTTGATAGAAAAAAATGCAAATTATCGCGATGGGATCCAGGTCTCTTAAAAAAAAAAAAAAAAAAAAAAAAAGGGAGGTGGCAATTAGTGTTTGCCCGTAGGACCGTTACCGACTTGTTGTTATTATTATTCTCGCCCAAAAGTTTTGCGAGGATCCAGGAGAACCGAACACTGTGCATGGAATCTGAAAGGCCCAGCGTGTGTGTCGTGGCATGGGCCATCTCCAAAATCAGGTCAAGGTCATTGTAAGAAACAGTAGCAGACACATCCGTTCTCTGACATCTTTGTCAATTGCTTTGTTGATGTTGCACAAGAAGTTTCCTTAGGTCCTTCTTATTTTGATTATACTACACATACCATACAAAATGGTGATCTTGCTTATTGTTCATTCACAGTAAAATCACATAACTAATTATTATTATTCCGGCCTCAAGTCTCCTGACGATTCCAGGGGAACCAGAGACTGTGCAAGGAATCTAAAGGTCCCAGGTAATGTATTCTGGCATGGAGCATTGCTGATAGAAAAAAATAAGTCCAAATCTCCCCAGTGGCGTCAAGGTCACTAAGAAACAGTAGTTTGAGACTATTGACTGTCCGTAAGACAGTTACAGAGTCCTAGTTAGTCTCTACTTACTCTGTAGGCGAAGACCACTGTTTTCAGTGGTATTATTATTAGTATTCTCACCTCAGAGTCTCGCAAAGATTCCAGTAGAACCATAGACTGTGTAAGGCATCTGATGGGCCAAGGTTATGTGTCCTGGTGTGGGCCATTGCTGATAGAATAAAAATCAATATCTCCCCAATGGGTCAAGGTCATTGTAAGAAACAGTGGCAGACACCTGCATTCGTTGACACCTTTGTAAGATCCCTTGTTGATGTTTAGATTCTTGAGATCTTGTTTATATTCTACATACCTTATAAACCATGTGACGACGCATTCTGATTGCGGCTATACAAGAGCAACAGGTAACTAACTAGAATTCTGTAACTGTCTTGTGGACAGTCAGTAGTCTCCATCTACTGTTTCTTACAATGATCTTGACCTCATTGGAGAGACTTGGATTTTTAACAAATAAAACATAATAAACTCTTAGAAGTTGGTCTCCCAAGATTCATTTTCAGATTACTTGTTCAAGTCCCACTGAAATCTGCAGTAGACCTGACCACCTTGTATTGTTCACTCATACTACTATTATGAATCTTCCTGCCACTGAACATAAAGATTTGTATTTTTTTCTCCTACCAATGGCACATGCCAGGACACATAACCTTGGCCCTTCAGATTCCTTCTGCAACCTCCGGTTTTCCTGGAATTGTTGCAAGACACTGAGGTCGGAGCTTCCAATTTTGAGGATTCCTTATTGTGGGTACACAATAAGAACTGATAACAAATTGTTATTATTCTGGCCTCAGAGTCTCGCGGTGATTCCAGGTGAAAGGTAGATTGCACAAGGAATCTGAGGGGCATAGATTAATTGTCCTGGCATGGGCTACTGCCAAAAAAAAAAAAAAAAAAAAAAAAAAAAAAAAAAAGCAAGTCTCTCCAATGTGGTCAAAGTAACTGTGAGAACCAGTAGCAAACACATGTTTTCTTTGACACCTTTGTCAAATACCTTAAGGATGTTACACAAGAAGCTACCATAGGGTCTTAAGATCTTGTTTACATTACAGATACCTAACCACACGGGGAAGCTTCCTTCTTGTAGGAACATAATAATATGTAACTAAATATTATTATTCCCCTCGTAGAGTCTCCCGACAGTTTAAGGAGAACTGGAGACTATTGAAAGAATCTGAAGGGCCCAGGTTAATTGTCCTAGCATGGACCCTTGTTGATAGAAAAATATCAAAATCTCTCCAATAGGGTCAAAGTCACTAAAAAGCAGTAGATGGAGACCAGAGACTGTCTGTAAATATGCTGCAGCATTCTTGTTATTAGCATTCTTGCATTCTTCAACACATTTTTTCAGATCCCTAGTTCATGTTATTTAATAAGTTTCCTTAAGATATTCAGATCTTGTTTATATTACATATACATTACCACACACACACACACACACAAGCTTCCTTACAGTAGGTACACAGTATGTATAGGTAACTAGTTATTATTATTATGGTCTCATATTCTTTCAACAGTTTCACGAGAATCAGAGACTACACAAGGAATATGAAGGGTCCAGGTTATTTGTCCTTGCACTGAATATTGCTGGAAGAAAAAAAAAAATACCCAGCTAGGCCAAGGTCACTAAGAAAAAGTAGATGGAGACTAGAGGCTGTCCGATGGACAGTTACAGCACTCCAGTTATTATTCCAACCTCAAACTGTCCCACCGATTCGATGGGAACCAGAGACTGCAAACATTCTCAAGAGCCCGTGTTATGGGTGCTGAAGTGGATAACTCCTGATATAATAAAAAATCCAATCTACCCATTGGGGTCAAGGTCACTAAAAAACAGCAGGTGGAGATGAGAGACTGTTTTAGGATAGTTGCAGAGGCCTTGTCATTATAATTGTGGCCTCAGAGTCCCCCGACTTTTCCAAGAAAACTGCAAGGAATCTGAAGGGCCAAGGTTATATGTCCTGGCATCGACAAAAATCTTCCCAATGGGGTCAAGGTCATTAAGAAATAGTATGTGGCGATTAGTGACTGTCCTTAGGAAGGTTACAAAGTTCTAGTCATTATAATTCTCACCTAAGAGTCTAGCAACGATTCCAGGAGAACCAGAGATTGTGCAAGGAATCTGAAGTGCCCAGTGAATGTGTCCTGGCCTGGGCCATTGCTGATACTGTAGATAATTCCAAATCTCCTAAATGGGGTCAAGGTCATTGTAAGAAACAGTAGCAGACACATGCTTTCTTCTACATCTTTGTCAGAGCCCTTGTTGATGTCATACAAGAAGTTACCTTAGAGACTTGTTAACGTTACACATACCTTACCACATGGGGATCTTCCTTATTTTGGCTGCACAATAAAAATACATAACTTTTTATTATTATTCCAGACCCACAGTCTCCTTACGATTCCAGGGGAACCAAAGACTGTACAAGGAATCTGAGGGGCCCAGGTTATGTGTCCTGGCATGGACCATCTCTGATAGAAAAACAAATCTAAATCTCCCCAATGGAGTCAAGGTCACTGAGAAACAGTGGGTAGTGAATAGTGACTCTGTAGGACAGTTGCAGAGTTCTAGTTAATCTCCACCTACTATGTAGGTGGATACCATTGTTTTACTGGTATTATTATTATTAGTATTCTCACCTCAGTCTCGCAGGGATTACAGGAGAAGCAGAGACTATGTATGGTATCTGGGAAGCCTTGGTTATGTGTCCTGGCATGACCCACTGCTGATAGAAAAAAAATCTGGAATCTCACCAGGGGGTGAAGGTCATTTTAACCCGCGCCGTATCGAGGACGTACTTCCACGTCCTCACGTTTTGTCACAGCTAATCCCGAGGACGTACTTCAACGTCCTGCAATTGCAAGGTTCATAATTTCCACAATGTTCAATTTTCGCGAGTCATTTTTGGTACGTATACACGGGACACCTGCCTCAACAAGATGCCAGGCAGAGACAATGCCTTACCCAGCATGACCTCCTCCCCCCCCCTGCATGCCCTTTTCTCAGCAATTCACCTGTTATCAGTGACCTGGCCAGTATAGCCATGTCATGCCATGGTACGAAATTCAGGGCCAGAGTGATTCCCCAATCAATGACAATGTGGAGGACAAACTTTACATAGCATTAGAGGAAGAAACAGTTAAAAATGATGATCAGGTAATGTGGCAAAAAAAGGTCAGGTATTAGTGAGTGAAACAATGCTTATAATGCCTATATTACTGCTTGAAAACCAATATACTTTTGTACTACATATAAATTCGTAACAGTAAATAAATAAATACTGTTTATGAGTGGTGTGAAATAGTTATCCTCCCATAGAACTCGTTTTCTTTGGTGCCAGCCTGATAGAAAACCCAGTAAAGTAAGGAGGCTCTCCTACCTGTAATGAGTATTTTAAACCTCAGGTGAGCGATTTCTCTATGAATTTTCGATGTTTCTCACCAAAAGCGAAAGTTTTAGCAAAAAAAAAAAAGGTCGAAAATTGCCCGGGATTGGGGGGTACCAGTGGTCGAAAAGTGGCCGGGACGGGGCGGGTTAAAGAACAGTAGCAGACACATGCTTTCTTCGACACCTTTGTCACAGCCCTTGTTGATGTTACACAAGAAGTTACCTTTGGGTCGTCAGATCTTGTTCACATATACACATACCATACCACAGGGCAAAGCTTTCTTGTTTTGGCTACACACATAAACCCTCTCGTGCACGATAAGTTTCAGTAAGTTTCCCCGTGCACGACTTTATCCGCGAAGCCACCCGGCCCGGCTGCCCGCGCGCGGCAAATAACACGTATTCTCTCCTTATTTTCACCACCCAAAATCCATATACTGCCATGAAACCTATGTCATCTTATTTGTCGATGTTTGTTCTAGCTGATAAGCACAACAAAAAAACAGGAAAACACGAATAAAACAATATTAGGCGGCCGTGAATAAAATTTCGCTACGTCACGTTCACTTCCCAACATCACCATTCGAGTGTTTTCCATCATACAAGAAAATAATATTAAAAGTTTTGATAGAGAATTTTATCAGCTTTCTAAAGAGACAAATCCGGTGTTGATAAGATTTGTAGTTTTCGAGAAAATAGCCAAAAACTGAAAGCCATTTTTGAAAACAAATCAAGGAGCTCTAATATGGAAATTTTCTCGCAGATGTTATGTTTTTATTGCATAATGTTATGCAGAATTTCACCAGCTTTCTATTGAGCACCTCTTCGTTTCCATACGCCTCGTAGTTCTCGAGTAAATCGCCAAAAACGACTGGGAACTCACGTCCGTACGTCACTTTCGTGATGTGAGCACAGCATATGCAATATTCCCGCCTACGTAACAACGAATTCTCATCATAGATATTACATTGTTATGTCGTGTACGTACGTAGAATTTACTACTCTTTATCATGGTTCTTATACGAAATCGATACGTCCAATAGTTTTCGAGTAATTGGCCGACAAAGTGAGATTACTCCTCCGAGCGCTTTCGACTTCACCGAAAGTCTGTTCTCCCAACTTTTCCAACAGAAAATGCTCCCAGAGGCTTATATTTTGCAAATGAACATACGTAGAATTTACTGCTCTTTATCATGGTTCTTATGGGAAATTGATACGTCCAATAGTTTTGGAGTAATTGGACGACAAACGTAGAATACTCTTCCCCACCCGCATGCGAGATAAAAAAAACACTCTTTCCCTACCTCATCCACTGCTACATATTTTCGCTCGTTACGTTTTATTTTCTTTTTTTACTCAAAGTATACACGTAAAATATCATAAGGTTTTTGATAGTGCTGTCAGAAACTCGACATGACCACTAGTCTTTTTGCTAGGTTCTGACAAAGAAGCTGAACTTTCTTCCATCTCATATGTGTGTATGTAAAAAATATTATTTGTGTAAAAAATATTCAACTACAGAAATAGGTCAATATACAGATCATTAAAATACGGATAACTCACTTCCTCCAGAGGTGTTGAGATGCTGGCAGTAGCTTGAAGATGAGGAGTTATGTAGTGTGTGAGCATGTGCGTATGTAGGTGAGCGTGTGCTTGTGTGGGTGAGCGTGTGCGTGTGGGTGAGCGTGTGCATGTGGGTGAGCATGTGGGTGTGGGTGAGTGTGTGTGCGTGTGGGTGTGTGTCTGTGGCTGCGGCGTATCTTCTTCTCTCCTTCCAATACATTTGCCTAAAACACATGCGATCCACACAATTGATTTCTCCACGAACATTCGCTGCACAACATACGTATGTATATGTGGCTGTGGCATATTTCTTGTCTCTGACACTTGCACTTTGTTTTAGCAAAGTTAGTGAATGCATGAAATATTTCTCTGTGAACACTCACTGCGACTCTATTGTATTGGCACACACCACACTCCTTCACGAACACCCGCAGCATGTTTGACGTATATTTCACACAATTCCATATGCATTTTCACTATTAGAATCACAATAATTCCATCACTAAACACTTCTAATTCTTCCTTCCTGACTATAAAAACTGTACGTGATGCCTGCCCCATTCCTCACTATGGTACAATAATTTCACCAAGCCAGCCACAAAATCTTTCACACAAAATACACTTTAGGCATTGGCTTCATTATATACATATTTGTAATCACGCCATGGGCCTTGGGGAGGGCGAGAGGCGAAACCCCGCAACAGTGAACATGCATATCGGCTCGAAGGCCTAACGCTTCATAACGGACACAATTCCTTTTCGTGACATATATCTATGTTCCATCGACAATATCACATACAAATATGCTCATAAATATTGCATTATCACACTGAGTCCATAGGGGCTTCGGCTCAGGAAGCAGGGGGAGAATTAGTAGGAGTTTAAAGGGACTGAAGACACAACGCAACCCACCACCTGGCTGCTTGGAAGAGACTGAGGTATATTGCTATGTGCTGGGCCCAATGAGGCAGCTCAGTGTTGCCAATGCCTTACCATTGGAAAGCGCTATAATCGCTACAATTTGTCAAAATTTGACGCGATTTCGCCAGACACTTAATTTTTGGCTAATTTTTTTGTGCTTAGGAACGCGATTCGAGTGACTGAACACATTGAGAAAATCCACATGTCACACGAATTGTGTGACTGTGCCTGAGAGGTATGCAAGTTATTACAATTATCATTCCATGCTGAGAGTCTCCCAACTATTCCAGGAGAACCAGAGACTGCAGTAGGAATCTGAAGGACCCAGGTTATATGTCCTGGTATGGACCATTGCTGATAGAAAAGCAAATCCAAATCTCACAAATGGGGTCAAGCTCACAAAGAAACAATAGGCAGAGATTAGTGACTGTCTATAGGACAGTTACAGAGTTCTAGCTATTATTATTCTCGCCCTAGAGTCTCGCAACCATTCCAGGAGAACCGCAGACTCAGAAAGAATCTGATAGGCCTGTATTATGTGTCCTGGTATGGGCCAATGCAAAAAGAAAAATAAAATCCAAATCTCCTCCCTGGAGTCAAGGTCATTGTAAGAAACAGTCGGAGACACGTGTGATTATCGAAACGTTTGTCGGATCCCTCTTTGGTGTTACAGAAGTTACGTTATGGTCCTAATATATTGTTTATATTACACATGCTGTAGCACATAGTTAAGATTCTTTATTGTGATTGGAAAAAAATATGTTACTAATTTTTATTATTTCGTCCTTAGAGTCTCCTGGTCATTCTGGGAGAATTGAAGAATGCTTAAGGGATCTGGAGCACTCAGGTTGTGTGTCCTGGCATTTACCATTATTGATAGAAAAAAAAATCCAATTCTTCCCAGTGGGGCCATGGTCACTAAGAAAAAGTGGAAGGAGACCTGTGACTGTCAATAGCATAGTTACAGAGTTCTAATTACAATTTTCATCATCAATAGCCTCCACCAATGTAGTAGGTGGAGAATAATATTTTTCTCTGGTATTATCATTATTCTCACTTCAGAGTCTTACAACGACTGCAGGAGAACCGGAGACTGTGCAAGGAATCTGAAGGGACCAGGTTATTTGTCTTGGCATGGGCCATTGTTGATAGAAAATAAATCCAAATCACTTCAGTGGGGTCAAGGTCAGTGTAAGAGCCAGTAGTGGACACATGCCTTCCTTGACACATTTGTCCTCAGATCCCTTTTGATTTTACACATGAAGTTACCTTAGAGTCTTGAGATGCTATTTATATTATACATACCATACATGCCATTTAACAAAGCTTCCTTACTGTGGCTACACAATAAGAATGCCAACTACTGTAACTGTAACTAGATGTAACAAGTCTTCATTTATTGTTTCTTACAACGAACTTGACTCCACTGGGAAGATTTGATGTAAAAAAAAAAAATATGATAAATTAATTAATAAAACAAACTCTTAGGAACTGTTCCCCCAAATTTCATTTTAAAATTACTTGATCATGTACTGTTGAAATCTCCAGTAGACCTGACGACCTTATCTTCTTCATTCGTAATTCTGATATGAATCTTTCTGCCACTGAACATAATGGATTTGGATTTTTTTTTCTCCTAGTAATGGCCAAAGCCAGGACACATAACCTTGGCTTTTCAGATTCCTTCTGCAGCCTCTGCTTCACCTAGAATCATTGCAAGACTTTGAGGCTGAAGCTTCCTATGGCAATGCATCCTTATTGTGGGTACACAATAAGGATAGGTAACTATTACTAGTCTGTCCTGAGAGTCTCGAAATGACTCCAGGAGAACTGGAGACTCTGCAAGGAATATGATGTGCCATGCAGATGTGTCGTGGCATGGGTTATTGCTGATATTAAAAAAAAAAAAAAATCCCAGTCTCCCAAACTGCGTCAAGGTCATTGTAAGAAACAGTAACAGACACATGCGTTCTTCGACACCTTTGTCAGATCTCTTGTTGATGTTACACAAGAAGTTACCCTTGGGCCTTCTGATTTCGTTTATATTACACATACCTTACAAAATGGTGATGCTACTTATTGTGGCTGCACAGCAAAAATACATAATTAATTATTATTATTCCAGCCTCATAATCCTGACGATTCCAGGGGAACCAGAGACTGTGCAAGGAATGTGAAGAGCCAAGGGTATGTGTTCTGGCATGGACCATTGCTGTTAGAAAAAAAAAAAATAAACATCCAAATCTCCCCAGTGGCCACGAGGTCACTAAGAAACAGCAGGATGACACTAGTGGCTGTCCATAGGACAGTGACAGACTTCTTGTTAGTCTCCACCTGCTAAATACTCGGGGATGATTGTTTTCTCTGATATTATTATTTTCATTCTCGCCTCTGAGTCTCACTACGATTTCAGGAGAACCGAAGACTGTGTAAGGCATCTGATGCACCAGAGTTATGTGTCCTGGCATGGGCCATTGTTGATAAAAGGAAAATCAAAATCTACCCAATGGGTCAAGTTCACTGAAAGAAATAATAACAGACATCCTTTCTTCAACACCTTTGTAAGATCCCTTGTTGTTGTTACACAAGAAGTTATCTTAAAGTTCTGATATCTTGTTTATATTATACATACCTTATATACAATATGGCGAAGTCTCCTTATTGAGGCTGTACAATAAGAATAGGTAACTAACCAGAACTCTGTAAATGGCCTGTGGACAGTCACCAGTCTACCTACTGTTTCTGACAATGACTCCGATTCCATTGGCTAGAATTGGATAATTTTCTAAATAAAACAAAATAAACTTTTAGGAATCGGTCTGCCAAGTTTCACTGGCAGATTACTTGCTCAAGTCCCATTGAAATCTCAAGTAGACCTGACCACGTTTATATTGTTCACTAATAATACTGATATTAATCTTTCTGCCACTGCAAGTAAAGGATTTTTTTTTCTCTCTCTCTCCTGTCAATATGGCCCATGCTAGGACACATGACCGTGGCCCTTCAGATTGCTTCTGCAGCCTCCGTTTCTCCTGAAATTGTCACAAGACTTTGAGGTTGGAGCTTCCTATTGCTTCCTATTGTGAAGCTTCCTTATTGTGTGTACACAGTTAGAATTGGTAACTAGTTTTCTAGCTTGAGAGCCTCCTAATGATTCCAGGAGAACCAGAGACTGTGTAAGGAACTTGAAGGGCCTCGAATAAGTGTCCTAGCGTGGACGACTGATACAAAAAAGAAAATACTGATCTGACAATAAGATAGAGGTCACTGTAAGAATCTGTAGGTGAAGACTAGTGACTGTCTGCAGAACAGTTATAGAATTCTAGTCATTATTGTTATCGCTTCAGAGTCTCGCAACAATTCCACGAAAATCCGAGATTGCACAAGGAATCAGGAGGGATCAGCAAATATGTCCTGGAATGGGTCATTGGTGTTAGAAACAAAATTTAAATCTCCCCACTGGAGTTAAGGCCACTGTAAGCAACAGTAGCAGACACATGCATTCTTTGACACCTCTTTCTTCAGATTCCTTGTTGATGTTAAACAAGAAGTTACCTTAGAGTCTTCAGATATTTTTCTGTTACACATACCATATATGACATATGGCAAAGATTCTTAATTGTGGCTACACAATAATAATATGTAACTAATTATAATAATTCTGGCTTGAAAGTCTCCCAACGATTCTACTAAGGGAACTGGAGACTGCACAAGGAATCTGAAAAGCCCAGGTTATGTGTCCTGGATTGGGCAAGTACTAAAAGAAAAAAAAATCCATACCTCCCCAGTGGCATCAAGGTCATTATAAGAAACATTAGAGGACATATGAATTCGTCCACACCAATGATTCTCAAACTATGGGTCGTGACCCAAAGGTGGGTCGTGAGAGGAATTTTGATGGGTCTCAGGGACATAGAATAGGCCTATTGGTTTCAGTGTATTTTATTTACTTAACTGAAATTGTAATTATTCTTAATACACTATTAGCATGTTCAAAATAACTATGATAGGCTATATACCGGTTACTATCTCTCTCTCTCTCTCTGCGGGGGGGGGAGGGGTCTCGAAGTCTTGAAATATTCCAAATAGGGCCACACACTAAAAAGTTTGAGAACCGCTGGTCTACACCTTTATTAAATTCCTAGATGATGTTACACTAGAAGTTACTTTAACTCGTGGCGTCCCGTCGACGTTCTTTAACGTTCACACGTTTTGTCACTGCCAATCCCGTCGACGTACATAAACGCGAAAAAATTGCAAGGTCCCTAATTTGCACAATTTTCAATTTTCGCAAGTCATTTTTGGTATGTATACACGTGACACCTTCCTCAACAAGATGCCAGGCAGGGACAATGCCTTACCCAGCATGACCTCCTCCCCCCCCCCACATGCCATTGTCTCAGCAATTCACCTGTTATCAGTGACCTGGCCAGCATAGCCATGTCATGCCACGGTACGAAATTCAGGGCCAGAGTGATTCCCCAATCAATGACAATGTGGAGAACAAACTTTGCATAGCATTAGAGGAAGAAACAGTTAGAAATGATGATCAGGTAATGTGGCAAAAAAAGGTCAGGTATTAGTGAGTGAAACAATGCTTATAATGCCTATATTACTGCTTGAAAACCAATATACTCTTGTACTACATATAAATCCGTACCAAGTAAATAAATAAATACCATTTATGAGTGGTGTGAAATAGTTATCCTCCCATAGAACTCGTTTTCTTTGGTGCCAGTCTGATAGAAAACCCAGTAAGGTAAGGAGGTACTCCTACCTGTAATGAGTATTTTAAACCTCAGGTGAGCGATTTCTCTATGAATTTTCGATGTTTCTCACCAAAAGCGAAGGTTTGAGCCAAAAAAAAAAATTTCCTAAAATGGTCGGGATTGGGGGGAGTCAGTGGTGGAAAAATGGTCGGGATGGGGGGGGTTAAGGTCTTTAGATCTTGTTTATATTACATGTACAGTCACGTTCTAAATTCCTGTCCTGCGAGCAAACCTTATAAACCCCAGAGCAGTGAATCTGAACCACCGTTCATGAAGTCTCAGTTCTGGCAGCAGTTGGTGGTCTGCGGTGTGAACTCTAAGGAGGAAGGGTAGTGATGGTGGTGGAGGGTAGGTGGTGGTGGGGGAGTTGTTATTACCGAGTTAGCAGTGCGGTATATTAGGCATTTTTCTTATGGATGTAAAACCAACACCAGCATGTCACACGACTCGGGTGGTTACGTGCCATATGTGCAGTTATGTCATGCATATTCAGTTTCCTAATTCCAGCTGAAAATGGTGGTCATTTACACTGTGACACAAACTACCCCTCAGCCCGGCCACCCTCCCTCTCCCACCGCGAATCAACTGATACGTAATATGGGTGGAATAGAAAACATTTCCTCTAGACTAGTTATACATGCATAACAAATGGAAGCATAAAGGAAATCATGAGGGTGAGAAACCAGGTTGTTATAGCACGTCATTTGAAAAAAATAATAACAATAATATTAAAACATAGCATGGCAACAGTTTAGCTAGAGAGAGAGAGAGAGAGAGAGAGAGAGAGAGAGAGACCTGTACCCAGTGTAGATGAGAATAATAAATATCACCTGTACAACATATCTGATGCGTTATTTGTCCCATCGTAATTTTTGTTTGGCACCATGCTAAAAGCTAGGAAACGGGCAGGTGGGAAAAAAATACGTAGTGCATTGGCGTGTATGCGCCACCTACCCACGGACTATGACGACATTTGGGGTTGCAAACATTGGTGCTTACCAAATACAAGCATATTATACAGAAAAACAGCAACGTATTTCACGTCTCGCTTATATAATTATGGCAAGGCACACTGTATGGTTAGGATAAGTTAAACCGGCCGTTAGACACAGCATTCAGGACCAACAGGTAAGGAGTGTGGTGGACTATAGTGGTTACATCACTCATCGCGTCACCCTGACTTTAACTGAGTCCCTGTGTATACAATATCATAATACCCTAGATCACCACTGTGTAAGGGATGACGGTGTGAGCAGAGCCATTGCTAATATAGTTATAGACTGTTTAATACATGGTGATTTTGTAATCATAGCCTGTGTTTCGACCGTTTTTGAGGTTTTAATAGATAATATACAATTATATAAACGTGCGAACAGAAGACATACCTTGCTGGTGTGACCCCCATGTGAAGACAGTGCCATATTTATGAATAATGATCTACACCACAGATTGTTTGTTAGCTTTTTTTTTTTTAATTGTTTTGGTCATAAACTGAAATATGGTATTTTTACATGTGGAATCATTACTTTAGACAGTTTTGTGACACTCACTTTCTCTGGCTTTCTTCCGCAAATGACTGATTTACCAAAAACATCGCAAGAAAAAATTTGTGACAATAAGCATTGTCGGTTTGATATTTTTGTCGCGTGTCACGAGTTAGGTGACACATAGATCCTCGGTTCAGTGGCTTAGATGGTGTCCAGGGAGTGGTTATGGATTAGTTTAGGGTAGGTTTCGTTTGGTCAATTTCATTTGCCTACTTTGGCCCCCCAGAGTTGGATTGGTTAGACTTTTGAAGACAAAATTATGTTTTTCGGATGGTTTTTGATGTTACTTCAATGTTTCTGATCTTAATTTCCATCGCAGATTTAGTGATACTTCCCCGCCAAACATCAAAAACCATCGGGAAAAAATAATTTCGTCTTCGAAAGACATTTGTGACTGAAATGATTTATTCACCCATCAAAGCAAATGTAGTGTATCTGTCTGGGTAATCGATCCACTGCAGTAATTATTCGCTGGGTTATAGAACGAACTCATTACAGTTTACAACACATGCCTCACAGTGACATATAGTGTGATAATTATTGCTGTATCAGATAGGCTACAGTTAACCATCTGATGGTACTCGTTTGGTAATCCGGACTGACATATTCATGACCTGGTTATTTGTTTGATCACCTTATAGCAAGGTTAGAAAACGGTAGGTAACCCACGCCACTGCACCCGGTGGGTGGGTGTTATGAGGGGTTGGACATAAACTTACCAGACATAACCTGACCACCTAAATGTTAAAAAGGACAAGAACTCACATGACACAACACACTAGTAAGAAAATAAATAACCTCACATAGTACGTCTCTTACGTGACCCTTCCTAATGTGATAAATACTCGTATGTTGGTTTACTGTACTAATTCATTCTATCTCTTCTGACGTTTTAAATCTGACAAGTTAAAAAACGCGAGTTTGAAGGTAACTTGCCACTATATAATTTGCTGCCAACCTTCATTAGAATAACATAAACTCAGAAGATGAGTATGTTAAATCAGATCCATATATTTTTGACATTAACAAATTTTTCACACTGAGTTTTAGTCCTTTTTCAGTTTGGGTTTTAGTTTTTCCGGTACATTTTTTTTTTTTCTAGGTGGTGAGTGTTGTCTGGTAAGTTATTGTCCTGTGATTTTGTCTTTGTAGTGAATTTTTGTCTGGTGTGATTTTGTTCTTTGTCATTTTTTTGTTCGGTGAGTTTGTGCCCGTGGCCCATGTTTAACGCTGATGTGCGTTGAGGAAGGGGTGTCAGGGATTTGATGGTTGGGCAAATCGGGCGAGGTGATGGGAAAGGGGTTTCCTGATGGTGTAAGTGAACAGGGGCGACTGCTGCGTTCCAAATAACAGGAGACGTGTCATTCGTATTACAACAGATAGCTCTAGTGCAAGGCATACCAGAGTATTCCCTACGGACGCTGATTTTGCTAAATAGTGTGCGTAAGGCACAGTGCCTTATATGTAACTGAATCCACCAGGCAGAGTGTAGTTCACACACAGACACACACACCTAGTGCCATTAAGGAACGATAGGCTGTATATGCGAAGGCGAATACAGTTATATTTCGTTCACAGTAGATACAGGTATATCGTACCTTCACGATATGATGGATATAGTTTAACCTATTAGTCACGTTTCATATCTCTGCGATAAAACAACCAGTTTACCTGCAGGTCAAATCTGATAAGATAAGCAAAGCACTGCCAGGGTCGTGTTTGTCAACAGATGTATCACTGCCATCGTTGTTTTCACCTTGAACTGTAAGGTTACCAAGCGTGTGTAGAAATAGCATATTTATCTAAATCTATACATGTTCATACAGTCATTCCGCTTGGCCTAACATGGTCGTCAACACGCTAGTGGAAATCTGGTGTGTGGAAGGGAACGGCCCCACGAAGGGAGCATGAGTTCCGTCCTCGAAGTGGGGTGTGGAGGCATACTGGT
Source organism: Coenobita brevimanus (assembly GCF_032717465.1). Taxonomy (NCBI): domain Eukaryota; kingdom Metazoa; phylum Arthropoda; class Malacostraca; order Decapoda; family Coenobitidae; genus Coenobita; species Coenobita brevimanus. The sequence goes on from NC_137055.1 coordinate 25,016,458, forward strand.
AAAGGCAAAAAGTTAAGTGCATAATGGGTGTAGGTAAGCACGGGTGTACTGGAGAAAATGACCCACGAATAAACAATGAAAACACATTTTTCACTATTTAAAATACGCATTTGTTTATTAGGGAACGGCAAATGGAACCTGACTCCGACCTCAAGCCATCTACCATCACCTACCCTTTCTTCTCCCAACTGTCTTCTCATCATTCGCATAGCCCTCCCTTTCAGTGCTCTAGTGTAAACTATTTCCGATGTCTTAAATGTCGATGTGTCTCACAGGTAACGTCGAGGGGAGGCAGCACCACATTTTTCCGTGGGTGGACGTCATGCCTCATTACTGTATATATATATATATATATATATATATATTCATTCATTGCCAGACACCATGTATCCCAAACGGGGTGGCCAAGGGCTTAGAGTTAATTGTTTTTTACAGGGAGGGGTACTAATCCTCCACCAACCCCACTTGACACGTAGGGATGCCAACAGCATCTGGTGTTCCCAGGCGGTCACCCATCCAAGTACTAACCAGACCCAACGTTGCTTAACTTCGCTGATCGGATGGGAAGCGGTGTACTCAACGTGGTATGGCCGTTATATATATATATATATATATATATATATATATATATATATATATATATATATATATATATATATATATATATATATATATATATATATATATATATATATATATATATATAACTTTCGAAAAATTTGACACTCAAGGTTTGCTGTCAGTACTGAGTATGATGTGTAGTATTTTACACATGACTGTAATAAAACTAAATATTCAAGTTAAGGAAAACGTGTAGAGGCCTGAGTGTTAATACTTGTCGGTGGTTTCTGTTATTAAATAAGTCAATGTAACTTCACACCTGACAAACACAGTGACTACAGACTTGTACGTTTGGACTACTGATTTTTCATTTTCTTTAAAGTTTTTGTTTATTACGAACTGAACAACCATTTTACTGTATTATGGGTGATAAGCACAGGTATACATACTGTTTCAGATATGGCAACAGGTCGTGCAAATGCCCTCGATGTTATCACAGCCAGGGGCAGAATTATTGGTATGTGGGAAGGAGGCTGGTTGCCACACCAAACAGCACATGAACTGGGTGTGAATCCGCGAACTGTGAAGCGCTGGATTACCCGCTGGCAGGTAGATGGGTCACTTCGCATCCGACCCAGGAGTGGACGGCCCAGGGTTACTATAGACCAACAGATTCAAGCAATCTTACAGGTTGGCATGCAAGTAATGTCTATCTATCTATCTATAGCCTGACGCCCTAATCCCGCAAAGGGTGGCTGCAGACAAAACGCCTCCAAGTCACTCTGTCGCCCACCATTTGACTCCCCTCCCCCCAACTCACCCCCCCCTCCCTCATATACCTCTCAACTCCATCCCTCCACCTCATCCTCGGTCTACCCCTCCCTCTCCCTCCCTCCACCTCACCTACATACACCCTCTTAGTCAGTCTTTCATTCTCCATTCTCTCCACATGTCCAAGTAATGGATTATGTGAAATATATTACTCTGATTTGCTAATATATTACCATCAGTAATAAGTAACCAAACTGCAATATGCCTAGTGGCACACAATAGACAGCTCCTTTTATATCTTACATTAATCCATTTTTACACACAGACAGATAGATATAGACTAATAGACAGATTTGACATAGATATACGTCACTGTTAATTATAAGTTTAGTTTATCCTCCACTACAGTTAAGACACCAATATAATTTAGGTTATATTCCCTTTAATAAAGACTTTGTGTAGCATAACCCATTGATGCGTCTTCTGTTTTGGTTTCTTACCGTGAATATGCCGTTAATGGCTCCCATTTCTTTGATCAGACTATCTTGAGACCTAAGGTCACCTATATCCCTACGGCTTCGTAAAAAGTGCAAAGCTTTTCATCATCTATCCCCATACAAACGGACATGATAATATGTATCGTTTTAGACACTCCTTCGCATACCTTACGGATCACGGGTTCTTATACTTTTCTTGCACACTGACCACTCGGAGTTATCCAGTGAGTATGTAAACTATTTCGAAAAACGAAACATTTATTCAAATGTAATGTGCCATTAATTACCATTTCAGGTATGTCGATACACGCATACTGAAATAAAGGTATACGTAGATAGAAACTGCAGCATCATCACATTACAGCTAGATCAATATAAACCAATAAGATTCACATCCAACACACAGGAACACCATATAATTTCACATGCGTGTATAGACGTTTGCCGTGCCATGCAGATATGGGTTACAATTAGCAGCACCTCTTATGCGTTGTGTAACATGATTTATGTAATACACGAAACCAGCGTATACACAATGGGGTCAGTACGGTAGGGTAGGCTGGTCAGCAATTCCTGGTGTTTGTATATTTATAGTACAGCCTTTTCAGTCATGTTAAATGTATTCTTTCCCCTCCTACGCCTTGTGCTGCACCTCCTGCCGTATTGTTTGTCCTCCATACACATTACTTCCTCTCCTCCGTGTCCTTGTCATTGTAGTTACACCAGGTATTTTCACAAACGTGTAACATCATTATTCCCAACAATATGTCTACCACAGCAGATGTCATACTATGCATCTACTGTATGCATTGCCTGACGCTATTTACAGTTTCTCTGTGGCTGTTATATACTAATGGCACCTGCAGTAATAACTATATGCATCAGAATGCATACGGATTGCCCCAATTCTGTTTCAACACCAAATAATAATAATAAAAATAATCGTGATGCTGATCATCATGATCATGATTATGTTGATGTTTCTACTGCTTCTACTACTAATACTGCTATTACGAATACTACTAATCATAATGAGGAACATGTCAATATTTTCCGCCAGCCTTTGCCTGTGTGTGTGTGTGTGTGTGTGTGTGTGTGTGTGTGTGTGTGTGTGTGTGTGTGTGTGTGTGTGTGTGTGCATGCATTAGAGGGATATGTAGCACATGACTTTCGCAATGTTGTAAAACTGTTCAGCAGTATCTACATTTCTCCACTCTTCAGTCCTTAAGGGGAGGTCGGATCCCACCCCCTACATATACAGGGCATTAAAACATTACATAAGGGAAGTTAGAAACACTTAAGGTAACTCAGAATATGTTGTAAAGCATAGTTTCAGACACTGTTGTTAGACCGCATGGGTGTATGTGGGGGTAATGGCCCTACCAACCGTAAAACTTGCCATAGGTCAAGTACTGCAGATATGACGTCGGCATAACAAAGTTACAGAATAAAATCTCATAATAAATGTATGTGTTGTTACACGCTGTTGGCCAGTTGTGGACGTTAAGGCCCTACTAATATTTACGTTAACAATCACTGGGAAAGTGAAGACCAATCGGACATGGGCACATAAGTGCAAAGTTGTAGACCAGGGTCTCATAATAAACGTATTCAACATACTGAGGCCCAGGGCCGTATCTGGGTGTCAGGGCCACCAGTATTAATGGATGAAATTGGTTAGGGACAGAAAATACACAACCAAATGTTATGGCATGGTATAACAGTAACGGTGGCAACGCATGGTCCATATTTCACCCTGGGGGGCGCTTTCCCAGTTGCCAGCACCCTCCTCCGCACGACTTAATGTGGCTGTAAATGAGTGATGGACGGATACTTAATATGCCATCATGATATCACTACACCACTACACTTGCTGGCGTGGGTATGCAGTGGTCATAGCATTATCAAACAAACTGCATATCTATTCTATGCATTCCTCTCTAACACGCCCTGTAGGTTATTCACAGGTACACCTTTGAATACAGTCATAGCCTAAAAAACATGCAATTTTATTGTTTCAGTACATATTAATAACGTTATTAAGAGACCCACCATGTATGACAAAATACTCATATAAACGTTAGTGTTCAGCGACAGTGGTTAGCAACTGGAGCGGCGTTCGTTGTCATACATTGATAATTTGTGTGCTTTGTGATTCAAGCTTTCAGTATACAGTTTAACCAAATACTTAGTGGATCCTGTAATGGAGCTGCACACAAATCTGTGACATGTATAATAAACGACACATCAAATAATTTACATACTAGCAATATATGATACCAAAACTATCACGTACTCGAGCCACTCATAAAGGAAAGGGTGTAAACTCCCACTGATCGGATATATAGAAACTCCAGCACATTATGAGATCATTAATTGCGTTTTGAATCTGTTCATTCCGGTAATTAAGGGTGCTAGTGCGACGGTCGAATCTGTGGCACGAGACAGGCCGACGTTAATGTTGTTGGGGAAGGGGGATGGTAGGCTGGTATAACGTTAGCACCCGATGACACGCATATCTTCAGTGAACTAATTAGGACTATTAACACAAAATACTTTGTTTATAATTCTTTCTTACACCATGTGGTCTCATATTTCACAGGCCTGAGCCATGAATATTATACTTTTTCTCTTTAATGATAACAACATAGATAAACACTTTGCAAAACCTGTTCGAGATGGTGGCAGTACGAAATTACTATGTTCGTATCTTATTTTTCCTTTTACTGCTTATGCGACTGTAAAGTGCACAATAATTAACTTTTGAAAAGTATTAGGTAAGACGTCAACACTTGTGTGTTTCCGAATAATGATGGGTGACTGTGACATCTACTGTATACGACTGGACCTATGTGAGTGGCTGAGTGACCCTCTCCATACCTCTCTCCCTCTTTATCTCACGCTACCACAGTTGTCTGACCTCTATAGGATAATTTCTAATAAATATTGTTTAATAGAACCTATATAACTGGTTCTCCAAAACATCCGCACCCAATACGTCTTTCTCGCAGCCTCCTCCTTCATCTACTGTATTGTCCCGTGACAATGTATGATAACGTGATGTCTTGGGTAACGCAGTGGGCAGAGGGTAAAGATGAAAACGTCGGTTTTGGAAAGGCAGCAACAGGGGGGAAAGTTGTAAACTAACGAGGAAGCCCCACTGTTAGGGCTTGTTTACACCAAGTTACCAAGTGTGATGGTCGAGCACTGGAATATGCATCGTTTATTCTTTTTCGCTGTCTCCGCTATTTAAAAATAATAGTAGTGACAAAATACTTGCAGGCAATATACAGTGCTCTGTCATTATCAGTCCCTCATGATTTAAGGCATGCTAAACATATTCCTGTGTGCAATTCCGTTTCTGTGAGTTAAACACTTCCATAGTTCTAACTAGCTTAATTAAGTTTGCAGGATGATGTCGATGGGAAACTACAAATCATTAAATAATACGAAGTGTTACATAAATATGAACACAATTATACATACTTTTATCATTACATCATAAATAAAAATTATATAAGACGACCAAATCTAGTATAAAAAATGTTTAAAGAACCACCTTCTCGTAGTTAATGTCACTAAGTTTAATACTTTATCCCGGGAATTCCCGAGATAAAAGAGAATATCCCGAGATTGTTAATGTCCTGAACATTGTCAGCCCGTAGGCGAGGGACGGTACCGCTGGGGAGTAGATGTGGTTACCCAGTTGATTAGAACGTATAGTGGTTTTAGAACAGAAAAGTGACATGTCGACTGGCTGACAATTAGTGGGGAAAATGTTTTGTATTGTTACTTATGACTACCATCCACTGTGAATATCATCACAGTGCACAGACACACTACTGCTACAATTGCACATACGATCAGGGTCCCCACCAACCCTGCGTACATGGCGCCGCCAAGCTATGGACGCCCACCACTTCCACACATGGCGCTTCATACATCAAACTCATTCGTGTATTATGTTAGCGTTAAATAGTTTACAGACAATAAGTCCTGTTGTCGTATGATAGTTAATGGTGAAGGAGGAAATGCCTCGTGAAGCCAGTCGTAAGTTGATGTAACGATTCAAGGGAAAAACTGTCTGACCTCTATAAAAACTGTCGCATTTGTTGATTAAAAGAAAGATAACACGTTTCTGTGGATCCTAGTCAAAACAGCCGTTCGTTAGCACTTCCATGCGATGTTATCACGACGTCAGGTTGCAAATGGATGGCAGTGCATTACAAAAACAGACGATCAAACATGATTCAAAACAGAATAAAGAGACAAGACTCACAGCAGGAAACATTATTTATTCCCTCACGCACTAAAAACACACAAGCGACTGGAATCTCTCTCTCTCTCTCTCTCTCTCTCTCTCTCTCTCTCTCTCTCTCTCTCTCTCTCTTAGCTAAACTGTTGCCATGCGATGTTTTATTTATTTATTTTTTTTCAAATGACGTGCTATAACAACCTGGTTTCTCACCCTCATGATTTCCTTTATGCTTCCATTTGTTATGCATGTATAACTAGTCTAGAAGAAATGTTTTCTATTCCACCCATATTACGTATCAGTTGATTCGCGGTGGGAGAGGGAGGGTGGCCGGGCTGAGGGGTAGTGTGTGTCACAGTGTAAATGACCACCATTTTCAGCTGGAATTAGGAAACTGAATATGCGTGACATAACTGTACATATGGCACGTAACCACCCGAGTCGTGTGACATGCTGGTGTTGGTTTTACATCCATAAGAAATATGCCTAGTATACCACACTGCTAACTCGGTAATAACAACTCCCCACCACCACCAACCCCCCACCTACCCCCCTCCACCATCACTACCCTTCCTCCTTAGAGTTCACACCACGGACCACCAACTGCTGCCAGAACTGGGACTTCATTAACGGTGGTTCAGATTCACTGCTCCGGGGTTTACAAGGTTCGCTCGCAGGACACGACTTTAGAACGTGACTGTACCTTACCACACATTGACGTCTCCCTGTTTTAAGGAAACAGTACAAGTACGTAATTAATTATTAATTTCCACCTACGCAGTAGGTGTTTTTGCTGGTATTCCTATTATACTTTTCAGCTCCGAGTCTTGCAATGATTTCAGGAGAACCGGAGACTGTGCAAGGAATCTGGAGGTCCCAGGTTATGTGCACTGGCAGGGGCCAGTGCTAATAGGAAAAAAAATTCCATATCTCACCAGTGAGATCAAAGTCATTGTTAGAAACAGTAGCAGACACATGTGTTCTTCTAAAATTTTGTTAGTTCCCTTGTGATGTTACACAAGATGTTACCTTAGGGCTTTCAGATCTTGTTGATATTTCACATTGCCTACATGACAAAGATTCCTTAAAGTGGATACGCAGTAAAAATGCGTAATCATTTATTATTTTTCCCTTCTCAGAGTCACATGTCGATTTCAGGGGAACCAGAAACTGTTCAAGGCATATGAAGGGCCCAGGTTATGTGTCCTGATGTGGAACACTGCTGATAGAAAAAAAAAATCTAATCTCCCCAATTGCGTTAAGTCAATAAGAAACAGTAGTTGGAGGCTAGAGACTGTTCATTGGACAGTTACAGAGTTCTAGTTAGTCTCCACCTACTGCTTAGGTGGAGACTATTTTTTTCGCTGCTATTATTGTTATTATTCTCGCCTCAGAGTCCCGTAATGATTCCAGGAGAAATGGAGACTATGGAAAGAATCTGGAGGGCACAGATTATTTGTCCAGGCATGGGCCATTGCTGAAAAAAAAAAAGGAAAATTCAAATTTCCCAAATGGGGTCAAAGTTACTGTGAGAAACAGTAGCAGGCACACGCTTTCTTCGACACCTTTGTCAGATCCCTTGAGGATATTACACAGGAAGTTACGTTAGGGACTTACGATCTTGTTTATATTACACATACCTTACCACACGGGGAAGTTTCCTTATTGTGGCAACACAATAATAATACGTAGCATCTTATCATTATTCCCCTCTCAGAGTCTTCCAACAATTCCAGGAGAACCAGAGACCATGATAGGAATCTGAAGGGCCCTGGTTATTTGTACTAGCATGAACTCTTGTTGATAGAAAAAAAAATCCAAATCTCTCCAATGGGGTCGAGGTCACTAAGAAACAGTTGATGGAGACCAGTGACTGTCGGAAGGTGAGTTACAGTGTTCTACAGTAGTCATTATTATTCTTGCCTCAGAGCCTAGCAACCATTTCAGGGTGACCAGAGACTGTTCATGAAATTGAAATTGGCACATCTGGGTACCAACTGCAACCACCCTCCCAAGTTCAGTCAAAAACATTTTTCCACTTTTGGCTGTATACACACACACACACACACACACACACACACACACACATGTCCTGGTCACCGTCCCAGAATTACAATATTTAAGATGATACCACTGGTACTACTACTACTACTACTACTACTACTGCTGCTAATAATAGTAATAATAATAATAATAATAATAATAGTAATAATAATAATAATACCTACAACTCTGTAACTGTATTGTGGACAGTCACTAGTCTCCACCTACTGTTTCTTAGTGATCTTGATCCCACTGGGGAAATTTGGAATTTTTTTCTACTGGTGATAGGCCATGCCAGGACACATATCCTAGGCCCATCAAATTCTTTGTGCAGTCTCTTGTTCTCCTAGAATCGTCAGGAGACTCTGAGAGCTGAATAATAATAATTAGTTACGTATTTTTATTGTGTAGCCACAATAAAGAAGCTTTGCCACATGTCATAAGAGGTATGAGTAATAGAAAAAATATCTGAAAACCCTAAGGTAACATCGTGTGTAACACCAGCAAGGAATCTGAAGACAATGGAGTCAAAGAACACATTTGTCTACTACTGTTTCTTACAATGACTGTGACTCCATTGGGGAGATTTAGATTTTCTGACAGCAATGTCCCATGCCACGCCACATTTGCTGGTCCCTTCAGATTCCTTGCACAGTCTCCATTTCTCGTGGAATCGTTGTGAGATTCTGAGGCAATAATAAGAATAACTAGAACTCTGTAACTCTCTTATATACTGTACAGTCGCTAGTTTCCACTGACTGTGTCTTACAGTGACCTTGACCCAACTGGAGGGATCTGTGTGTGTGTGTTTTTTTTTTCTTTTACATTCAACCATGGTCCATTCCACGAAAATTAATCTTGGTCTTTCAGGTTCGTTGCGCAGTCTCCGGTTCTCCTGGAATTATTGCGAGACTCTCAGTCCAGAATAGTTATAATTAGTTACCTACTCTTATTGTGTACCCACAGTAAGGAAGCTTGGCCATGGGAAGCTCCAACCTCAAAGTCTTGTGACAATTCCAGAAGTACCGGAGACTGCAGAAGGAACCTGAAGGGGATAGGTTATGTGTCCTGGTCTTGGCCACTGCAAGGAGGAAAAAAAAAATCCTTTTCTTGCAGTGGCAGAAACATATCAGTATTATTTGTGAACAGTATAAGGTGGTCAGGTCTACTGGAGATTTCAGTGGGACTTGAGCAAGTATTCAAATATCCGCTTTTGGTGAGAAACAATGGAAAATCACCAAGAAAGTGGTCACCGGGGTCTATAAGTGGCCTACACAGGTATACCTTCCATACATCTGATACCGTTTTCTATGGAGGTGTTCCGCAGCTGCCAAGTTTTCTATGGTAGGGCTAAGTGCGGGAAACCATTCAAAATATGTAGATATTCATTTATTACAAACAAAAGAACATGTAGTACAAAATTATATTGGTTTTTATACAAAAAAAATAAAGGTGAAACAAGCATTGTTCCATTGGGCGAACCTAACGAAATCTTCCCAATTGGTCATTGATGATTCGCTAACATTGTTGTTTCAACATACATCTCATTTTTTCAACTTGCATAATAGTTTTCCAATAACATTATACCAGTTTCCATTTTATATAACTGTTATCACATACTTACAGCCCTTACGATTGTATTCAGCGTAATGTTGGCGTATATTTACATAGTGAACGCACTCGCTATGACTGTTGTTTCAACATACATTTCATTTTTTCAACTTACATAATACTTTTCCACTAACATTATACCCGTTTCTACTTTATATAGCTGTTATCGCATATTTACAGGCCTTACGATTATATTAAGCGTAATATTAGTGCATATTTACATAGTGTGCGCACCAGCTATGCCTGTTGTTTCAACTTACATTCTATTTTTCCACTTACATTATACATTTCCACTAACATTACACCCGTTTCCACTTTATATAACTGTTATCACATATTTACAGGCCTTACTGTTATAGTGAGCGTCAGATTATCACATATTTACATAATGAGCAAACTCCCGATGATTACTGTTTCAACTTACATTTTATTTTTCCACCTATACTTTTCCACTTACACTATACCAGTTTTCACCTATTATTACTGTTGTCACTTACACACCTCACTATTATAGTGAGCTTCAGCTTATCGCATATTTACAGCACTTAGAGCGTCATATCGCAAGCACACACAGTATCAGTAATGCACTAACGTATGGTATTCTTTGAAGCAAGGCCCATCACACAAGCCAATGTTTCAGTCCACACACTCGTGCCTCGTGTCGTTTCTTTGAGTGATTTCTCTCACTTGGGAACTACTACAGACGTGACACTGCCGCTGGGGTCTAGGGCAGTTCGGTTGAGGAGGTATGGTGCTGGGGAAGTGGCCTGCGGTGAGGCATAGGGGAGTCTGTGTGGCAGTGGCGGGGTGGTGGCGGTGGTGGGGCCTGTCCTCTGCATATTTCGCGGGACAGCTCCCTCACAAACCCCTCAAAAGTCTCTGAGCTTCCCATTATCAAGGCATGGAAGTAGTGGCAGTTGAGGACCGTGAGATCAAGCAAGTGGAAGAAGAGCTTTTTGTACCACTTGATCGTGGTCCTGGCACCCTCTACACTGGAAATCATGGAGTCAGACTGATTCAATTGCCTCACGTTGATATTGTAGTCCAATTCCGACTCAGGTTTCCAGACATGGTGCCTCCTCTCGCTGTGGTAATCCACGGAGTCTGTGCGATGCATGAGGGGGCAGTGTACCGTCGATAGGAGAGAAACTTCCCTGTTGTGGTTCCACAGGGTGGCGAGGATGTTATTTGCCTTGAAAAACACCACCTCATTCTTGTCAAGTTTCCTCCCAACCTTGACTATGTGCCGACGGTTTGTCTTTACTATACCACAGACTCCAGTGTCGTGCAGGTGTAGGTACCGTGCGAGAAGGGGGCTAGTGTACCAGTTGTTCAAGTACAGCACATGACCATGATGAAGGTAGTATTCTATCATTGTCTTTACCACGGCACCAGAGAGTCTAATATTTCGATCTTCTTTTATGTCTGTCTGTGCGCCCGTATACAAGACTATGTCTTGCACATAACCAGTCTTACAGTCACACATAACAAAGATCTTGAACCCAAAAGGTGTCTCTTGCTGGGTATGTACTGGCAAAAAGAAATATTGTCTCTCCACAACACGAGACTCTCGTCTATGACAGGGTCTCGATAAGGATAGAAGGATGAGCGGAAATTTTCCTGCAGGTGATCAAATACCAGCCTTATTCTCCTCATTCTATCCATGTTATTAGCATTAGCAGGATCGTCGGCATCATAAAAGTGGAGGCGGCTGAGAATTTGCTGAAATAGATTCTGGCCCATTACTTTCCCAAAGAAAGGTGTTCTGGTTATAGGGTCCATACACCAGTATGCCGTAATTTGTCTTTTCTGTAAAACACCCATCAAAAGAACCAGGGCTAGAAAGATAAACATCTCGCTTATGGTAACTGGGTAATCATACTGGAGGGAGTGCCTGCTTCTCCTACTTTCAAGCTCATTTTCGCAGAGCTGGCTGCTTGGAAAGGTGTTAGTATATTCCACAATCGCCTCCACAAACTCCTCCCCAAAGAACAGGTGGAAGAAATCCACCCTGGTGGAGCCGGTGTGGATTTCTGGAGCCGTGCAACCAGACTGCCACTCCTCAGTGAAGGGGTTAATGATGGGAGTGAAATTACTCCCACCTTCCCAGTCCCAAGACACACTACCGTCTCCAGCCTCGTCCCCATTGTCACCTTCGTCGGGGTGTGGAGAGGGTGGTAGGGGAGGTGGAGAGCAGCGTCCTTCCCCACTCACACTCCTTTTCCCTCTCCCTTTTCCTTTCCTCTTTCCCTTCCCTTTCCGTCCTTTCTCCACATCATGGGGCTGTGGGGAGGAAAAGCGGAAATATTGTGGGGTGAAAGATGTGCTAGGGAGCGGCTCCTCCTCACCTCCCTGCTGCCTCGCACCACGTGCTCATGCTGCCTCCCTCACACCACGACTTTCACTTTCACCGCTCACTCCTGCTACATCACTTTCGCTTTCACCACTCACTACCGCCATACCACTCCTGCCTTCCCCATACAAAACACTAGGACCATACCTGATTCTCCTCCTCCCCGTCCCTTCAGCTCTCTGTGTCGAAATCCTTTCTCTCCCGAGCCATGAGGTGGCACCACGTCCCATAGCTCCGTTCTCATCCTCGTCCTCGCCCTCCCTTTCCTCTCGGGGCTGGAGAGATGTGCGTGCACGTAGTTGGGGTCCAGGCAGGCCTTCTCTAGCCTCACGATACGCCACGTAACGCCGCTTCCTTGGGGCCGGTACTTTCTCATCATTGCTGCTTGTTTTGTTCTCGGGAAGCACGTAATCATTGTCCACCACGTCGTCATCAAGAGGGGAATCGCTGTCGCCTGTGGAAGCGTCCAGGGCCGCTTGAATTTCAATGTCAGAGAGACCTTGGCTTGCCATGTCTATTCAGGGTCACTGCTAACAGGTGAGTGACTGAGACAAGGAAGTGTACGGGTCACGCGGGGTCAGGGAGTGTCCCCGCCTTGTGGCAGGTTGTGGAAGGTGTCCCATGCCTACATACCAAAAATCAAGCTCGAGATTTGAAAAATGTGCAAATGACGGACCATGCAATTGCAAAAGTATGGGTACGTCGTCAGCTGTCAGCATGACAAAACGTGGTGATGTATCCATACGTCGTTGGGATGCGGTGGGTTAACAATAAAAACTTTTAGGAGTTGGTCTGCCAAGTTTCATTCTCAGAATACTTGCTCAAGTCCCACTGAAATCTCCAGTAGACCTGATCACCTTATACTGTTCACAAATAATACTGATATGTTTCTGCCACAGCAAGTAAAGGATTTTTTTTCCTCCTTGCAGTGGCCCAGGCCAGGACACATAACCTATCCCCTTCAGATTCCTTCTGCAGTCTCCGGTACTTCTGGAATTGTCACAAGACTTTGAGGTTGGAGCTTCCCATGGCCAAGCTTCCTTACTGTGGGTACACAATAAGAGTAGGTAACTAATTATAACTATTCTGGACTGAGAGTCTCGCAATAATTCCAGGAGAACCGGAGACTGCGCAATGAACCTGAAAGACCAAGATTAATTTTCGTGGAATGGACCATGATTGAATGTAAAAGAAAAAAAAAAAACACACTCAGATCCCTCCAGTTGGGTCAAGGTCACTGTAAGACACAGTAGGTGGAAACTAGTGACTGTGCAGTATATAAGAGAGTTACAGAGTTCTAGTTATTATTATTATTGCCTCAGAATCTCACAACGATTCCATGAGAACTGGAGACTGTGCAAGGAATCTGAAGGGACCAGCAAATGTGGCGTGGCATGGGACATTGCTGTTAGAAAATCTAAATCTCCCCAATGGAGTCACAGTCATTGTAAGAAACAGTAGTAGACAAATGTGTTCTTTGACTCCATTGTCTTCAGATTCCTTGCTGGTGTTACACACGCTGTTACCTTAGGGTTTTCAGATATTTTTTCTATTACTCATACCTCTTATGACATGTGGCAAAGCTTCTTTATTGTGGCTACACAATAAAAATACGTAACTAATTATTATTATTCAGCTCTCAGAGTCTCCTGACGATTCTAGGAGAACAAGAGACTGCACAAAGAATTTGATGGGCCCAGGATACGTGTCCTGGCATGGCCTATCACCAGTAGAAAAAAATTCCAAATTTCCCCAGTGGGATCAAGATCACTAAGAAACAGTAGGTGGAGACTAGTGACTGTCCACAATACAGTTACAGAGTTGTAGGTATTATTATTATTATTATTATTATTATTGTTATTACTATTATTAGCAGCAGTAGTAGTAGTACTAGTAGTAGTAGTACCAGTGGTATCATCTTAAATATTGTAATTCTGGGCCGGTGACCAGGCCATGTGTGTGTGTGTGTGTGTGTGTGTGTGTGTGTGTGTGTGTACAGCCAATTGGAAATTTTTTTTTGACTGAACTTGGGAGGATGGTTGCAGTTGGTACCCAGATGTGCCAATTTCAATTTCATGAAAGTGTTTTTTCTGAAGGGGTGATTTGGCCCATAATAATTGTCTCCATCAGTGTTACAATGAACGCTCGTGGAAAAGGTGACGGGGCATTTCTGTGAACTTTCATTAACCTCTGAAGAGAGAGAGAGAGGGAGAAATAGACAGAGACAGAGACTGTACATCTATATTCAGACAGCAGTTACTTCACTGATGCTACTGTACAAAGGGACAATTATATTCTGCAGAAATTAGCAGTAACTGTGGTGGTGGTAGTTTTGGTGGTGTTGGTGTTGGTAGTAGCTGTGATGACGATGTTGGTGATTGTAGCTGTGGTGATGCTGTTCTGGTGGTGGTGGTGGTAGCTGTACGGTAGTTGTGGTGGTGGTGGTAGTTGTGATGATGATAGTGGTGGAGGTAGCTGTGATGGCAATGATGGTGGTAGTGGTAGCTGCTGTGGTGGTAGTGGTGATAGCTCTGATGATGGTGGTTGTGATTGTTATGATGGTGATGGTAGCTGTGATGATGGAAGTGGTGGTGGTGGTAGCTGTGGTAGCAGCAGTGGTGGTAATGGTATCTATAATGATGATGATGGTGGTGGTAGCTGTGTTGGTTGTAGCTGTGATGATGATGGTGGCAGTCGTAGTAGTTGTGCTGAGGGTGGTGGTGGTACCTGTGACAATGGGGGTTTTGGTAGCTGTGATGGTAATAGTTGTGTTGGTAGTTTGGTGGCAGTGGTGATACCTGTGATGATAATGAATGTGGTGTTAGCTACGGTGGTAGTGGCACTGATGATGGTAGTACCTGTGATGATGGTGGTAGTGGTGGCAGCTGTGATGGTGGTGGTAGCTGTGGTGTTGGTGGTTGTGATGGTAATTCTGTTTGTGATGGTAGTTGTGGTAGCTGTGTTGGTAGTATTGGTGGTGGTCGTAGTGGCGGTAGTTGCCATTTGGAAACGGCTGTCAATTGGGCAAGCTCTTCCCCCAAAGCGAAGTGTGGTTCCAACACGACCTTAATCTAGACAAGTGTTGAGCGGCCTGAAAGGGCCGCGGGGCTCTTGTTGTTATTATTATTATTATTATTATGGTATTATTATTATTATTATTATTATTATTATTGTTATTTTTGCTTGTGGTGGTGGTGGTGGTGACAAGCCTTTCCCTCCCTCCCTTCACTCTTCCTCATTTCGCCTCATTTGACCAAGCTCCAGTGTACTGTACTCGTATATAAGGTTCGGGTTTTGACAAAAGTTACTAGTGTCTAAAGAACATCAGAAGTGGGAGAAACCTTATCTTTAAGAAAACAGAAGCCCTCAACACTAATTGATGCTTTAATTAACCAGCTTGTTAAGCATACTAGCCCTGATGATTACGAAATAACTGAACAATTTGTTTGTGTTATTACAGTGTATTTAATGATCTTACTGTGAGTTCTGACGGTAGTGGAAGTGAAAGTAGTGATACTGGTGATGCTAAGCACGATATCAGTACTGTAATAGGACGAAACAGGTGTACTAAGTGTTACAATGAGGCTCCCAGATTTAGACGCAATGTGAAGCAAGAAGTTGTTCTAGGAACTCCAGGTGTTCATGACGCAATACTAACACATACTGAATTTCCTATTTTCAGCTACTTTATCACAGATGAAGTAATTGGATGTGCTCTTGATGCAACAAGTATACTGGAAACAAACCTACTGGAACAGGTAGATTTTGTTGAGCTGATGACAGGAATAGACCTGTTCAGAAGTGGGCTGGACAAGGATGAATTTCATCCATTTCATAAACTACTAAGAACTCAGTTTCTTTGTTCTTTTCAGTTATATACAGTTCATAAATTGCTTTCTAATGGTGAATATACGTTACCCTTACATTTGTGTGGGAGTGAAAAACTATCTTTGAAAATAATTTGAACAGTTTTAGAATGGCTTAATTTTATGGTCATGATACATTTCTTGAAAGCAGTGATAAGAAACAGGGAAGCGAGCATGGAAGTGAAAAAGTTACTGCATGGCAGTATTGTGATACCAATTCTAACGTAATGAAGCTTGGACCTTGTTGGAGGGACAGATGTCAAGAATGAGAGCAGTGGAAATGAGAGAAGCATGAGGAGTCACATGGAGAGACAGAGTGACAAATAATGAAGTGAAGGAGCGTTGTGGTGTGGATGTGGATGTGATAGGAAGCGTTAGGAGAAACACACTGAGGTGGTTTGGCCATGTGGAGAGGATGGAGGGTGAAAGACTGACGAGGAAAGTGTATGTGAGTGAGGTGGAGAGGGGGAGAGGGAGGGGAAGGCCAAGGATGAGATGGAGATATGGAGTGGAAAGGTGTATGAGGGATGGGGGTGTGAGCTGGGAGCAGGGCGGTGAAATGGCGGGGGACAGGGCGACATGGAGGCGATTTATTTGTGGTCATCCCTTACGGGATTGAGATGTCTGGCAATAGTTAGATAGACAGATACATTACTGACATTAAATTAAAGACTAGCCTCAAGAAAAGTGACACGGATATTTTTCACATAAGTGTAGTACTACTTTTCCACAATGAAACTTTTACAAAATTCTGATTAAAACAAGAGTTACATTTAAAATAAAATAAAGCCTAAACGAAACAACAAAAGTGACACAGGTGGAGGGACATCACGTATCGTGTCTCGGACAACACATGCACAAAGTTCATTTGATATAACTTAATTTATTTAGCAGAAATTCACCATTAATCTTTGGGGTCTTTCAGCACCCTGTGGCATTTCGCGCGCGCGCGCGCGCGCGTCTCTGTGTGTGTGTGTGTGTGTGTGTGTGTGTGTGTGTGTGTGTGTGTGTGTGTGTGTGTGTGTGTATGTGTGTGTGTGTGTGTGTGTGTGTGTGTGCTTTAATCCTAGCTCACGACAGGTTAATGTTGGAAATCTGTAACCCAGTGTGTTTATTCATTCCCAGCTTAATTTATATTTTCCATGCAAGACATCAAAGTAGAAAAGTTACCTCTCAGAAGATGGGGCTGCCAGCATCCATTCACTTAATACGGTGCTACCTACAGGTGCCTGCATACATAATGACAAGTCAGTCTTATCTACTTGGTTTCTTGGGAATCTCATCCTACGTTGGATGTTAAACAGTTAGGTAACAAATTATCACTTTCCGGTCTGGTAAATCAAAGCGCTCCAACTGGATGTAGTCCTCAAGGGTACTACTCTGAGAATTTGTTGAGGGTTTAGTGCTCAGTCTGCTGAGAATATGTGACTAATCACCCTTGGATAAATGTCTGGACTCAGAAGCGTTACCTTGGTATAGTTTTCATGTTGCAACCCCAGACCCATCTAATCATGATCCCATTGACCTCCAAGAAACTGGATAATTACTCTAAACTAGTCACTACCATAGGTCTTTTGTTGAAACTATCACTGATTATCAACAATACCCATTGCATTGTGTTTACTATGAAAGTAAAACGTTAAAAAATAGCCCACATCTCAGTATTAACGATTCTCCTCTCTGGAGAGTTGGTCACTAAATTTCTAGGTACAAGTATAGTAGATGACTTTAAATTATCTTTTGAAGAACATAATACGTTTTAAGTGTTTTATATTATAAAACACACTAATAGTAAAATTTCCATTGGTATAGGTATTTTTAGTAAGGCTAAACCCTTATCATACTTAATTGGTTTACATATCCATATAATATTGATGGTATAGAGGTTTGGGATGAAACCAGTTAGTATCATACTGGATCTCTTGTTACTCTGCAAAAGAGAGCAGCTACAGGTATAATTATAAAATTGGCATCTTTTAGGGGACAATCTTTGCCTTTATTTTTGCCATTAAACTTTTTTTTTCTTTAGGTATTTATTGTATAAAATTAATGTTCAAAATTACAAAAGTTATATCTCCTGATATGATAAAACAAATGCCTATTAGAATTACTGATGTTCGTATTCATTTAACTAGGCATAGGCAAAATTTATATGTTCCAGTAGCAAGAACAACACTGATAACAAAAGCTTTTGGACAAGAGGTCGTTGAAGCATGGAATTATTTAAAAAAAAAAAGAGTATATTCTGAGTAAATTTTCAGCATACAAACCGAAATTAAAAGAGTGCATGCTGCGTGAAGACTACTAATGTACTATTTTGAATTTCTGTATGCTTTTTGTTCTTTCTGCTATGTGTTTTACTGATTTCTTTTTTTTTTTCATTTGTCAGGACTCCATATTATAATTACAAATCATAATAGATAGATAGATAGATAAATAGATAGATAGACAGATAGATAGAAGCAGCAAGTCAGATGATGAGAAGGTATTGTGTCTGCGAGAATCAAGCAATGCTAAACATGCTTACACACTCTAACTCAAGGAATGCTTTATACGCACACAACAGCGCCTAGTGACCATACACACATACTCACACACAAGCTTCTTGAACATTCCAACAACAGTGTAACACACGTGACACGACCCCTGCTACACCAGAATTTAGGAAGCAGAGCTCAGAAGGAGGCTAGCCATAGAACCGGCAGGTAGTAGGGAGAAGGAGCCTAGCAACACGGGCGAGAGAGAGAGAGAGAGAGAGAGAGAGACTGGGAGGTAGCTCGCAGGACTTTATACTTCACTCTGTGTGTGAGACTTTGTTAATATTTCCAAGACAAATAAAAATAGTCCTATACTCATCTTTACGTCTCCTGTCATTGCATGACAAATGGGAACGAAGATTATCTACTTACAAAAGTACTCAAGTACTGTATAACAACCGCTCGTTCACAAGTCTAATATATACATAACTAATCTACAAAACTCCACTACAAGAATATACAAAGTTATTGTAAGATATGGCGGCAGCGAATGTACAAACCTCGTCTACAAACCAACAGTGAATTCCTACAAAATACAAGCCCACGAGTGTACAATTGATTCTGCATTATCATGAGTGAAAACAAAAAATACCTCTTACAACCAACAACTCACAACCAGCTCCTGACAGTATTCTCTCCAACCCCCCCTCTGTCTCCACGATCATCACGCTGATTTAGAAGTGATCACACGACGTCTTGCCAGTAGTTTAACAAAATATTGATACAAACAATCTTGCAATTTCTACAACGAACCAACGAATTTCAACCATCTACAATCAACTACAAGTAACAACTCCACGAGTCGTCTGTATAATCTTCTACATGCACCTATGAGTAGTGGCAGTCTTCATCCCACAACGAGTAAATCACAAGAAAAAAGGACCGAGAATACATCAAGAAAAACAAAACAAAACAAACAAACGAAGAGTGAGATACGACTCACAACTCACAACCACCAGACCTCACCCTCCTTTCTCTCCTACCGTCCCCCAACCTCCACCGCTGACGCAGGAGTGAAGATGTCAAGACAACGAAGCAAATACCAATCCCATATTCACAACTCATCTTACTCACTCATCTTCACTCAAGTTATCGCTACTCATTTACTGACCACAGCTACCAGTGTGGGAAGTCGACGTCACCATACGTGTGCTGAGACGACGCCAAGCCGTGTGTCTGACACCCCACAACACGTCAATCAACCCGTGAAGAACAACGCTATCACCACGTGCAACACCACTCACACCATTTCCACCACGGTAAAAATTAGTGAGTTACATAATTACTTCATTTATACAATACACAGTGATAGACAAAAAACTTCTGCACAAACATATAAAACGTATATACCGTATAGTTACAACTTAAATACATATACCTACTTCAATTATCTTCATAATTCAATCATTAAATACTTGCACCAACAATAAATATTCTACACTGTATATATTCATTCATTTATTATAGCATTTATTTACTACCAACGAGTGTTACCAGTTATACCTACATAAAATACGTGTTGCATACATACAGCTATACATTATTACATCTACAAAGTAATAAAGAAAATATACCATCACAGTTACTCAGTGAGCGATTAAAAGAACTGTATTAAACATTTATTAATTAAAGCTACCTTGTGGAAACAGATAAATTAAGGTACAAGGAAAACCAGAAAAAAAAAAAATGCCCAACAGAAATGACGTTAGCAAGACTGAACATCTTCAACACAATCGTGAAGACAATGATTTCCACACAGTGCTGACACATATATTGCCCACGTTAGGTAAAAGTGAAGAACAAGTCAGTGTATATAGTTAATACTGTATATAGTGTGTATATATTTTTTATATAAAATAACAAAATATGGGGATTATATAATATCATTTTCAGTAATATCTGTGCAAGATAAACTAAACCTTAAAAAATGGTCCCAAGGGATTTAACCAGCAATTATGCAACCATGAACAACACAGAAAAAGCGTAGACAAACGAAGAAAAACAAACTATAGAAAATCAATGCATACAAAAAAAAAAAAAACACAGTAAGATCACATAACAAACTAATGAAAATGTGTAAGTGTTACTACAAATGCCAAAATACCACATAAACTCGTTCTATAAGTGAAACAAAAAACAAATTGTTGTCTCCACAAGCAAGTGGCATGGCACATCATCACATAAACTCCTTCTATAAGTGAAATAAAAAGCAAATTGCTGTCTTCACAAGCAAGTGGCATGGCACATCATCACATAAACTCCTTATATAAGTGAAACAAAAAGCAAATTGTTGTCTCCACAAGGATGTGGCATGGCACATCATCACATAAACTCTTTCTATAAGTGAAATAAAAAGCAAATTGTTGTCTCCACGAGCCAGTGGCATGTCACACCACCACTATCATCGACCGCAGCATGATCGGATTCAGTGTCAGGACTGCAATTACTACAATTATGTAACTACAAACGATATGTAACTACAAACAATATGTAACAATTATGTAACAGTTGCATTAACAAAATGTAACTACAGTTATAAGGCCAACACAATTATGTAACAGTTGCATTAACAAGATGTAACTTTTATGTAATATTAACTACAATTATAAGGCCAACACAATTATGTAACAATTGCATTAACAAAATGTAACTACAATTATAAGGCCAACACAATTATCCATTATCACAATATTACATAACAATTCACAATGTTACAATTATGTATTACCACAATGTTACTACAATATTATGTAAAGTCATACAATTTTACCACAATTCTGTATTACCAGAATCATCATACAAGTTAGGTGAAATATTAGACATTACTAAAGGGATAACTCAATAAGTAATGTATAACCTAGCAGTATTATCATTGCACAATTACATGCGTATGTCTGTTATACATACACATCTTACAAAATGTCATACAACAACCATGGCATTTATTCAAATATGTATACAACTTGTTTAAAATGTAATATTACTGGATCAGTACAATATTAACATGATTATTATATGTATACAATATTATAATCAATATTATGTACTAACAGATTAGCATATGTCAATGATGATTGCTGTCGGGGGACCTCCAGTATGTGGCCGAGCAGTGTCAGGACTCCAAATCATAATAGATAGATAGATAAATAGATAGATAGACAGACAGATAGAAGCAGCAAGTCAGATGATAAGGTATTGTCTGCGAGAATCGAGCAATGCTAAACATGCTTACACACTCTAACTCAATACACACATACTCACACACAGGCTTCTAGAACATTCCAACAACAGTGTAACACACGTGACACGACCCCTGCTACACCAGAATTTAGGAAGCAGAGCTCAGAAGGAGGCTAGCCATAGAACCGGCAGGTAGTAGGGAGAAGGAGCCTAGCAACATGGGCGAGAGGGAAGAGAGAGAGAGACTGGGAGGTAGCTCACGGGACTTTATTCTTCACTCTGTGTGTGAGAGACTTTGTTAATATTTCCAAGACAAATATAAATAGTCCCATACTCATCTTTACGTCTCCTGTCATTGCATGACAAATGGGAACGAAGATTATCTACTTACAAAAGTACTCAAGTATAACAACCGCTCGTCCACAAGTCTAATATATATATAACTAATCTACAAAACTCCACTACAAGAATATACAAAGTTATTGTACAGCATATTTTCACGCCAACCTTTCTCCCACCCCGGCATTCCTGAGAAAATATATATATATTTTTTTTATTTCATATCTCTGCTAATAACAAAAAAAAAAAAAAAAAGGTGTCATAATACTCACGAATCCTTCGACTTCAAGCTGATTTTTTTTTTTTTTTTTTTTTTTAAATAACAGAACGGAGGAAGGAAAAACAAATGGAGAAAAAAAAATAATCCATACACCAGATTACTGGTGTCCTCTGTTCATAAAATATCTGTAAGAATTAGACTTGAACAGTTGTAGGTTGAAATTTGGAGGAAAACAACTCTGGGGAAGCGAGTTCCAGAGAGATGCAGTTCGGGGAATGAAAGAATTCTGATAGGCAGAAGTTCTGCAATGTGGTTGAGTGACATTCCAGTCATGAGCGTTACCAGATGCCCGTGTAGCACGAGGGAAGGCATGGAGAGGTGGCACCATGGACGCAACTTCGTCTGAGCATTTGCCAAAAAATATCTGTAAAATAATGCAAGGGAGGCAACATTCCTTCTTACTTGCAGGGGAGGTAGTTTATATGTAATGGCAGGGTTGTTAATGATTCTAACAGCTTTATTCTGAATTTTGTCTAGTTGTCTTAATGCAACCTCTCCACAACCATTCCACAAGGGTGAGCAATATTCAAGCTGAGAGCGCACATGACTCTTATAAATTATAGCTAACTGCTCATCGGCGAAGAAGTTACGGACTCTGTACAATAATCCAAGTTTCCTTGAGGCGGTTTTAGCAAGTGATCTGACATGAGAGGTCCAGCTGAGGGCACTGTTAAGTGAGACACCAAGAATTTCAATACTTTTGGAGATGGGAATATTAGTAGCACTGAAGGTAATGTACGAATCTGGCAATATCAGTCTATTAGTAAACTGTATATATTTAGTTTTACTAGCATTAAAAGAGACAAGGTTGTTTTGTCCCCATTCACTGATTGTAGATAGATCTTGATTTATGGAGATGGCTGTATTGAGTTGAGAGGTAGAGATATTAGACTTTGTAAATGGATGTCTGAGTGTGAATGAACTATGTAGTGTTGAGTCATCTGCATATGAGTGAATGGGATTGTGAGTGACAGATAAGAGATCATTAATATGAACCAGAAATAGGGTTGGCGCCAGAACTGATCCCTGTGGCACGCCTCAGATGGTCTGTGAAGTGCATGTAGGGAGAATGAGAGAATGGGGAAAGGGGGAAATTTTTTTTGTGGCAGAGGTGTGGTGACACAACTAAGGCATAGACTAGTGGATAACACTTCCAGAAGGCTACAAGCCACCACAAACATTATTTCTGTGTATATTTTCCAACCTTGTTTCATGATTGCTGATGCGAGTCTGGTAACCATAGCAACAACCTTGAGGCAGGCTGGCTTAGCTAGCTGCTTGCCTCACGATGCTCCACACACACACACACACACACACACACACACACACACACAAAATAGTTATTCATGTACTGTCCATAATCGAAAATATTTTCCACTATAACAGAATTTTTTCCTGTGATTTGTACTTTTTCATCATAATGAATATACCCACACGAAAAATTTCAATAATAATCAGGCACTGATTTCATCATGTAACAAATTGTCTGATTCCAATATTCACATAAACAGATACAGCAGTGATGCGAGGCTTGCCTCATCTCATTTCCTCCTCCCTTCCTCCCCAACCTCTTACCTTCTCCATTCCACTGTATTTTCCACTATAACAGAATTTTTTTTTTTTTCCTGTGATTTGTGCTTTTCCATCATAACAAATATACACACACAAAAACTTTCAATAAAAAATAAAGGCACTGATTTCATGAAACAAACATTCTGCTTCCAATATTCACATATATAGACGGCGGTGGTGCAAGGTGCCACATTGTGTTCCTTCCTCCCTCCGTTCTCCACCTCTTTGCATTCTCCACTCACTACCTCCTCTTCCATCTTCTCATCCGTGCCAATATCCCCCTCTCCAGGATCGTCACTACTCTCTGAACCATTCCCATCATCAGAAATAGCATATAAAAGTACAGGGGGAAACAATGGGCATACAGTGGAGGACTCACGTGATCCACCCACGTCATGTGATGCATAAATATCAAAACTCAACATGGTGGTCATTTTCCTCAGAGGAAGAGTCACATTCTCCACTCACAGTTGACAATAATGTCACCTCGAGTTCTCTCCCTATCGCACTATCACTAAGGCCTTTTCTTTTCTGGCCTTTGGCCTTCATTGATGTTGAAGTTGGCAGTTGTGGGCACTCAGCCAAGGATCCGGACACAGGGAAAACTTTTTGTATATATCTATCCATTACGGAGATACACAGTTAACTGGAGCATGACTCGGATGGATGCAGGAGGCTTGCAGGTGGCTGCTTGTGGTGAAAATTACCTGTGGAACACTAGATCATGTATACATGTCACCCAGACATCCCTGGGTCATCGCATAACTTGAAGGTGGTATATACTAATACTGATGGTTTAATATTGGCAAGGCTTGAAATTAACGATTTCTTATGGGAACATGAACCTGATGTCATGTGCTTTGTAGAGACCAAATTAAGAGAAGATATTGATGTTCATTTAGGAGATGGTAAATACAAACTGTGGAGAAGAGACAGAAAAGAAAAAGCAGGAGGAGGAATGATGATAGCAGTGAAAAACAACATAAATGTAGATACCATGGAAATGGGACAAGGCAGGGCTGAAGTGATATATATGAAATTAGAA
Organism: Coenobita brevimanus; assembly: GCF_032717465.1. NCBI lineage: Eukaryota > Metazoa > Arthropoda > Malacostraca > Decapoda > Coenobitidae > Coenobita > Coenobita brevimanus. The sequence goes on from NC_137055.1 coordinate 25,041,368, forward strand.
ACTGGAGAGAATGAAAAGAGAGATACGGCATTAGTGTATGTTCCCCGTAAGACGAGAGCATGGAATGATGATGAATACCAGATGTTGTCAGATATGGCTAGTTATTTACAAAAAATAATTGAGAAAAGCAACAATATAATTTTGGTGGGTGACTTTAACTGTAAAGAAGTGAGCTGGGAGAAATGGGACTCAGGAGGCAATGAAGGAGGCTCGAGTTTTGAAAAATGTGCAAATGACGGACCATGCAATTGCAAAAGTATGGGTACGTCGTCAGCTGTCAGCATGACAAAACGTGGTGATGTATCCATACGTCGTTGGGATGCGGTGGGTTAACAATAAAAACTTTTAGGAGTTGGTCTGCCAAGTTTCATTCTCAGAATACTTGCTCAAGTCCCACTGAAATCTCCAGTAGACCTGATCACCTTATACTGTTCACAAATAATACTGATATGTTTCTGCCACAGCAAGTAAAGGATTTTTTTTCCTCCTTGCAGTGGCCCAGGCCAGGACACATAACCTATCCCCTTCAGATTCCTTCTGCAGTCTCCGGTACTTCTGGAATTGTCACAAGACTTTGAGGTTGGAGCTTCCCATGGCCAAGCTTCCTTACTGTGGGTACACAATAAGAGTAGGTAACTAATTATAACTATTCTGGACTGAGAGTCTCGCAATAATTCCAGGAGAACCGGAGACTGCGCAATGAACCTGAAAGACCAAGATTAATTTTCGTGGAATGGACCATGATTGAATGTAAAAGAAAAAAAAAAAACACACTCAGATCCCTCCAGTTGGGTCAAGGTCACTGTAAGACACAGTAGGTGGAAACTAGTGACTGTGCAGTATATAAGAGAGTTACAGAGTTCTAGTTATTATTATTATTGCCTCAGAATCTCACAACGATTCCATGAGAACTGGAGACTGTGCAAGGAATCTGAAGGGACCAGCAAATGTGGCGTGGCATGGGACATTGCTGTTAGAAAATCTAAATCTCCCCAATGGAGTCACAGTCATTGTAAGAAACAGTAGTAGACAAATGTGTTCTTTGACTCCATTGTCTTCAGATTCCTTGCTGGTGTTACACACGATGTTACCTTAGGGTTTTCAGATATTTTTTCTATTACTCATACCTCTTATGACATGTGGCAAAGCTTCTTTATTGTGGCTACACAATAAAAATACGTAACTAATTATTATTATTCAGCTCTCAGAGTCTCCTGACGATTCTAGAACAAGAGACTGCACAAAGAATTTGATGGGCCCAGGATATGTGTCCTGGCATGGCCTATCACCAGTAGAAAAAAATTCCAAATTTCCCCAGTGGGATCAAGATCACTAAGAAACAGTAGGTGGAGACTAGTGACTGTCCACAATACAGTTACAGAGTTGTAGGTATTATTATTATTATTATTATTATTATTGTTATTACTATTATTAGCAGCAGTAGTAGTAGTACTAGTAGTAGTAGTACCAGTGGTATCATCTTAAATATTGTAATTCTGGGCCGGTGACCAGGCCATGTGTGTGTGTGTGTGTGTGTGTGTGTGTGTGTACAGCCAATTGGAAAATTTTTTTTGACTGAACTTGGGAGGATGGTTGCAGTTGGTACCCAGATGTGCCAATTTCAATTTCATGAAAGTGTTTTTTCTGAAGGGGTGATTTGGCCCATAATAATTGTCTCCATCAGTGTTACAATGAACGCTCGTGGAAAAGGTGACGGGGCATTTCTGTGAACTTTCATTAACCTCTGAAGAGAGAGAGAGAGGGAGAAATAGACAGAGACAGAGACTGTACATCTATATTCAGACAGCAGTTACTTCACTGATGCTACTGTACAAAGGGACAATTATATTCTGCAGAAATTAGCAGTAACTGTGGTGGTGGTAGTTTTGGTGGTGTTGGTGTTGGTAGTAGCTGTGATGACGATGTTGGTGATTGTAGCTGTGGTGATGCTGTTCTGGTGGTGGTGGTGGTAGCTGTACGGTAGTTGTGGTGGTGGTGGTAGTTGTGATGATGATAGTGGTGGAGGTAGCTGTGATGGCAATGATGGTGGTAGTGGTAGCTGCTGTGGTGGTAGTGGTGATAGCTCTGATGATGGTGGTTGTGATTGTTATGATGGTGATGGTAGCTGTGATGATGGAAGTGGTGGTGGTGGTAGCTGTGGTAGCAGCAGTGGTGGTAATGGTATCTATAATGATGATGATGGTGGTGGTAGCTGTGTTGATTGTAGCTGTGATGATGATGGTGGCAGTCGTAGTAGTTGTGCTGAGGGTGGTGGTGGTACCTGTGACAATGGGGGTTTTGGTAGCTGTGATGGTAATAGTTGTGTTGGTAGTTTGGTGGCAGTGGTGATACCTGTGATGATAATGAATGTGGTGTTAGCTACGGTGGTAGTGGCACTGATGATGGTAGTACCTGTGATGATGGTGGTAGTGGTGGCAGCTGTGATGGTGGTGGTAGCTGTGGTGTTGGTGGTTGTGATGGTAATTCTGTTTGTGATGGTAGTTGTGGTAGCTGTGTTGGTAGTATTGGTGGTGGTCGTAGTGGCGGTAGTTGCCATTTGGAAACGGCTGTCAATTGGGCAAGCTCTTCCCCCAAAGCGAAGTGTGGTTCCAACACGACCTTAATCTAGACAAGTGTTGAGCGGCCTGAAAGGGCCGCGGGGCTCTTGTTGTTATTATTATTATTATTATTATGGTATTATTATTATTATTATTATTATTATTATTGTTATTTTTGCTTGTGGTGGTGGTGGTGGTGACAAGCCTTTCCCTCCCCTCCCTTCACTCTTCCTCATTTCGCCTCATTTGACCAAGCTCCAGTGTACTGTACTCGTATATAAGGTTCGGGTTTTGACAAAAGTTACTAGTGTCTAAAGAACATCAGAAGTGGGAGAAACCTTATCTTTAAGAAAACAGAAGCCCTTAACACTAATTGATGCTTTAATTAACCAGCTTGTTAAGCATACTAGCCCTGATGATTACGAAATAACTGAACAATTTGTTTGTGTTATTACAGTGTATTTAATGATCTTACTGTGAGTTCTGACGGTAGTGGAAGTGAAAGTAGTGATACTGGTGATGCTAAGCACGATATCAGTACTGTAATAGGACGAAACAGGAGTACTAAGTGTTACAATGAGGCTCCCAGATTTAGACGCAATGTGAAGCAAGAAGTTGTTCTAGGAACTCCAGGTGTTCATGACGCAATACTAACACATACTGAATTTCCTATTTTCAGCTACTTTATCACAGATGAAGTAATTGGATGTGCTCTTGATGCAACAAGTATACTGGAAACAAACCTACTGGAACAGGTAGATTTTGTTGAGCTGATGACAGGAATAGACCTGTTCAGAAGTGGGCTGGACAAGGATGAATTTCATCCATTTCATAAACTACTAAGAACTCAGTTTCTTTGTTCTTTTCAGTTATATACAGTTCATAAATTGCTTTCTAATGGTGAATATACGTTACCCTTACATTTGTGTGGGAGTGAAAAACTATCTTTGAAAATAATTTGAACAGTTTTAGAATGGCTTAATTTTATGGTCATGATACATTTCTTGAAAGCAGTGATAAGAAACAGGGAAGCGAGCATGGAAGTGAAAAAGTTACTGCATGGCAGTATTGTGATACCAATTCTAACGTAATGAAGCTTGGACCTTGTTGGAGGGACAGATGTCAAGAATGAGAGCAGTGGAAATGAGAGAAGCATGAGGAGTCACATGGAGAGACAGAGTGACAAATAATGAAGTGAAGGAGCGCTGTGGTGTGGATGTGGATGTGATAGGAAGCGTTAGGAGAAACACACTGAGGTGGTTTGGCCATGTGGAGAGGATGCAGGGTGAAAGACTGACGAGGAGAGTGTATGTGAGTGAGGTGGAGAGGGGGAGAGGGAGGGGAAGGCCAAGGATGAGATGGAGATATGGAGTGGAAAGGTGTATGAGGGATGGGGGTGTGAGCTGGGAGCAGGGCGGTGAAATGGCGGGGGACAGGGCGACATGGAGGCGATTTATTTGTGGTCATCCCTTACGGGATTGAGATGTCTGGCAATAGTTAGATAGACAGATACATTACTGACATTAAATTAAAGACTAGCCTCAAGAAAAGTGACACGGATATTTTTCATATAAGTGTAGTACTACTTTTCCACAATGAAACTTTTACAAAATTCTGATTAAAACAAGAGTTACATTTAAAATAAAATAAAGCCTAAACGAAACAACAAAAGTGACACAGGTGGAGGGACATCACGTATCGTGTCTCGGACAACACATGCACAAAGTTCATTTGATATAACTTAATTTATTTAGCAGAAATTCACCATTAATCTTTGGGGTCTTTCAGCACCCTGTGGCATTTCGCGCGCGCGCGTGTGTGTGTGTGTGTGTGTGTGTGCTTTAATCCTAGCTCACGACAGGTTAATGTTGGAAATCTGTAACCCAGTGTGTTTATTCATTCCCAGCTTAATTTATATTTTCCATGCAAGACATCAAAGTAGAAAAGTTACCTCTCAGAAGATGGGGCTGCCAGCATCCATTCACTTAATACGGTGCTACCTACAGGTGCCTGCATACATAATGACAAGTCAGTCTTATCTACTTGGTTTCTTGGGAATCTCATCCTACGTTGGATGTTAAACATTTAGGTAACAAATTATCACTTTCCGGTCTGGTAAATCAAAGCGCTCCAACTGGATGTAGTCCTCAAGGGTACTACTCTGAGAATTTGTTGAGGGTTTAGTGCTCAGTCTGCTGAGAATATGTGACTAATCACCCTTGGATAAATGTCTGGACTCAGAAGCGTTACCTTGGTATAGTTTTCATGTTGCAACCCCAGACCCATCTAATCATGATCCCATTGACCTCCAAGAAACTGGATAATTACTCTAAACTAGTCACTACCATAGGTCTTTTGTTGAAACTATCACTGATTATCAACAATACCCACTGCATTGTGTTTACTATGAAAGTAAAACGTTAAAAAATAGCCCACATCTCAGTATTAACGATTCTCCTCTCTGGAGAGTTGGTCACTAAATTTCTAGGTACAAGTATAGTAGATGACTTTAAATTATCTTTTGAAGAACATAATACGTTTTAAGTGTTTTATATTATAAAACACACTAATAGTAAAATTTCCATTGGTATAGGTATTTTTAGTAAGGCTAAACCCTTATCATACTTAATTGGTTTACATATCCATATAATATAGATGGTATAGAGGTTTGGGATGAAACCAGTTAGTATCATACTGGATCTCTTGTTACTCTGCAAAAGAGAGCAGCTACAGGTATAATTATAAAATTGGCATCTTTTAGGGGACAATCTTTGCCTTTATTTTTGCCATTAAACTTTTTTTTTCTTTAGGTATTTATTGTATAAAATTAATGTTCAAAATTACAAAAGTTATATCTCCTGATATGATAAAACAAATGCCTATTAGAATTACTGATGTTCGTATTCATTTAACTAGGCATAGGCAAAATTTATATGTTCCAGTAGCAAGAACAACACTGATAACAAAAGCTTTTGGACAAGAGGTCGTTGAAGCATGGAATTATTTAAAAAAAAAAGAGTATATTCTGAGTAAATTTTCAGCATACAAACTGAAATTAAAAGAGTGCATGCTGCGTGAAGACTACTAATGTACTATTTTGAATTTCTGTATGCTTTTTGTTCTTTCTGCTATGTGTTTTACTGATTTCTTTTTTTTTTTCATTTGTCAGGACTCCATATTATAATTACAAATCATAATAGATAGATAGATAGATAAATAGATAGATAGACAGATAGATAGAAGCAGCAAGTCAGATGATGAGAAGGTATTGTGTCTGCGAGAATCGAGCAATGCTAAACATGCTTACACACTCTAACTCAAGGAATGCTTTATACGCACACAGCAGCGCCTAGTGACCATACACACATTCTCACACACAAGCTTCTTGAACATTCCAACAACAGTGTAACACACGTGACACGACCCCTGCTACACCAGAATTTAGGAAGCAGAGCTCAGAAGGAGGCTAGCCATAGAACCGGCAGGTAGTAGGGAGAAGGAGCCTAGCAACACGGGCGAGAGAGAGAGAGAGAGAGAGAGAGAGAGAGAGAGAGAGACTGGGAGGTAGCTCGCAGGACTTTATACTTCACTCTGTGTGTGAGACTTTGTTAATATTTCCAAGACAAATAAAAATAGTCCTATACTCATCTTTACGTCTCCTGTCATTGCATGACAAATGGGAACGAAGATTATCTACTTACAAAAGTACTCAAGTACTGTATAACAACCGCTCGTTCACAAGTCTAATATATACATAACTAATCTACAAAACTCCACTACAAGAATATACAAAGTTATTGTAAGATATGGCGGCAGCGAATGTACAAACCTCGTCTACAAATCAACAGTGAATTCCTACAAAATACAAGCCCACGAGTGTACAATTGATTCTGCATTATCATGAGTGAAAACAAAAAATACCTCTTACAACCAACAACTCACAACCAGCTCCTGACAGTATTCTCTCCAACCCCCCCTCTGTCTCCACGATCATCACGCTGATTTAGAAGTGATCACACGACGTCTTGCCAGTAGTTTAACAAAATATTGATACAAACACTCTTGCAATTTCTACAACGAACCAACGAATTTCAACCATCTACAATCAACTACAAGTAACAACTCCACGAGTCGTCTGTATAATCTTCTACATGCACCTATAAGTAGTGGCAGTCTTCATCCCACAACGAGTAAATCACAAGAAAAAAGGACCGAGAATACATCAAGAAAAACAAAACAAAACAAACAAACGAAGAGTGAGATACGACTCACAACTCACAACCACCAGACCTCACCCTCCTTTCTCTCCTACCGTCCCCCAACCTCCACCGCTGACGCAGGAGTGAAGATGTCAAGACAACGAAGCAAATACCAATCCCATATTCACAACTCATCTTACTCACTCATCTTCACTCAAGTTATCGCTACTCATTTACTGACCACAGCTACCAGTGTGGGAAGTCGACGTCACCATACGTGTGCTGAGACGACGCCAAGCCGTGTGTCTGACACCCCACAACACGTCAATCAACCCGTGAAGAACAACGCTATCACCACGTGCAACACCACTCACACCATTTCCACCACGGTAAAAATTAGTGAGTTACATAATTACTTCATTTATACAATACACAGTGATAGACAAAAAACTTCTGCACAAACATATAAAACGTATATACCGTATAGTTACAACTTAAATACATATACCTACTTCAATTATCTTCATAATTCAATCATTAAATACTTGCACCAACAATAAATATTCTACACTGTATATATTCATTCATTTATTATAGCATTTATTTACTACCAACGAGTGTTACCAGTTATACCTACATAAAATACGTGTTGCATACATACAGCTATACATTATTACATCTACAAAGTAATAAAGAAAATATACCATCACAGTTACTCAGTGAGCGATTAAAAGAACTGTATTAAACATTTATTAATTAAAGCTACCTTGTGGAAACAGATAAATTAAGTTACAAGGAAAACCAGAAAAAAAAAAATGCCCAACAGAAATGACGTTAGCAAGACTGAACATCTTCAACACAATCGTGAAGACAATGATTTCCACACAGTGCTGACACATATATTGCCCACGTTAGGTAAAAGTGAAGAACAAGTCAGTGTATATAGTTAATACTGTATATAGTGTGTATATATTTTTTATATAAAATAACAAAATATGGGGATTATATAATATCATTTTCAGTAATATCTGTGCAAGATAAACTAAACCTTAAAAAATGGTCCCAAGGGATTTAACCAGCAATTATGCAACCATGAACAACACAGAAAAAGCGTAGACAAACGAAGAAAAACAAACTATAGAAAATCAGTGCATACAAAAAAAAAAAAAAAAAACACAGTAAGATCACATAACAAACAAATGAAAATGTGTAAGTGTTACTACAAATGCCAAAATACCACATAAACTCGTTCTATAAGTGAAACAAAAAACAAATTGTTGTCTCCACAAGCAAGTGGCATGGCACATCATCACATAAACTCCTTCTATAAGTGAAATAAAAAGCAAATTGCTGTCTTCACAAGCAAGTGGCATGGCACATCATCACATAAACTCCTTATATAAGTGAAACAAAAAGCAAATTGTTGTCTCCACAAGGATGTGGCATGGCACATCATCACATAAACTCTTTCTATAAGTGAAATAAAAAGCAAATTGTTGTCTCCACGAGCCAGTGGCATGTCACACCACCACTATCATCGACCGCAGCATGATCGGATTCAGTGTCAGGACTGCAATTACTACAATTATGTAACTACAAACGATATGTAACTACAAACAATATGTAACAATTATGTAACAGTTGCATTAACAAGATGTAACTTTTATGTAATATTAACTACAATTATAAGGCCAACACAATTATGTAACAATTGCATTAACAAAATGTAACTACAATTATAAGGCCAACACAATTATCCATTATCACAATATTACATAACAATTCACAATGTTACAATTATGTATTACCACAATGTTACTACAATATTATGTAAAGTCATACAATTTTACCACAATTCTGTATTACCAGAATCATCATACAAGTTAGGTGAAATATTAGACATTACTAAAGGGATAACTCAATAAGTAATGTATAACCTAGCAGTATTATCATTGCACAATTACATGCGTATGTCTGTTATACATACACATCTTACAAAATGTCATACAACAACCATGGCATTTATTCAAATATGTATACAACTTGTTTAAAATGTAATATTACTGGATCAGTACAATATTAACATGATTATTATATGTATACAATATTATAATCAATATTATGTACTAACAGATTAGCATATGTCAATGATGATTGCTGTCGGGGGACCTCCAGTATGTGGCCGAGCAGTGTCAGGACTCCATATTATAATTACAAATCATAATAGATAGATAGATAAATAGATAGATAGACAGACAGATAGAAGCAGCAAGTCAGATGATAAGGTATTGTCTGCGAGAATCGAGCAATGCTAAACATGCTTACACACTCTAACTCAATACACACATACTCACACACAGGCTTCTAGAACATTCCAACAACAGTGTAACACACGTGACACGACCCCTGCTACACCAGAATTTAGGAAGCAGAGCTCAGAAGGAGGCTAGCCATAGAAACGGCTGGTAGTAGGGAGAAGGAGCCTAGCAACATGGGCGAGAGGGAAGAGAGAGAGAGAGAGACTGGGAGGTAGCTCACGGGACTTTATTCTTCACTCTGTGTGTGAGAGACTTTGTTAATATTTCCAAGACAAATATAAATAGTCCCATACTCATCTTTACGTCTCCTGTCATTGCATGACAAATGGGAACGAAGATTATCTACTTACAAAAGTACTCAAGTATAACAACCGCTCGTCCACAAGTCTAATATATATATAACTAATCTACAAAACTCCACTACAAGAATATACAAAGTTATTGTACAGCATATTTTCACGCCAACCTTTCTCCCACCCCGGCATTCCTGAGAAAATATATATATATTTTTTTTTATTTCATATCTCTGCTAATAACAAAAAAAAAAAAAAAGTGTCATAATACTCACGAATCCTTCGACTTCAAGCTGATTGCCTCAGATGGTCTGTGAAGTGCATGTAGGGAGAATGAGAGAATGGGGAAAGGGGGAAATTTTTGTTGTGGCAGAGGTGTGGTGACACAACTAAGGCATAGACTAGTGGATAACACTTCCAGAAGGCTACAAGCCACCACAAACATTATTTCTGTGTATATTTTCCAACCTTGTTTCATGATTGCTGATGCGAGTCTGGTAACCATAGCAACAACCTTGAGGCAGGCTGGCTTAGCTACCTGCTTGCCTCACGATGCTCCACACACACACACACACACACACACACACAAAATAGTTATTCATGTACTGTCCATAATCGAAAATATTTTCCACTATAACAGAATTTTTTCCTGTGATTTGTACTTTTTCATCATAATGAATATACCCACACGAAAAATTTCAATAATAATCAGGCACTGATTTCATCATGTAACAAATTGTCTGATTCCAATATTCACATAAACAGATACAGCAGTGATGCGAGGCTTGCCTCATCTCATTTCCTCCTCCCTTCCTCCCCAACCTCTTACCTTCTCCATTCCACTGTATTTTCCACTATAACAGAATTTTTTTTTTTTCCTGTGATTTGTGCTTTTCCATCATAACAAATATACACACACAAAAACTTTCAATAAAAAATAAAGGCACTGATTTCATGAAACAAACATTCTGCTTCCAATATTCACATATATAGACGGCGATGGTGCAAGGTGCCACATTGTGTTCCTTCCTCCCTCCGTTCTCCACCTCTTTGCATTCTCCACTCACTACCTCCTCTTCCATCTTCTCATCCGTGCCAATATCCCCCTCTCCAGGATCGTCACTACTCTCTGAACCATTCCCAACATCAGAAATAGCATATAAAAGTACAGGGGGAAACAATGGGCATACAGTGGAGGACTCACGTGATCCACCCACGTCATGTGATGCATAAATATCAAAACTCAACATGGTGGTCATTTTCCTCAGAGGAAGAGTCACATTCTCCACTCACAGTTGACAATAATGTCACCTCGAGTTCTCTCCCTATCGCACTATCACTAAGGCCTTTTCTTTTCTGGCCTTTGGCCTTCATTGATGTTGAAGTTGGCAGTTGTGGGCACTCAGCCAAGGATCCGGACACAGGGAAAACTTTTTGTATATATCTATCCATTACGGAGATACACAGTTAACTGGAGCATGACTCGGATGTATGCAGGAGGCTTGCAGGTGGCTGCTTGTGGTGAAAATTACCTGTGGAACACTAGATCATGTATACATGTCACCCAGACATCCCTGGGTCATCACATAACTTGAAGGTGGTATATACTAATACTGATGGTTTAATATTGGCAAGGCTTGAAATTAACGATTTCTTATGGGAACATGAACCTGATGTCATGTGCTTTGTAGAGACCAAATTAAGAGAAGATATTGATGTTCATTTAGGAGATGGTAAATACAAACTGTGGAGAAGAGACAGAAAAGAAAAAGCAGGAGGAGGAATGATGATAGCAGTGAAAAACAACATAAATGTAGATACCATGGAAATGGGACAAGGCAGGGCTGAAGTGATATATATGAAATTAGAAACTGGAGAGAATGAAAAGAGAGATACGGCATTAGTGTATGTTCCCCGTAAGACGAGAGCATGGAATGATGATGAATACCAGATGTTGTCAGATATGGCTAGTTATTTACAAAAAATAATTGAGAAAAGCAACAATATAATTTTGGTGGGTGACTTTAACTGTAAAGAAGTGAGCTGGGAGAAATGGGACTCAGGAGGCAACGAAGATTTGTGGGGCACTATATTATTAAATATAATAATGAATAATGTGATGACACAATGGGTCAAAGAAGAGACACGGTTCCGAGGTGAGGACACACCAGCAAGGTTAGATTTACTGTTTGCCAAAAGAACTCGATGTAATAGAATCACTGAAAAATTTCTGTCCTATAGGAAAAAGTGATCATGTGGTCACTGAGTTCCAGATGATAATAGGGAACGTCGAGCCATGAGACGAGCTTCACAGGCAGGGAAGATACAACTTTGGGAAAGCAAATTTTACAGGATTAAGAAAATATTTTGAAAATGCAGATTGGAGAAAATTAAGAGAAACAAGAGAGATACAGAGGAAGTGGGATATCTTTCTAGACCTCTATAATTTGGGAGTGGATAAATTTGTACCAAGAGTAAGGGGAAAAGAAAACAGGAAAAAGGAGTGGTTTAATAGAAGGTGTATGACTGAAAAAAAAAATAGAGAGATAAGGCATGGAACAACTGGAGAAAGAGAGGTAACAACAGAACAAAGGAAGAATATAAAAGAACTAGAAATGAATACACAAGAATACGTAGAGAAGAAGAAAGAAATTTTGAAAAAAGGTATAATAGACAAATTCAAGGATGAACCTAAACTGTTTTATAGATTTGTTAATGGCAAACTGAAACAAAAGGAAGGAATCACCAAACTGAAAGTAAAAGGAGAGGTCTATAAAGATGCATCAATGCAAGCTGAAATAATGAACAAATGTTTCCAATCGGTTTTCACTAATGAAAAAGAGTTTGTGGAAGGGGAGGGAGTGATCAGATATGTACTGGTGATAAAAGATATAAAAGTGGAGGTACAGGAAGTGTATAAATTACTGGAAACTCAAGATATAAGGAAAGCCCCAGGACCTAATGGAATTTCTAATTGGGTACTGAAGGAATGCAGAGAACAACTGGCAGATAAAATTCACAGTCTAATCGTGTGTTCTCTGGAAGAGGGGAAAGTGCCACAAGAATGGAAGAGGGCAAATGTGGTACCAATTTATAAGGGAGGAAACAGGGAAGAACCCCTGAATTATAGACCAGTGTCTCTATCCAGCATGGTCGCAAAATCGTGTGAGAGAATCCTGAAAGACAGATGGATAAAATATTTAGAAGAGATGAATATTTTGGCTGAATGCCAGTTTGGATTCAGAAGTGGAAGGTCATGTGTTTCCAACTTGTTGAGCTTCTTTCTCAAGAGCGATTGACGTGGTACAGGAGAGAGATGGTTGGGTGGACTGTGTGTACTTAGACTTAGAGAAGACCTTCGACAAGGTACCTCTTAAGAGACTAATGTGGAAACTAGAATATATAGGAGGACTGAAGGGGAAACTCCTGGAATGGATGAGAGACTTTTTGAGAGACAGACAAATGAGGATGGTAATAAAGGATAGGATGTCTTGATGGAGGAAAGTAATAAGTGGAGTCCCTCAAGGCTCGGTGTTGGCGCCAGTAATGTTCCTGATTTACGTAAATGATATGGTAGATGAAGTGAACAGTTATGCAAGTCTGTTTGCTGATGATGTAAAGATCTTGAGGAAGGTAGAGGTTGAGGAGGATTGTAAAATGCTGCAGGAGGATCTGGATAGGGTACATGATGGGAGCCGGATGTGGGCAATGAAATTCAATGTAAAGAAATGTAAACTATTGGAAATGGGTAAAAGTACCAGGAAGCCATCACTGAATTATTTGTTGGGTAATGAATTAATCACGAAAATGAGAGAAAAGAAAGATTTGGGAGTGCTGGTACAAGATAGTTTATCACTTGAAAAACACATTAACAAGATAGTTAGAGAGACGTATAAACTCTTGACTAACATAAGAGTAGCATTTCATTATATGGATGAGGAGATGATGAAAAAATTGATAGTGCCCATGATCCACCCCAGGTTAGAATATGCAGCGGTAGTGTGGTCCCCACACAAGAAGAAAGATATAAACAAGATTGAGAGAATACAAAGAACAGCAACCGAGATGGTCCCCAGTCCGGCAGATCTGTCATACAGAGAGAGGCTGGAAAAGCTGGATTTGCCTTCCTTAGAGGAAAGGAGAAAGAGGGGAGGCATGATTGCAGTGTTTAGGACCATGATAGGAGTAGATAAAATTGACCGAGAAGATCTGTTTGTTTGGAATAAGAGAGTAACAAGAGGACAGGGAATGAAATTGAAAAAGTCAAGCTGCTTGAAGGATATTAAGAAATATAGCTTTCCTTACAGAAGTATAGACTTATGGAATAGCTTGGATAAAGAGATCGTCCAGTCCAAAAACTTAAACGAGTTTAAAGCTAAATTTGACTTATTGAGAAACAGCGACGGGAACCCACGAGCATAGCACATTTCGTGTATATCACATTTAGGTACATTAGGTAAATACTTAAATATTTGTAACGACTTAGACGAAAAGGTGGTGCAGGAGAAAAACATTCATGTGTGTAGACTAGATAAATGTAGATATGGAGACAGGACAACACGAGCATTGCTCAATTCCTGTATATTACAAATAGGTAATTACAAACAGGTAAATACATATACATGTCACCTGGATGCGATGTGTTAATATCTTTTAATGCATTAATGCACCTACTGACCCCTTTGATGTGAAGTTTAAATGTAGTGAGTAATAAGCTGAAATATAAGTCAGTAGGCATCAAATCCTTCTTGACAGAAATTGCTCTATCAAACTTTATATTACATGTAAAATGATATATTTTTTGCATTTCGTGTGAATAAACATTTCTGAGTTCATGTTATGTTGAAGATGGTGTATGTTGTGATAAGGGGTGCATGAGGTGAGTGTGTTGTGGTACGGTTGGTTGTACTGTAGTTTGGATATAGTGAATTGTTTGTAAGTTGCATGACGTATTAATACTGTAGAAGGGGAGGGTGGTGATTGCATTGCAATCTGGCTAGGTACATTTGCATCTCTCTGGCTAGGATAATTTTTGACGGGTATATAACCCCCTGGGGGTAGGGGGGTTTCAAGAATACTCCCCCAGTATCCCTGCTTGTCGTACGAGGCGACTAAAAGGGTTGGTGGTGGGTTAATGCCCCACCCCGTAAAAAGAACTAACTAAAAAAGCAAATAAAGCGCCTTGGACCCGGACAGACCATACGTTGACGACTAAGGAATGGACAAAGGACATTCTGAGAGTAGGAACGTGGAATATGGGAGGAGTGAATGATGAAGTGAAAGAGAGAGAGATTGTCCAGGTGCTTGAGGATGCAAAAGTGGATATATGTGGATTGACTGAAACTAAATGGAAAGGTGAAAGGATGAGAGAATGGGAATACGGTGCAGATATATGTGCGGGAGTCAGTGAGAATGAGAGGGCAAGAGAGGGAGTATGTCTGATGATAAGCAAGAAGTGGAAGGAGAATATAAGAGAGTATGGAACAGTGGGTGCAAGGATTGTATGGGTGAGGATGAAAGTAGGTATACAAGCACGGGCGATTGTATGTGTGTATGCTCCAACAGAGGATCGAGTGGCAAGAGTGAAAGATGAGTTTTGGGCGAGAGTAGAAGCATGTATGGACAAGTTTGAGAGGAGCGAGAGAGTGCTGTTGATTGGAGACATGAATGGCAAAGTCGGGAATGTACGAGTGGATGGAGTGGTTGGTCAGTGGGGTGTGCCAGCGGAAGTAGATGGCAATGGTAGTGCTTTGGTGGACATCTGTGCTGGTAAGGGGTTGGCAATAGCCAACACCTACTTTCGTCATAAGATGATCCACCGGTATACGTGGAGAGTAATGAGGAGGATGGATGGTGAACTTGTTGAACGAAAGGCAATGATAGACTACGTGTGTGTGGATGAGCGAATGAGAAGACAAGTGTTGGATGCAAGGGTGTGGAGAGGGTGGGGGAATGGAGTTTCGGACCATCACTTAGTGATGGCCAAGGTAGAGCTGCAAAGAAAGTGGTTGAGGAGGCGAAGGGGAAGAGAGGAGGAAGCAGCTCCTGTGAGAAGAGTGGAGAAATTGCAAGATAGTGAGAAGAGGACAGAGTATAAGAGCATAGTGGATGAAAGATTGGGAAGGTATGAGCTAGAGCAGATGGAAGGGGTGGAAGACGTATGTAAGATATTCACGGGAGAGATAAGCGCAGCGTGTGAGGCAGTTTGTGGAGTGAGGAGGAGATGCAAGGGTGTGCAAGGGACAGCATGGTGGAATGATGAGGTGAAACGAGCTGTCGAACAAAAGAAGAAGGCATATGGTGAATAGTTGGCGAGTAGAGGTAGGGGAGAAGATGAGAGAGAGAAGAGAGAGGTATATGTGAGCAGGAGAAGGGAGGTTAAGAGACTGGTGAAGGAGAGTAAGAAGAAAGTGGATGAAGAGTTTGGGAGGAATCTGAGTGTGAAATGGAGGGAGAGTAAGAAATTGTTTTGGAAGGAGGTAAAGAAAGTAAGGCAGTGTGAAAGGGGAAATAGTAGGGGAGTGAAAGATAGGAATAATAGATTGTTGGTGGAGAAGAGAGAGAAATTGAGGAGATGGAAGGAGCACTTTGAGGATTTGTTGAATGTAGAGAGTGAGAGCAGTGTGAGTATAAGTGGTTGGGGAATGGCTGGGAGAAGAAGAGATGAGAGGAGGGAGGAAGAGATCAGTAGGTCGGAAGTAGTGGAAGCGATGAAGAAGATTAAGCTGGGAAAGGCCCCAGGAATTGATGGAGTGTGTGGTGAAATGCTTAGGTATGGGGGTGAGATTGTTGGGGAGTGGATATGGAAGTTGTGCAGATTGGCTTGGGAAGAGGGAAGGGTTCCAGAGGACTGGAAATCAGGTATAATTGTTCCTCTGTACAAAGGAAAAGGGGAGAGAGAAGTATGTGGTAACCATAGGGGTATGTGCCTTCTTAGTGTGACTGGTAAAATATATGGTAGAATACTCATTGATAGGGTTAGGCATATGACAGAGGAGCTAGTTGGAGAAGAACAAGGGGGATTTAGGAAGGGAGAAGGGTGTGTAGATCAGATATTTGTTCTAAGATGTTTAGTGGAGAAGTATCTAGAGAAGGGAAGGAAAGTGTACGCTGCCTTCATGGACTTGGAGAAAGCTTATGACAGAATAGATAGGAAAGGTATGTGGAAGGTATTAAGAATATATGGAGTGGAGGGGAAATTGTTGAGTGCTGTGAAGAGTATGTACGAGGGAGCTAGGGCTACGGTGCGAGTGGATGGTGAGCTGAGTGAGTTCTTTGATCTCACTGTGGGACTGAAACAGGGGTGTGTAATGTCTCCATGGCTGTTTAATATATATATGGATGGGGTCTTAAAGGAGGTACAACGTAGGGCAGTGGATGTGGGGGTGGCCCTAATGAATGAGTGTGAGATTTGGAAGCTTCTGGTGTTGCTGTTTGCTGATGATACAGTATTGTTGAGTGAAGATGAATGGGAGTTGCAAGGTTTGGTGAATGAATTTGGGACAGTGTGTAGGAGGAGGAAGCTGAAAGTTAATGTAAACAAAAGTAAAGTTATGGTGTTTGAGAGGAATGAAGTCACAGAGTGTACAGTGAGGTTGGATGGTGAGGATATGGAGAATGTGAGTGCATTCAAGTACTTGGGTAGTGTGATGAGTAAGGATGGAACTTTGGGGGATGAAGTACGTGAAAGGGTACAGCAGGGAAGGAAGGTTGTTGGCACACTGAAAGCAGTGATGAGAAATAGGGAGGTGAGTATGGAAGTTAAGAAGTCACTGCATGATGGTATTGTGATCCCTACCCTGACGTATGGAAGCGAGGCGTGGACCTTGCAAGAGTGGAACAAGTCAAGAGTGAGAGCAGTGGAAATGAGTTACTTGAGAGGAGCATGTGGAGTGACATGGAGGGACAGGTTGACGAATGAAGAAGTGAAGGAACGTTGTGGGGTAGATGTGGATGTGGTTGAAAAGATTAGGAGAAATACACTGAGGTGGTTTGGATATGTGGAGAGGATGGAGAATGAAAGACTGAATAAGAGGGTGTATGTAGGTGAGGTGGAGGGAGGGAGAGGGAGGGGTAGACCGAGGATAAGGTGGAGGGATGGAGTTGAGAGGTATATGAGGGAGGGGGGGGTGAGTTGGGAGGAGGGGAGTCAAATGGTGGGTGACAGAGTGACTTGGAGGCGTTTTGTCTGCGGCCACCCTTTGCGGGATTAGGGCGTCGGGCTATAGATAGATAGATAGATATAACTGGTACAGGTTCATGAAGGACACTGTTTGGTTGGATGTCTGGGATGGCCGTGGCTCCTGTTCATTAATGAAGGTGCTTGAGATGTGTGGTACTGGGTAGAGGAGGGGAATGTTGCTACGAAGCTGTGTGTCGTGATGGATAGTTGATTATGGGTACATTTGAAGGTGGGCTGCTGCTTGTTGAGTTTTTTAGTGTTATGAAGCCATTGCCACCTCGTTGGTATAGACAAGTACTGTTTCTAAAATGAGAAGGGGTGGCAGATCATGGAGTAAAAGATTAAAGAGTGAAGGTGAAAGTGGTGAGCCCTGTAGAACAATGATGGGCAGTATTCTGAATGTAGAACTTAGGTTTTGGTTTAGTACCTGGCCTTATCTACCAGAGAGAAAGTTGACCAGTAATTTTATTATATTCTTTCATGGCTGTGTTCAGTGTTTTATATATTTTGATATATTTTGGTGGTGGTAAATGTTGTGTTTATGTCCGTAATTGCTGGGGTGGTTGTAGACTGAAGAAGTGGGTGTTGGTTGAGTGCTGATGTCAGGATCCATGGAGGACCTCCCTAACCCCTTAACTGCGTGGCGTCACTTTCATGATGCTTGGGAGCAAGGGATCATACCGCGGGGCGTCACTTTTGTGATTCCGTGTTATTTTGAATTCGCCCGGGCTTTCAAGTGGTGGCTTGTATCATCTATCAGTACTGCTAATGTCCAACACTAGTCAGCTCCTAATCTCATCTGTACTCCTATCCATCGTTGACAGTTTAGCCATTTCTCCTCGTTCTTGACTCCCCTCCCTACCTCCCCTCCATTATCCTCTGCTCTCGCCTGCCCGGCCGTGCTACGCTAAGTAAATCTTCCCTGGAATTTTCCACTGATTTCATCCTTTGAAATAAGTCCTATGCCCTATTCTTATACCACATAATATATACAAAAAAGAAATAAGGTATTGCACTACCCCTAGGCACCTCACGTGCACTCGTTTGCTAATTTTCACTGTTTATTTCCCCTTGAAATATGCCGTATAATCTATTCTCGTAATAAAAATATATATAAGAAAGGAAGTGAGAAGCCTAAGTGATATTTATATTCACCTGGAACTACCTAATTTATTATGTATTGTCTAGATTTCCTGGCAATCATTTCATAGCGTATACATTAGCAGCTGTCACCACTCTGACATTGGCAGTGTTGCACTCCCCCTAGGCAGGCTACCACACTGTATTCAGTTTACTGTCATCTTTCAAGGTGAAAGCACGTCGGATTCGCGCCTGTTCAATTCTGCCACTTTTTAGCCCCATGCAAAGGGCCCTGTGACCTCTACCCCCTACTAAACCTCGTGTGGAAAGGGGTAAAGGGCAAAGTGACTGCTGTGGAACGTGAACTGGCTAATTTGTCGATGAAAATGATAGACAGTGACTACGATCTTTTTGGTGAGTAAAACAGTGCAAATGGAAATGTAAATAATGTGTAAACAGCAAGTGAAAGCAATGAATGTAAATATCAGTGAACAGTGGAAAATAGTTTTGTAAGTTAGTGCAAATGACAGTTCATAACACTGTGTAAATAAAACAGAAATGTAAATAATGTAAACAAAATAGAGAATGTAAATAGAAATGTAAATGAGTAGTAATATAAGAATACGAGTATATATACTAGGAGTAATGAAAGTGAAAGTTTCACTCTAGCATGTACTTTTTTTTTTTTTTTTTTAATGTGTCCGACTCAGGGCATAGGCTCCACAGCCTGCTGTCAAGGCCCAGCAGTTCTCCTACATACCATACACCTCTACCTGTCACCACTTCGGCGCTAACACCCACGTCCATATTTAATACATGCAAGGGCTGTCTCATACAGGGCTGGTGCATTGGTATTAGCGGGGGTATTTCTACGACATGTCGGCAGGTCTTCTGGTAGATCAGTAAAGCCTGATTTAAATGAAATTCAAATCCTTAAACTGTTCCCTGCTCCAGTGGGGATTTGAACCTGGGTCCGTTAGGACTGCAGGCCATCTCTCTACCGATTGAGCCACCGCCTTCCCCCATAGTATGAATACTATGAGTTGTGAAAGTGACAGATTAACTCTCAATGCTAGTATATAGGATGAGAAAGTGAATGCTACATATTTTACTGAAAGAGAAATAGAATGCCCACAGTGACAATAAACTACTATTACTGAAGGTAACTTATGGAGAAAGACTGTAGATATATATAAGTGTTATATAGGAATAGAAATATAAAGTGTGAGTGTTTTTATGAATAATAAATGACAGAACACCAGCGACGAACGATCGCAAGTGGGAAGGTCATACGCGCTCGTAATTTTCATTGCTTTCACAGTGTTTTTTTTTGGGGGAGTATGGATTCCAAACTATTTGAGAATCATAGAATTGTGTTTCTAGTGATAATATCAGGCTGTGGTCGGGAAGTGTTAAGTGGAGACTTCGTTACCCAACTTCAGAGGTCTCCACAAGTCCTACGGTACTCGACGAAGGCTCAACAAACATCCCAGGAGAGAGCTGAAGGTATGTGCCATAGGCCTATGTAATTTTAATATTCTAGGACTAATAACTGATTTTTGGCAAATATTTTTAGAGAGTCTGTTGGATCGCTAATGTCCGCGAGACACGCAAGTCAAGTAAAAACTACCCCGCGGTTTAGGGGCTAAAGAACCGACATAAGCACCACGTTTTGAAAATGAAGAAAATCGCAATTAAAGTTTTCTATACTACACTCTTCAGTAACTCAAGAACAACATGTCCGATCAACATGAATTTTAAAATAAAGAAAGCCCTGTCCTCCCTTTACAAAATATTGAAAATGGAACGAATTTGTGTGATCATATATTTTTTTATACGGCACAAACCTAGGGATTATACCTTGGAATAAAACAACACTATTAGGCTATCATAATACCTTAAAATAAGGTAAGTACAAACATAACATGTTTAAAAATAACTCAAACATGAGAAAAATGTTCGTTCGTTTGTTTGAGTGTATGATTGCATAGTTGTATATATGCATGTATGTATTTATGTATATTTATGTATACAAACAATGAATGGTGATTAACTCCAAAAATACCTTAGTGTGTTCCTGGGTCTGTATTATGTTTGTATGTTAGTGTGACTGAGTGTATGCATGTATGTCTGTATGTATGTTTTCTTGTATACATACATAACATTGTTGATGTAATCCCAGAATGCATAATGTGTGCTTGTCTGTATTTCTGTACGTAAGTCAGTATGTATGCATGTATGTTGGAATGCATACAATGTGTGTTTGTATGTTTGTATGCATGAATGTATTGGTGTATGTATGCATGTATATATGTAACCTATATATTTTTATGTAAACAAAAATAATTTTGATTATCCCCGAAAATAGTGTGTAACTATTATGTTTCTATTACTACCGTTACCTTATGTATGTGTGTATGCATGTACCAGTATGTCTTTGTGTTTTTAAATTTTGTATGCTTCTTTAACAATACAAACTTAAACTCTTTTAATATCCCAAATGTGTATGTATGTATGTATTTTGTATGTTTCCATGTATGCATGACTTCCTGTATTCTTTTCATGAGTGCTTGTATGTATGCATGTATGTATGTATGTATGTACCAATATTTCATTCTATTTTTACATTAACCCCAGAAACCATAATATTCTAATTTCTGTGTTGTTTATGTATTTTTACAATAACACATTAACTCTTTCAATCACCCCTGTTTTTGTATGAATGTTTCCATGCATGCATGACTTTCTCCATTCTCTGCATGATTGTTATCTTCAATCAATCATCTCCTGTGGCACCCCACGGGATGCATAGGGCCTCGATGAATTCTCCCCACCAATATTTGTCTCTTGCCATCTCCTTCAGGTCCCACCAACACTCCTATACTGCTTCGCTTTTCATTGTCCTCAACCAGGTTTCCCTCGGCCTACCTCTCTACCTCTTCTTCCTCTGTCAGTCCATTCTGCCACATCCTGTATTAAACTGCCTTCTTTTCTGTTCCCCAGCCACTTCCAGCGAGACAGTCTCACATATTCATTAACTGGTTCCACTCTCGTAATATCCCTTACTCTTACATTTTGTAACTCTGTCTTGCCAGTTTACCCCAAGAATCCTTCTCAGTATTTTATTCTCAAATCCTAATACATTCTGATCTGTTGCAATTGTACTGTACCATGACTCATGCCCATAAATTAAAATTGGTCTAACCATGGACTTGTAAATTTTCACTTTAGTATGTAACGAAAGAATATTATTATTCCAAACAGATTTCAACATTCCAACAGCTCGCCAAGCCTGTCTAATCCTCTCCTCAATTTCACTGTTTAATGATCCATTAGATGATACAATCGTTCCCAGATATTTAAAATTTTCTACATTCATTACCACATTATTCCTAATTACACAATCGATTTGGTTCTCCAAGTTCATATTAATAATTTCAGTCTTTCCACAATTTATTACCAATCCCACTATTTCCCTTCCTCCATCAGACAATCAAGCACCCTCTGCATCTCGTAAATACTTCCGCAAATCAGTACAATATCATCAGCATAGTCCAAATCCATTAGCTTCGTATTTTCTTTCTAGTTAATTCCTGCACCTGTTCCCCTTACAACCTTTCTTAAAACATTATCGTTAACCAAAACAAACAGCAATGGCGAAAGAACCCCTCCTTGAATCACGCTTGACCTAACTTCAAATGGATCACTCAAAGAACCACCCACCATTACCTTACAAAAAGTACCTTCATGCAGGCTTCTAATAATATTTACAAACTTTTCTGGTATACCATAGAATCTCATACTTTTCAACATAGCTCCACGTGAAACACTCTCAAACGCCTTTTCAAAATCCACAAAACGCATACTATGTGGCATTTTCATCTCATTACCTTGTTGCATTAGATGTCTTACAATAAAAATATGATCATTACAACTTCGACCCTTTCTAAATCCCGCTTGTTCTTCTCTTAAAATTTTATCAATTACTGGCTCTAGTCTGTTCAACAAGATTTTCGAAAAGACTTTTGCAACTACAGGTGTCAAAGTTATCCTCCTCCAATTGTCACACACACTTAAATCTCCCTTTTTGGTATTTTTATAATCACTTCATTTTCCACTCTTCTGGAATTCCACCATTATCCCAAGCCACATTAAATTGTTTCAAAAGCGCATTCATCAACTCATCATTTTCCACCATAAGCATTTCAGGAAATATTCCATCCTCTCCTGGGGCCTTAAAATTCTTTAACTCCTTTATAGATTTTGCTACCTTTTCCAAAGTTATATCTCGTTTGTATCGGCAAATATATCTCTTTGCTGGCAAAATGTCCCCTTCAGCTGGGATTGGTCTATTTAGGAGAGATTCAAAATGCTCTTTCCACCTTCCGTTTATATCCAAATCTTTAGTCATCAGATTAACATTTCTATCTCGTACAGGTGTTTCTTTCCGTCTCTTTTCAGTCCCAGTTAAATCCTTTATGGCCTTATACGCTGCTCTTGTGCTCTGACCGTCATTATTACTTAATTTAATTTCTGTCTCTGTTGCCTTGTCATCATATAACCTCCTCAGATCACGTCTAACGAGTTTTTTTTTTTTTACTTCAGAATGTAAACTCCAGCACTTTGCTCTAAGTACTTCAAGTACCTGGCCATCAACATGTTCTTCACTTCTTAACTTCGCCTCTCTCCTTTTCTGAATTGCATTCCATGTTTCATCTGACATCCACTTTATCCTTCTCGATTTTCCCTTTTTCTTAATAGTAACCTTAGCACTCTCATGCAAAACCTCTTTTACCTCTCTCCACATTTGATTAATATCATTGTCTTCAGATTCCATC
This sequence comes from Coenobita brevimanus, assembly GCF_032717465.1. Lineage (NCBI taxonomy): Eukaryota > Metazoa > Arthropoda > Malacostraca > Decapoda > Coenobitidae > Coenobita > Coenobita brevimanus. Next base: position 25,064,836 of record NC_137055.1, read on the forward strand.
AAAGTCTGCAGGACTAGAAACCTGTTCCTGCATTCCCACCGAAACTTTTCCTTCGTGTTCTCATCACTTCTCAGCTCATCAAAATCATAATTATTACCTCCTGTACAATTACCATTAACGTTTCTCTTAAGTTTTATTTTAATCTTTGACACAAGTTGATGATCACTACCTATATCTGCCTCCCTCCTTATGCAAATATCTTGCAAATAACTCCTATGCCTTCTGCCAATTGCAATGTGGTCAATCTGGTTACAATATTTACCACATGGTGAAATCCAAGTAGTCTTATGTATTTTTCTATGCTCAAAGATAGTTCCACCAAATATAAGGTCAACTGCCAAACAAAAGCTTCCAAATCGCACCCCATTTTCGTTTCTTATACCAACACCCTCCTTACCCATACAATCTTCAAAGCCCTTCCTACTACTGCCAACAATCACATTAAAATCGCCAGTGCAAACTAATACATCATGTCTTACCACTATGTTCACTACATCCTGCAGCTTCTCATAAGTCATCCTTCATTTCATCAGCAGCCTCATTTGTCGGAGCATACCCTACAACCATACTGATATTACCATGGTCAAATTTTAAACGAGCATAAAGCAAGCGCTCATTCACTGAGGCGCTGAGTTCATCACCGACCTAAGCGCCAAAACTACAAAACGCCAGAAAATGCGTTTAAAGTCTGGCAACTTTAAAACTTTGATATCTTGGTAATTGCTTGTGTTATTTGATTTTTTTTTTTAATGTACCTCATGGTATTTCCTTTACTGCACTAACATCTCTTTTGCACTATCTGTCATTAATCATGATGATATCGTGTGAAGAAGGATAATTTTGCCCCCCCATTGCCTGACAGATCGGCTAAGAAAATATTTTGATCCTAATAATAACTACAGAAATACATCATGGGGAAAATAATATATTAGCATAATATCCCAGGAGTGACATACTGTGGAATAAAATCAAAGTTCTATGACATAAGTATTATTATTTTCACAATAATAGCAGTTTAAAGGTTGGAAACTTTGTGCGTATTTTTCTCGGAGTTTTTAACCACCGATAAACACGAGCTACATCACAAACAGCAAGAAATCATAATAAATTATTATATTGCTGATAATAATGAAAAAGTAAGACAGCATTCAATGTATGAGGACTGTAATGCTGGGTTGAATTAGGCTCGACTTCTCGTACCTATTTCACCCAACGTGGAGCGGGGTCCTCTTTCGAGACCGGAGCTAGTGCAATAAAGAGAGGTAGGACATAAAAACCTTCGGCAACACCATACACGTATATTACTACAGTCAGACACAGGACACTTCAGCAGACATTACATCACAATATAGAGCAATACAAAAACCTTATCTAAAATATTGTGTATCTCGCAGGATACTAGCTTTCTAGATACTAATGACAATACAACAAATCTTAGTACTAGGAGTGCAGTAAATACAGGTGCGCACGGAGCGCGTGAGGAGGGAGGGGGGGGGGTTTGTGATCCATCAGGAGGAGGTAGGGGAGACACGGAGAGTGACTTAAAACGGCGAGGAGACAGTTATGGTAATATTGAAGGATGCCCGATATTAGCAAGGGAGTTTAGGTGTTTTCTGTTGGCGAAGATTCTTTGACAAATAACTTTGATTCTTACTTTGGCTTTAAGAGCGGGAGCGAGGAATGGAGAGAGTTGTTAGGAATAGCGTGCGGAGGAGGGGAATATCGTTAATACTCGCCTTCCTTGATATTTTGGTGGAAACAGGTTTCTGTAGGCACAAACTTATTCATTACATCTCCTAGGTATGATATGTAGACTCTCGCTTCACAACGCGTAACAAAGTCGGAATACTCGTAAATACTATTCCACCATATTACTTAGAGACTAGCCAATAGAACTCCAATAATATTTTAGTCTTTCTTCGGGTTCTAGAGATATGTCTTTAGAAAGATTCGGGGTGACACTCGCACGTATTGTCACTTTAGGTCTCAACCCACATTCTCGTCCTTCAACTGGATATTGTGTTCTGATTTACCCCAATGGAGATTACATAAAGTTACTGCACAATACTTATTCTAAGAGAAAGGGAGTCACACTTAACCTACTTCACGATTGTTACAGGGTCACTCGTATTTCCTCATGGAGAGAAACAAGGACACGTCATCGGCGATCCGGTCGGACTGAGGGCGTCGTCAGGGCGGGGCGAGCCGAGAGGGCACGGGGCGACTCCCGAGGGCGTCCTCTCGCGTCCGGGGGTTTCCGGACCGGGCTCCGGCGTAAGGCCCGTAGGACTGGGGCCGAAGAGGTCTAGGAACCTCTGGGTCAGGTCCCGGCGTCGCGGGGGCGTGGTGAGGTCTCGCCCGGGTGTCCTAGGGCGGGCCGGAAGAGGCGACAGACTGCGGTCTCCCACGACCAGGGGCACCGTCAGGGGAGGACTGCGGCAGCGGCTGTAACGGGGGCCCGACAGGTGTGTCTGCTCGAAGGCCACGCGTAGGGAACAGAGGCTGGGGGAAACAGGGAGGTCTCTCTGAGATATTCTGGAGCGAGACCCCTGGAGTTCAACCTCCGGTTGTGGAGACGTCCCTCTCCTCACTACACCCTGGGAGCGACCATCAATCGTCTCCACCTGGACATTGGGGGAGCGACCATTGATTGTCTCTACCGGAGTGCTGAGGGAGCGACCGTTGATCGTCTCTACCTGAGCTTTAGGAGAGCGACCATTGATCGTCTCTACCTGGATTTTGGGGGAGTGACCATTGATCGTCTCTACCTGGATTTTAGGGGAGCGACCATTGATCGTCTCTACCGGGGGGCCAAGGGAGCGACCATTGATAGTCTCTACCTGGGCTTTGGGGGAGCGACCGTTGATCGTCTCTACCCGAGTTTTGGGGAGCGACCATTCATTACCACATTATTCCTAATTACACAATCGATTTGGTTCTCCAAGTTCATATTAATAATTTCAGTCTTTCCACAATTTATTACCAATCCCACTATTTCCCCTTCCTCCATCAGACAATCAAGCACCCTCTGCATCTCGTAAATACTTCCGCAAATCAGTACAATATCATCAGCATAGTCCAAATCCATTAGCTTCGTATTTTCTTTCTAGTTAATTCCTGCACCTGTTCTCCTTACAACCTTTCTTAAAACATTATCGTTAACCAAAACAAACAGCAATGGCGAAAGAACCCCTCCTTGAATCACGCCTGACCTAATTTCAAATGGATCACTCAAAGAACCACCCACCATTACCTTACAAAAAGTACCTTCATGAAGGCTTCTAATAATATTTACAAACTTTTCTGGTATACCATAGAATCTCATACTTTTCAACATAGCTCCACGTGAAACACTCACAAACGCCTTTTCAAAATCCACAAAACGCATACTATGTGGCATTTTCATCTCATTACCTTGTTGCATTAGATGTCTTACAATAAAAATATGATCATTACAACTTCGACCCTTTCTAAATCCCGCTTGTTCTTCTCTTAAAATTTTATCAATTACTGGCTCGAGTCTGTTCAACAAGATTTTCGAAAAGACTTTTGCAACTACAGGTGTCAAAGTTATCCTTCTCCAATTGTCACACACACTTAAATCTCCCTTTTTTGGTATTTTTATAATCACTTCATTTTCCACTCTTCTGGAATTCCACCATTATCCCAAGCCACATTAAATTGTTTCAAAAGCGCATTCATCAACTCATCATTTTCCACCATAAGCATTTCAGGAAATATTCCATCCTCTCCTGGGGCCTTAAAATTCTTTAACTCCTTTATAGATTTTGCTACCTTTTCCAAAGTTATATCCCGTTTGTATCGGCAAATATCTCTCTTTGCTGGCAAAATGCCATATAACAAACAAATGAAAATGTGTAAGTGTTACTACAAATGCCAAAATACCACATAAACTCCTTCTATAAGTGAAACAAAAAACAAATTGCTGTCTCCACAAGCAAGTGGCATGGAACATCATCACATAAACTCCTTCTATAAGTGAAATAAAAAGCAAATTGCTGTCTTCACAAGCAAGTGGCATGGCACATCATCACATAAACTCCTTATATAAGTGAAACAAAAGGAAATTGTTGTTCCACAAGGATGTGGCATGGCACATCATCACATAAACTCTTTCTATAAGTGAAATAAAAGCAAATTGTTTGTCTCCACGAGCCAGTGGCATGTCACACCATCACTATCATCGACCGCAGCATGATCGGATTCAGTGTCAGGACTGCAATTACTACAATTATGTAACTACAAACGATATGTAACTACAAACAATATGTAACAATTATGTAACAGTTGCATTAACAAAATGTAACTACAATTATAAGGCCAACACAATTATGTAACAGTTGCATTAACAAGATGTAACTTTTATGTAATATTAACTACAATTATAAGGCCAACACAATTATGTAACAATTGCATTAACAAAATGTAACTACAATTATAAGGCCAACACAATTATGCATTATCACAATATTACGTAACAATTCACAATGTTACAATTATGTATTACCACAATGTTATTACAATATTATGTAAAGTCATACAATTTTACCACAATTCTGTATTACCAGAATCATCATACAAGTTAGGTGAAATATTAGATATTACTAAAGGGATAACTCAATAAGTAATGTATAACCTAGCAGTATTATCATTGCACAATTACATGCGTATGTCTGTTACACATACACATCTTACAAAATGTCATACAACAACCATTGCATTTATTCAAATATGTATACAACTTGTTTAAAATGTAATATTACTGGATCAGTACAATATTAACATGATTATTATATGTATACAATATTATAATCAATATTATGTACTAACAGATTAGCATATGTCAATGATGATTGCTGTCGGGGGACCTCCAGTATGTGGCCGAGCAGTGTCAGGACTCCATATTATAATTACAAATCATAATAGATAGTTAGATAAATAGATAGATAGACAGACAGATAGAAGCAGCAAGTCAGATGATAAGGTATTGTCTACAAGAATCGAGCAATGCTAAACATGCTTACACACTCTAACTCAATACACACATACTCACACACAGGCTTCTAGAACATTCCAACAACAGTGTAACACACGTGACACGACCCCTGCTACACCAGAATTTAGGAAGCAGAGCTCAGAAGGAGGCTAGCCATAGAACCGGCAGGTAGTAGGGAGAAGGAGCCTAGCAACATGGGCGAGAGGGAAGAGAGAGAGAGAGAGACTGGGAGGTAGCTCACGGGACTTTATTCTTCACTCTGTGTGTGAGAGACTTTGTTAATTTTTCCAAGACAAATATAAATAGTCCCATACTCATCTTTACGTCTCCTGTCATTGCATGACAAATGGGAACGAAGATTATCTACTTACAAAAGTACTCAAGTATAACAACCGCTCGTCCACAGGTCTAATATATATATAACTAATCTACAAAACTCCACTACAAGAATATACAAAGTTATTGTACAGCATATTTTCACGCCAACCTTTCTCCCACCCCGGCATTCCTGAGAAAATATATGTATATTTTTTTTATTTCATATCACTGCTAAAACTTACCCAAAAAAAAAAAAAAAAGGTGTCATAATACTCACGAATCCTTCGACTTCAAGCTGATTGCCTCAGATGGTCTGTGAAGTGCATGTAGGGAGAATGAGAGAATGGGGAAAGGGGGAAATTTTTGTTGTGGCAGAGGTGTGGTGACACAACTAAGGCACAGACTAGTGGATAACACTTCCAGAAGGCTACAAGCCACCACAAACATTATTTCTGTGTATATTTTCCAACCTTGTTTCATGATTGCTGATGCGAGTCTGGTAACCATAGCAACAACCTTGAGGCAGGCTGGCTTAGCTACCTGCTTGCCTCACGATGCTCCACACACACACACACACACACACACACACACAATAGTTATTCATGTACTGTCCATAATCGAAAATATTTTCCACTATAACAGAATTTTTTCCTGTGATTTGTACTTTTTCATCATAATGAATATACCCACACGAAAAATTTCAATAATAATCAGGCACTGATTTCATCATGTAACAAATTGTCTGATTCCAATATTCACATAAACAGATACAGCAGTGATGTGAGGCTTCCCTCATCTCATTTCCTCCTCCCTTCCTCCCCAACCTCTTACCTTCTCCATTCCACTGTATTTTCCACTAAAACAGAATTTTTTTTTTTCCTGTGATTTGTGCTTTTCCATCACAACAAGTACACACATACAAAAACTTTCAATAAAAAATAAAGGCACTGATTTCATGAAACAAACTTTCTGCTTCCAATATTCACATATATAGACGGCGGTGGTGCAAGGTGCCACATTGTGTTCCTTCCTCCCTCCGTTCTCCACCTCTTCCCATTCTCCACTCACTACCTACTCTTCCATCTTCTCATCCGTGCCAATATCCCCCTCTCCAGGATCGTCACTACTCTCTGAACCATTCCCATCATCAGAAATAGCATATAAAAGTACAGGGGGAAACAATGGGCATACAGTGGAGGACTCACGTGATCCACCCACGTCATGTGATGCATAAATATCAAAACTCAACATGGTGGTCATTTTCCTCAGAGGAAGAGTCACATTCTCCACTCACAGTTGACAATAATGTCACCTCCAGTTCTCTCCCTATCGCACTATCACTAAGGCCTTTTCTTTTCTGGCCTTTGGCCTTCATTGATGTTGAAGTTGGCAGCTGTGGGCACTCAGCCAAGGATCCGGACACAGGGAAAACTTTTTGTATATATCTATCCATTACGGAGATATACAGTTAACTGGAGCATGACTCGGATGAATGCAGGAGGCTTGCAGGTGGCTGCATGTGGTGAAAATTACCTGTGGAACACTAGATCATGTATACATGTCACCCAGACATCCCTGGGTCATCACATAACTTGAAGGTGGTATATACTAATACTGATGGTTTAATATTGGCAAGGATTGAAATTAACGATTTCTTATGGGAACATGAACCTGATGTCATGTGCTTTGTAGAGACCAAATTAAGAGAAGATATTGATGTTCATTTAGGAGATGGTAAATACAAACTGTGGAGAAGAGACAGAAAAGAAAAAGCAGGAGGAGGAATGATGATAGCAGTGAAAAACAACATAAATGTAGATACCATGGAAATGGGACAAGGCAGGGCTGAAGTGATATATATGAAATTAGAAACTGGAGAGAATGAAAAGAGAGGTACGGCAGTAGTGTATGTTCCCCTAAGACGAGAGCATGGAATGATGACGAATACCAGATGTTGTCAGATATGGCTAGTTATTTACAAAAAATAATTGAGAAAAGAAACAATATAATTTTGGTGGGTGACTTTAACTGTAAAGAGGTGAGCTGGGAGAAATGGGACTCAGGAGGCAACGAAGATTTGTGGGGCACTATATTATTAAATATAATAATGAATAATGTGATGACACAATGGGTCAAAGAAGAGACACGGTTCCGAGGTGAGGACACACCAGCAAGGTTAGATTTACTGTTTGCCAAAGAACTCGATGTAATAGAATCACTGAAAAATTTCTGTCCTATAGGAAAAAGTGATCATGTGGTCACTGAGTTCCAGATGATAATAGGGAACGTCGAGCCATGAGACGAGCTTCACAGGCAGGGAAGATACAACTTTGGGAAAGCAAATTTTACAGGATTGAGAAAATATTTTGAAAATGCAGATTGGAGAAAATTAAGAGAAACAAGAGAGATACAGAGGAAGAAGGATATCTTTCTAGACCTCTATAATTTGGGAGTGGATAAATTTGTACCAAGAGTAAGGGGGAAAGAAAACAGGAAAAAGGAGTGGTTTAATAGAAGGTGTATGACTGCAAAAAAAGAGAGAGATAAGGCGTGGAACAACTGGAGAAAGAGAGGTAACAACAGAACAAAGGAAGAATATAAAAGAACTAGAAATGAATACACAAGAATACGTAGAGAAGAAGAAAGAAATTTTGAAAAAAGGTATAATAGACAAATTCAAGGATGAACCTAAACTGTTTTATAGATTTGTTAATGGCAAACTGAAACAAAAGGAAGGAATCACCAAACTGAAAGTAAAAGGAGAGGTCTATAAAGATGCAGCAATGCAAGCTGAAATAATGAACAAATGTTTCCAATCGGTTTTCACTAATGAAAAAGAGTTTGTGGAAGGGGAGGGAGTGATCAGATATGTACTGGTGATAAAAGATATAAAAGTGGAGGTACAGGAAGTGTATAAATTACTGGAAATTCAAGATATAAGGAAAGCCCCAGGACCTGATGGAATTTCTAATTGGGTACTGGAAGGAATGCAGAGAACAACTGGCAGATAAAATTCACAGTCTAATCGTGTGTTCTCTGGAAGAGGGGAAAGTGCCACAAGAATGGAAGAGGGCAACATGTGGTACCAATTTATAAGGGAGGAAACAGGGAAGAACCCCTGAATTATAGACCAGTGTCTCTATCCAGCATGGTCGCAAAATCGTGTGAGAGAATCCTGAAAGACAGATGGATAAAATATTTAGAAGAGATGAATATTTTGGCTGAATGCCAGTTTGGATTCAGAAGTGGAAGGTCATGTGTTTCCAACTTGTTGAGCTTCTTTCTCAAGAGCGATTGACGTGGTACAGGAGAGAGATGGTTGGGTGGACTGTGTGTACTTAGACTTAGAGAAGACCTTCGACAAGGTACCTCTTAAGAGACTAATGTGGAAACTAGAATATATGGGAGGACTGAAGGGGAAACTCCTGGAATGGATGAGAGACTTTTGAGAGACAGACAAATGAGGATGGTAATAAAGGATAGGATGTCTTGATGGAGGAAAGTAATAAGTGGAGTCCCTCAAGGCTCGGTGTTGGCGCCAGTAATGTTCCTGATTTACGTAAATGATATGGTAGATGAAGTGAACAGTTATGCAAGTCTGTTTGCTGATGATGTAAAGATCTTGAGGAAGGTAGAGGTTGAGGAGGATTTTAAAATGCTGCAGGAGGATCTGGATAGGGTACATGATGGGAGCCGGATGTGGGCAATGAAATTCAATGTAAAGAAATGTAAACTATTGGAAATGGGTAAAAGTACCAGGAAGCCATCACTGAATTATTTGTTGGGTAATGAATTAATCACGAAAATGAGAGAAAAGAAAGATTTGGGAGTGCTGGTACAAGATAGTTTGTCACTTGAAAAACACATTAACAAGATAGTTAGAGAGATGTATAAACTCTTGACTAACATAAGAGTAGCATTTCATTATATGGATGAGGAGATGATGAAAAAATTGATAGTACCCATGATCCACCCCAGGTTAGAATATGCAGCGGTAGTGTGGTCCCCACACAAGAAGAAAGATATAAACAAGATTGAGAGAATACAAAGAACAGCAACCGAGATGGTCCCCAGTCCGGCAGATCTGTCATACAGAGAGAGGCTAGAAAAGCTGGATTTGCCTTCCTTAGAGGAAAGGAGAAAGAGTGGAGGCATGATTACAGTGTTTAGGACCATGATAGGAGTAGATAAAATTGACCGAGAAGATCTGTTTGTTTGGAATAAGAGAGTAACAAGAGGACAGGGAATGAAATTGAAAAAGTCAAGCTGCTTGAAGGATATTAAGAAATATAGCTTTCCTTACAGAATTATAGACTTATGGAATAGCTTGGATAAAGAGATCGTCCAGTCCAAAAACTTAAACGAGTTTAAAGCTAAATTTGACTTATTGAGAAACAGCGACGGGAACCCACGAGCATAGCACATTTTGTGCATATCACATTTAGGTACATTAGGTAAATACTGTACTTAAATATTTGTAACGACTTAGACGAAAAGGTGGTGCAGGAGAAAAACATTCATGTGTTAAATGTGGATATGGAGACAGGACAACATGAACATTGCTCAATTCCTGTATATTACAAATAGGTAATTACAAACAGGTAAATACATATACATGTCACCTGGATGCGATGTGTTAATATTTTTTAATGCATTAATGCACCTACTGACCCCTTTGATGTGAAGTTTAAAAGTAGTGAGTAATAAGCTGAAATATAAGTCAGTAGGCATCAAATCCTTCTTGACAGAAATTGCTCTATCAAACTTTATATTACATGTAAAATGATATATTTTTTGCATTTTGTGTGAATAAACATTTCTGAGTTCATGTTATGTTGAAGATGGTGTATGTTGTGATAAGGGGTGCATGAGGTGAGTGTGTTGTGGTATGGTTGGTTGTACTGTAGTTTGGACATAGTGAATTGTTTGTAAGTTGCATGACATATTAATACTGTAGAAGGGGAGGGTGGTGATTGCATTGCAATCTGGCTAGGTACATTTGCATCTCTCTGGCTAGGATAATTTTTGATGGGTATATGACTGGTACAGGTTCATGAAGGACACTGTTTGGTTGGATGTCTGGGATGGCCGTGGCTCCTGTTCATTAATGAAGGTGCTTGAGATGTGTGGTACTGGGTAGAGGAGGGGAATGTTGCTACGAAGCTGTGTGTCGTGATGGATAGTTGATTATGGGTACATTTGAAGGTGGGCTGCTGCTTGTTGAGTTTTTTAGTGTTATGAAGCCATTGCCACCTCGTTGGTATAGACAAGCACTGTTTCTAAAATGAGAAGGGGTGGCAGATCATGGAGTAAAAGATTAAAGAGTGAAGGTGAAAGTGGTGAGCCCTGTAGAACAATGATGGGCAGTATTCTGAATGTAGAACTTAGGTTTTGGTTTAGTACCTGGCCTTATCTACCAGAGAGAAAGTTGACCAGTAATTTTATTATATTCTTTCATGGCTGTGTTTAGTGTTTTATATATTTTGATATATTTTGGTGGTGGTAAATGTTGTGTTTATGTCCGTAATTGCTGGGGTGGTTGTAGACTGAAGAAGTGGGTGTTGGTTGAGTGCTGATGTCAGGATCCATGGAGGACCTCCCTAACCCCTTAACTGCGTGGCGTCACTTTCATGACGCTGGGGAGCAAGGGATCATACCGCGGGGCGTCACTTTTGTGATTCCGTGTTATTTTGAATTCGCCCGGGCTTTCAAGTGGTGGCTTGTATCATCTATCAGTACTGCTAATGTCCAACACTTGTCAGCTCCTAATCTCATCTGTACTCCTATCCATCGTTGACAGTTTAGCCATTTCTCCTTGTTCTTGACTCCCCTCCCTACCTCCCCTCCATTATCCTTTGCTCTCGCCTGCCCGGCCGTGCTACGCTAAGTAAATCTTCCCTGGAATTTTCCACTGATTTCATCCTTTGAAATAAGCCCTATGCCCTATTCTTATACCACATAATATATACAAAAAAGAAATAAGGTATTGCACTACCCCTAGGCACCTCACGTGCACTCGTTCGCTAATTTTCACTGTTTATTTCCCCTTGAAATATGCCGTATAATCTATTCTCGTAATAAAAATATATATAAGAAAGGAAGGGAGAAGCCTAAGTGATATTTATATTCACCTGGAACTACCTAATTTATTATGTATTGTCTAGATTTCCTGGCAATCATTTCATAGCGTATACATTAGCAGCTGTCACCACTCTGACATTGGCAGTGTTGCACTCCCCCTAGGCAGGCTACCACACTATATTCAGTTTACTGTCATCTTTCAAGGTGAAAGCATGTCGGATTCGCGCCTGTTCAATTCTGCCACTTTTTAGCCCCATGCAAAGGGCCCTGTGACCTCTACCCCCTACTAAACCTCGTGTGGAAAGGGGTAAAGGGCAAAGTGACTGCTGTGGAACGTGAACTGGCTAATTTGTCGATGAAAATGATAGACAGTGACTACGATCTTTTTGGTGAGTAAAACAGTGCAAATGGAAATGTAAATAATGTGTAAACAGCAAGTGAAAGCAATGAACGTAAATATCAGTGAACAGTGGAAAATAGTTTTGTAAGTTACTGCAAATGACAGTTCAAAACACTGTAAATAAAACAAAAATGTAAATAATGTAAATAAAATAGAGAATGTAAATAGAAATGTAAATGAGTAGTAATATAAGAATACGAGTATATATACTAGGAGTAATGAAAGTGAAAGTTTCACTCTAGCATGTATTTTTTTTTTTTTTTTTTATTGTGTCCGACTCAGGGCATAGGCTCCACAGCCTGCTATCAAGGCCCAGCAGAACACCATACCATACGATCACCAGTGGGAAGGTCACACGCGCACGTCCATATTTAATACATGCAGGGCTGTCTCATACAGGGCTGGTGCATTGGTATTAGCGGGGGTATTTCTACGACATGTCGGCAGGTCTTCTGGTAGATCAGTAAAGCCTGATTTAAATGAAATTCAAATCCTTAAGGCCATCTCTACCGATTGAGCCACCGCCTTCCCCCATAGTATGAATACTATGAGTTGTGAAAGTGACAGATTAACTCTCAATGCTAGTATATAGGATGAGAAAGTGAATGCTACATATTTTACTGAAAGAGAAATAGAATGCACACAGTGACAATAAACTACTATTACTGAAGGTAACTTATGGAGAAAGACTGTAGATATATATAAGTGTTATATAGGAATAGAAATATAAAGTGTGAGTGTTTTTATGAATAATAAATGACAGAACACCAGCGACGAACGATCGCAAGTGGGAAGGTCATACGCGCTCGTAATTTTCATTGCTTTCACAGTGCTTTTTTTTTTTTTTTGGAGTATGGATTCCAAACTATTTGAGAATCATAGAATTGTGTTTCTAGTGATAATATCAGGCTGTGGTCGGGAAGTGTTAAGTGAAGACTTCGTTACCCAACTTCAGAGGTCTCCACAAGTCCTACGGTACAACAAACATCCCAGGAGAGAGCTGAAGGTATGTGCCATATGCCTATGTAATTATAATATTCTAGGACTAATAACTGATTTTTGGCAAATATTTTTAGAGAGTCTGTTGGATCGCTAATGTCCGCGAGACACGCAAGTCAAGTAAAAACTACCCCGCGGTTTAGGGGCTAAAGAACCGACATAAGCACCACGTTTTGAAAATGAAGAAAATCGCAATTAAAGTTTTCTATACTACACTCTTCAGTAACTCAAGAACAACATGTCCGATCAACATGAATTTTAAAATAAAGAAAGCCCTGTCCTCCCTTTACAAAATATTGAAAATGGAACGAATTTGTGTGATCATATATTTTTTTATACGGCACAAACCTAGGGATTATACCTTGGAATAAAACAACACTATTAGGCTATCATAATACCTTAAAATAAGGTAAGTACAAACATAACATGTTTAAAAATAACTCAAACATGAGAAAAATGTTCGTTCGTTTGTTTGAGTGTATGATTGCATAGTTGTATATATGCATGTATGTATTTATGTATATTTATGTATACAAACAATGAATGGTGATTAACTCCAAAAATACCTTAGTGTGTTCCTGGGTCTGTATTATGTTTGTATGTTAGTGTGACTGAGTGTATGCATGTATGTCTGTATGTATGTTTTCTTGTATACATACATAACATTGTTGATGTAATCCCAGAATGCATAATGTGTGCTTGTCTGTATTTCTGTACGTAAGTCAGTATGTATGCATGTATGTTGGAATGCATACAATGTGTGTTTGTATGTTTGTATGCATGAATGTATTGGTGTATGTATGCATGTATAAATATAACCTATATATTTTTATGTAAACAAAAAAAATTTTGATTATCCCCGAAAATAGTGTGTAACTATTATGTTTCTATTACTACCGTTACCTTATGTATGTGTGTATGCATGTACCAGTATGTCTTTGTGTTTTTAAATTTTGTATGTTTCTTTAACAATACAAACTTAAACTCTTTTAATATCCCAAATGTGTATGTATGTATGTATGTTTGTATGTTTCCATGTATGCATGACTTCCTGTATTCTTTTCATGAGTGCTTGTATGTATGCATGTATGTATGTATGTATGTACCAATATTGCATTCTATTTTTACATTAACCCCAGAAACCATAATATTCTAATTTCTGTGTTGTTTATGTATTTTTACAATAACACATTAACTCTTTCAATCACCCCTGTTTTTGTATGAATGTTTCCATGCATGCATGACTTTCTCCATTCTCTGCATGATTGTTATCTTCAATCAATCATCTCCTGTGGCACCCCACGGGATGCATAGGGCCTCGATGAATTCTCCCCACCAATATTTGTCTCTTGCCATCTCCTTCAGGTCCCACCAACACTCCTATACTGCTTCGCTTTTCATTGTCCTCAACCAGGTTTCCCTCGGCCTACCTCTCTACCTCTTCTTCCTCTGTCAGTCCATTCTGCCACATCCTGTATTAAACTGCCTTCTTTTCTGTTCCCCAGCCACTTCCAGCGAGACAGTCTCACATATTCATTAACTGGTTCCACTCTCGTAATATCCCTTACTCTTACATTTGTAACTCTGTCTTGCCAGTTTACCCCAAGAATCCTTCTCAGTATTTTATTCTCAAATCCTAATACATTCTGATCTGTTGCAATTGTACTGTACCATGACTCATGCCCATAAATTAAAATTGGTCTAACCATGGACTTGTAAATTTTCACTTTAGTATGTAACGAAAGAATATTATTATTCCAAACAGATTTCAACATTCCAACAGCTCGCCAAGCCTGTCTAATCCTCTTCTCAATTTCACTGTTTAATGATCCATTAGATGATACAATCGTTCCCAGATATTTAAAATTTTCTACATTCATTACCACATTATTCCTAATTACACAATCGATTTGGTTCTCCAAGTTCATATTAATAATTTCAGTCTTTCCACAATTTATTACCAATCCCACTATTTCCCCTTCCTCCATCAGACAATCAAGCACCCTCTGCATCTCGTAAATACTTCCGCAAATCAGTACAATATCATCAGCATAGTCCAAATCCATTAGCTTCGTATTTTCTTTCTAGTTAATTCCTGCACCTGTTCTCCTTACAACCTTTCTTAAAACATTATCGTTAACCAAAACAAACAGCAATGGCGAAAGAACCCCTCCTTGAATCACGCTTGACCTAACTTCAAATGGATCACTCAAAGAACCACCCACCATTACCTTACAAAAAGTACCTTCATGCAGGCTTCTAATAATATTTACAAACTTTTCTGGTATACCATAGAATCTCATACTTTTCAACATAGCTCCACGTGAAACACTCTCAAACGCCTTTTCAAAATCCACAAAACGCATACTATGTGGCATTTTCATCTCATTACCTTGTTGCATTAGATGTCTTACAATAAAAATATGATCATTACAACTTCGACCCTTTCTAAATCCCGCTTGTTCTTCTCTTAAAATTTTATCAATTACTGGCTCTAGTCTGTTCAACAAGATTTTCGAAAAGACTTTTGCAACTACAGGTGTCAAAGTTATCCTCCTCCAATTGTCACACACACTTAAATCTCCCTTTTTTGGTATTTTTATAATCACTTCATTTTCCACTCTTCTGGAATTCCACCATTATCCCAAGCCACATTAAATTGTTTCAAAAGCGCATTCATCAACTCATCATTTTCCACCATAAGCATTTCAGGAAATATTCCATCCTCTCCTGGGGCCTTAAAATTCTTTAACTCCTTTATAGATTTTGCTACCTTTTCCAAAGTTATATCTCGTTTGTATCGGCAAATATATCTCTTTGCTGGCAAAATGTCCCCTTCAGCTGGGATTGGTCTATTTAGGAGAGATTCAAAATGCTCTTTCCACCTTCCGTTTATATCCAAATCTTTAGTCATCAGATTAACATTTCTATCTCGTACAGGTGTTTCTTTCCGTCTCTTTTCAGTCCCAGTTAAATCCTTTATGGCCTTATACGCTGCTCTTGTGCTCTGACCGTCATTATTACTTAATTTAATTTCTGTCTCTGTTGCCTTGTCATCATATAACCTCCTCAGATCACGTCTAACGAGTTTTTTTTTTTTTACTTCAGAATGTAAACTCCAGCACTTTGCTCTAAGTACTTCAAGTACCTGGCCATCAACATGTTCTTCACTTCTTAACTTCGCCTCTCTCCTTTTCTGAATTGCATTCCATGTTTCATCTGACATCCACTTTATCCTTCTCGATTTTCCCTTTTTCTTAATAGTAACCTTAGCACTCTCATGCAAAACCTCTTTTACCTCTCTCCACATTTGATTAATATCATTGTCTTCAGATTCCATCAAAGTCTGCAGGACTAGAAACCTGTTCCTGCATTCCCACCGAAACTTTTCCTTCGTGTTCTCATCACTTCTCAGCTCATCAAAATCATAATTATTACCTCCTGTACAATTACCATTAACGTTTCTCTTAAGTTTTATTTTAATCTTTGACACAAGTTGATGATCACTACCTATATCTGCCTCCCTCCTTATGCAAATATCTTGCAAATAACTCCTATGCCTTCTGCCAATTGCAATGTGGTCAATCTGGTTACAATATTTACCACATGGTGAAATCCAAGTAGTCTTATGTATTTTTCTATGCTCAAAGATAGTTCCACCAAATATAAGGTCAACTGCCAAACAAAAGCTTCCAAATCGCACCCCATTTTCGTTTCTTATACCAACACCCTCCTTACCCATACAATCTTCAAAGCCCTTCCTACTACTGCCAACAATCACATTAAAATCGCCAGTGCAAACTAATACATCATGTCTTACCACTATGTTCACTACATCCTGCAGCTTCTCATAAGTCATCCTTCATTTCATCAGCAGCCTCATTTGTCGGAGCATACCCTACAACCATACTGATATTACCATGGTCAAATTTTAAACGAGCATAAAGCAAGCGCTCATTCACTGAGGCGCTGAGTTCATCACCGACCTAAGCGCCAAAACTACAAAACGCCAGAAAATGCGTTTAAAGTCTGGCAACTTTAAAACTTTGATATCTTGGTAATTGCTTGTGTTATTTGATTTTTTTTTTTTAATGTACCTCATGGTATTTCCTTTACTGCACTAACATCTCTTTTGCACTATCTGTCATTAATCATGATGATATCGTGTGAAGAAGGATAATTTTGCCCCCCCATTGCCTGACAGATCGGCTAAGAAAATATTTTGATCCTAATAATAACTACAGAAATACATCATGGGGAAAATAATATATTAGCATAATATCCCAGGAGTGACATACTGTGGAATAAAATCAAAGTTCTATGACATAAGTATTATTATTTTCACAATAATAGCAGTTTAAAAGGTTGGAAACTTTGTGCGTATTTTTCTCGGAGTTTTTAACCACCGATAAACACGAGCTACATCACAAACAGCAAGAAATCATAATAAATTATTATATTGCTGATAATAATGAAAAGTAAGACAGCATTCAATGTATGAGGACTGTAATGCTGGGTTGAATTAGGCTCGACTTCTCGTACCTATTTCACCCAACGTGGAGCGGGGTCCTCTTTCGAGACCGGAGCTAGTGCAATAAAGAGAGGTAGGACATAAAAACCTTCGGCAACACCATACACGTATATTACTACAGTCAGACACAGGACACTTCAGCAGACATTACATCACAATATAGAGCAATACAAAAACCTTATCTAAAATATTGTGTATCTCGCAGGATACTAGCTTTCTAGATACTAATGACAATACAACAAATCTTAGTACTAGGAGTGCAGTAAATACAGGTGCGCACGGAGCGCGTGAGGAGGAGGGGGGGGTTTGTGATCCATCAGGAGGAGGTAGGGGAGACACGGAGAGTGACTTAAAACGGCGAGGAGACAGTTATGGTAATATTGAAGGATGCCCGATATTAGCAAGGGAGTTTAGGTGTTTTCTGTTGGCAGAAGATTCTTTGACAAATAACTTTGATTCTTACTTTGGCTTTAAGAGCGGGAGCGAGGAATGGAGAGAGTTGTTAGGAATAGCGTGCGGAGGAGGGGAATATCGTTAATACTCGCCTTCCTTGATATTTTGGTGGAAACAGGTTTCTGTAGGCACAAACTTATTCATTACATCTCCTAGGTATGATATGTAGACTCTCGCTTCACAACGCGTAACAAAGTCGGAATACTCGTAAATACTATTCCACCATATTACTTAGAGACTAGCCAATAGAACTCCAATAATATTTTAGTCTTTCTTCGGGTTCTAGAGATATGTCTTTAGAAAGATTCGGGGTGACACTCGCACGTATTGTCACTTTAGGTCTCAACCCACATTCTCGTCCTTCAACTGGATATTGTGTTCTGATTTACCCCAATGGAGATTACATAAAGTTACTGCACAATACTTATTCTAAGAGAAAGGGAGTCACACTTAACCTACTTCACGATTGTTACAGGGTCACTCGTATTTCCTCATGGAGAGAAACAAGGACACGTCCATCGGCGATCCGGTCGGACTGAGGGCGTCGTCAGGGCGGGGCGAGCCGAGAGGGCACGGGGCGACTCCGAGGGCGTCCTCTCGCGTCCGGGGTTTCCGGACCCGGGCTCCGGCGTAAGGCCCGTAGGACTGGGGCCGAAGAGGTCTAGGAACCTCTGGGTCAGGTCCCGGCGTCGCGGGGGCGTGGTGAGGGTCTCGCCCGGGTGTCCTAGGGCGGGCCGGAAGAGGCGACAGACTGCGGTCTCCCCACGACCAGGGGCACCGTCAGGAGGACTGCGGCAGCGGCTGTAACGGGGCCCGACAGGTGTGTCTGCTCGAAGGCCACGCGTAGGGAACAGAGGCTGGGGGAAACAGGGAGGTCTCTCTGAGATATTCTGGAGCGAGACCCTGGAGTTCAACCTCCGGTTGTGGAGACGTCCCTCTCCTCACTACACCCTGGGAGCGACCATCAATCGTCTCCACCTGGACATTGGGGGAGCGACCATTGATTGTCTCTACCGGAGTGCTGAGGGAGCGACCGTTGATCGTCTCTACCTGAGCTTTAGGAGAGCGACCATTGATCGTCTCTACCTGGATTTTGGGGGAGTGACCATTGATCGTCTCTACCTGGATTTTAGGGGAGCGACCATTGATCGTCTCTACCGGGGGGCCAAGGGAGCGACCATTGATAGTCTCTACCTGGGCTTTGGGGGAGCGACCGTTGATCGTCTCTACCCGAGTTTTGGGGGAGCGACCATTCATTACCACATTATTCCTAATTACACAATCGATTTGGTTCTCCAAGTTCATATTAATAATTTCAGTCTTTCCACAATTTATTACCAATCCCACTATTTCCCCTTCCTCCATCAGACAATCAAGCACCCTCTGCATCTCGTAAATACTTCCGCAAATCAGTACAATATCATCAGCATAGTCCAAATCCATTAGCTTCGTATTTTCTTTCTAGTTAATTCCTGCACCTGTTCTCCTTACAACCTTTCTTAAAACATTATCGTTAACCAAAACAAACAGCAATGGCGAAAGAACCCCTCCTTGAATCACGCCTGACCTAATTTCAAATGGATCACTCAAAGAACCACCCACCATTACCTTACAAAAAGTACCTTCATGAAGGCTTCTAATAATATTTACAAACTTTTCTGGTATACCATAGAATCTCATACTTTTCAACATAGCTCCACGTGAAACACTCACAAACGCCTTTTCAAAATCCACAAAACGCATACTATGTGGCATTTTCATCTCATTACCTTGTTGCATTAGATGTCTTACAATAAAAATATGATCATTACAACTTCGACCCTTTCTAAATCCCGCTTGTTCTTCTCTTAAAATTTTATCAATTACTGGCTCGAGTCTGTTCAACAAGATTTTCGAAAAGACTTTTGCAACTACAGGTGTCAAAGTTATCCTTCTCCAATTGTCACACACACTTAAATCTCCCTTTTTTGGTATTTTTATAATCACTTCATTTTCCACTCTTCTGGAATTCCACCATTATCCCAAGCCACATTAAATTGTTTCAAAAGCGCATTCATCAACTCATCATTTTCCACCATAAGCATTTCAGGAAATATTCCATCCTCTCCTGGGGCCTTAAAATTCTTTAACTCCTTTATAGATTTTGCTACCTTTTCCAAAGTTATATCCCGTTTGTATCGGCAAATATCTCTCTTTGCTGGCAAAATGCCATATAACAAACAAATGAAAATGTGTAAGTGTTACTACAAATGCCAAAATACCACATAAACTCCTTCTATAAGTGAAACAAAAAACAAATTGCTGTCTCCACAAGCAAGTGGCATGGAACATCATCACATAAACTCCTTCTATAAGTGAAATAAAAAGCAAATTGCTGTCTTCACAAGCAAGTGGCATGGCACATCATCACATAAACTCCTTATATAAGTGAAACAAAAGGAAATTGTTGTCTCCACAAGGATGTGGCATGGCACATCATCACATAAACTCTTTCTATAAGTGAAATAAAAAGCAAATTGTTGTCTCCACGAGCCAGTGGCATGTCACACCATCACTATCATCGACCGCAGCATGATCGGATTCAGTGTCAGGACTGCAATTACTACAATTATGTAACTACAAACGATATGTAACTACAAACAATATGTAACAATTATGTAACAGTTGCATTAACAAAATGTAACTACAATTATAAGGCCAACACAATTATGTAACAGTTGCATTAACAAGATGTAACTTTTATGTAATATTAACTACAATTATAAGGCCAACACAATTATGTAACAATTGCATTAACAAAATGTAACTACAATTATAAGGCCAACACAATTATGCATTATCACAATATTACGTAACAATTCACAATGTTACAATTATGTATTACCACAATGTTATTACAATATTATGTAAAGTCATACAATTTTACCACAATTCTGTATTACCAGAATCATCATACAAGTTAGGTGAAATATTAGATATTACTAAAAGGGATAACTCAATAAGTAATGTATAACCTAGCAGTATTATCATTGCACAATTACATGCGTATGTCTGTTACACATACACATCTTACAAAATGTCATACAACAACCATTGCATTTATTCAAATATGTATACAACTTGTTTAAAATGTAATATTACTGGATCAGTACAATATTAACATGATTATTATATGTATACAATATTATAATCAATATTATGTACTAACAGATTAGCATATGTCAATGATGATTGCTGTCGGGGGACCTCCAGTATGTGGCCGAGCAGTGTCAGGACTCCATATTATAATTACAAATCATAATAGATAGTTAGATAAATAGATAGATAGACAGACAGATAGAAGCAGCAAGTCAGATGATAAGGTATTGTCTACAAGAATCGAGCAATGCTAAACATGCTTACACACTCTAACTCAATACACACATACTCACACACAGGCTTCTAGAACATTCCAACAACAGTGTAACACACGTGACACGACCCCTGCTACACCAGAATTTAGGAAGCAGAGCTCAGAAGGAGGCTAGCCATAGAACCGGCAGGTAGTAGGGAGAAGGAGCCTAGCAACATGGGCGAGAGGGAAGAGAGAGAGAGAGAGAGAGACTGGGAGGTAGCTCACGGGACTTTATTCTTCACTCTGTGTGTGAGAGACTTTGTTAATTTTTCCAAGACAAATATAAATAGTCCCATACTCATCTTTACGTCTCCTGTCATTGCATGACAAATGGGAACGAAGATTATCTACTTACAAAAGTACTCAAGTATAACAACCGCTCGTCCACAGGTCTAATATATATATAACTAATCTACAAAACTCCACTACAAGAATATACAAAGTTATTGTACAGCATATTTTCACGCCAACCTTTCTCCCACCCCGGCATTCCTGAGAAAATATATGTATATTTTTTTTATTTCATATCTCTGCTAATACTTAACCAAAAAAAAAAAAAAAAAAGGTGTCATAATACTCACGAATCCTTCGACTTCAAGCTGATTGCCTCAGATGGTCTGTGAAGTGCATGTAGGGAGAATGAGAGAATGGGGAAAGGGGGAAATTTTTGTTGTGGCAGAGGTGTGGTGACACAACTAAGGCACAGACTAGTGGATAACACTTCCAGAAGGCTACAAGCCACCACAAACATTATTTCTGTGTATATTTTCCAACCTTGTTTCATGATTGCTGATGCGAGTCTGGTAACCATAGCAACAACCTTGAGGCAGGCTGGCTTAGCTACCTGCTTGCCTCACGATGCTCCACACACACACACACACACACACACACACACACAATAGTTATTCATGTACTGTCCATAATCGAAAATATTTTCCACTATAACAGAATTTTTTCCTGTGATTTGTACTTTTTCATCATAATGAATATACCCACACGAAAAATTTCAATAATAATCAGGCACTGATTTCATCATGTAACAAATTGTCTGATTCCAATATTCACATAAACAGATACAGCAGTGATGTGAGGCTTCCCTCATCTCATTTCCTCCTCCCTTCCTCCCCAACCTCTTACCTTCTCCATTCCACTGTATTTTCCACTAAAACAGAATTTTTTTTTTTCCTGTGATTTGTGCTTTTCCATCACAACAAGTACACACATACAAAAACTTTCAATAAAAAATAAAGGCACTGATTTCATGAAACAAACTTTCTGCTTCCAATATTCACATATATAGACGGCGGTGGTGCAAGGTGCCACATTGTGTTCCTTCCTCCCTCCGTTCTCCACCTCTTCCCATTCTCCACTCACTACCTACTCTTCCATCTTCTCATCCGTGCCAATATCCCCCTCTCCAGGATCGTCACTACTCTCTGAACCATTCCCATCATCAGAAATAGCATATAAAAGTACAGGGGGAAACAATGGGCATACAGTGGAGGACTCACGTGATCCACCCACGTCATGTGATGCATAAATATCAAAACTCAACATGGTGGTCATTTTCCTCAGAGGAAGAGTCACATTCTCCACTCACAGTTGACAATAATGTCACCTCCAGTTCTCTCCCTATCGCACTATCACTAAGGCCTTTTCTTTTCTGGCCTTTGGCCTTCATTGATGTTGAAGTTGGCAGCTGTGGGCACTCAGCCAAGGATCCGGACACAGGGAAAACTTTTTGTATATATCTATCCATTACGGAGATATACAGTTAACTGGAGCATGACTCGGATGAATGCAGGAGGCTTGCAGGTGGCTGCATGTGGTGAAAATTACCTGTGGAACACTAGATCATGTATACATGTCACCCAGACATCCCTGGGTCATCACATAACTTGAAGGTGGTATATACTAATACTGATGGTTTAATATTGGCAAGGATTGAAATTAACGATTTCTTATGGGAACATGAACCTGATGTCATGTGCTTTGTAGAGACCAAATTAAGAGAAGATATTGATGTTCATTTAGGAGATGGTAAATACAAACTGTGGAGAAGAGACAGAAAAGAAAAAGCAGGAGGAGGAATGATGATAGCAGTGAAAAACAACATAAATGTAGATACCATGGAAATGGGACAAGGCAGGGCTGAAGTGATATATATGAAATTAGAAACTGGAGAGAATGAAAAGAGAGGTACGGCAGTAGTGTATGTTCCCCTAAGACGAGAGCATGGAATGATGACGAATACCAGATGTTGTCAGATATGGCTAGTTATTTACAAAAAATAATTGAGAAAAGAAACAATATAATTTTGGTGGGTGACTTTAACTGTAAAGAGGTGAGCTGGGAGAAATGGGACTCAGGAGGCAACGAAGATTTGTGGGGCACTATATTATTAAATATAATAATGAATAATGTGATGACACAATGGGTCAAAGAAGAGACACGGTTCCGAGGTGAGGACACACCAGCAAGGTTAGATTTACTGTTTGCCAAAGAACTCGATGTAATAGAATCACTGAAAAATTTCTGTCCTATAGGAAAAAGTGATCATGTGGTCACTGAGTTCCAGATGATAATAGGGAACGTCGAGCCATGAGACGAGCTTCACAGGCAGGGAAGATACAACTTTGGGAAAGCAAATTTTACAGGATTGAGAAAATATTTTGAAAATGCAGATTGGAGAAAATTAAGAGAAACAAGAGAGATACAGAGGAAGAAGGATATCTTTCTAGACCTCTATAATTTGGGAGTGGATAAATTTGTACCAAGAGTAAGGGGGAAAGAAAACAGGAAAAAGGAGTGGTTTAATAGAAGGTGTATGACTGCAAAAAAAGAGAGAGATAAGGCGTGGAACAACTGGAGAAAGAGAGGTAACAACAGAACAAAGGAAGAATATAAAAGAACTAGAAATGAATACACAAGAATACGTAGAGAAGAAGAAAGAAATTTTGAAAAAAGGTATAATAGACAAATTCAAGGATGAACCTAAACTGTTTTATAGATTTGTTAATGGCAAACTGAAACAAAAGGAAGGAATCACCAAACTGAAAGTAAAAGGAGAGGTCTATAAAGATGCAGCAATGCAAGCTGAAATAATGAACAAATGTTTCCAATCGGTTTTCACTAATGAAAAAGAGTTTGTGGAAGGGGAGGGAGTGATCAGATATGTACTGGTGATAAAAGATATAAAAGTGGAGGTACAGGAAGTGTATAAATTACTGGAAATTCAAGATATAAGGAAAGCCCCAGGACCTGATGGAATTTCTAATTGGGTACTGAAGGAATGCAGAGAACAACTGGCAGATAAAATTCACAGTCTAATCGTGTGTTCTCTGGAAGAGGGGAAAGTGCCACAAGAATGGAAGAGGGCAAATGTGGTACCAATTTATAAGGGAGGAAACAGGGAAGAACCCCTGAATTATAGACCAGTGTCTCTATCCAGCATGGTCGCAAAATCGTGTGAGAGAATCCTGAAAGACAGATGGATAAAATATTTAGAAGAGATGAATATTTTGGCTGAATGCCAGTTTGGATTCAGAAGTGGAAGGTCATGTGTTTCCAACTTGTTGAGCTTCTTTCTCAAGAGCGATTGACGTGGTACAGGAGAGAGATGGTTGGGTGGACTGTGTGTACTTAGACTTAGAGAAGACCTTCGACAAGGTACCTCTTAAGAGACTAATGTGGAAACTAGAATATATGGGAGGACTGAAGGGGAAACTCCTGGAATGGATGAGAGACTTTTTGAGAGACAGACAAATGAGGATGGTAATAAAGGATAGGATGTCTTGATGGAGGAAAGTAATAAGTGGAGTCCCTCAAGGCTCGGTGTTGGCGCCAGTAATGTTCCTGATTTACGTAAATGATATGGTAGATGAAGTGAACAGTTATGCAAGTCTGTTTGCTGATGATGTAAAGATCTTGAGGAAGGTAGAGGTTGAGGAGGATTTTAAAATGCTGCAGGAGGATCTGGATAGGGTACATGATGGGAGCCGGATGTGGGCAATGAAATTCAATGTAAAGAAATGTAAACTATTGGAAATGGGTAAAAGTACCAGGAAGCCATCACTGAATTATTTGTTGGGTAATGAATTAATCACGAAAATGAGAGAAAAGAAAGATTTGGGAGTGCTGGTACAAGATAGTTTGTCACTTGAAAAACACATTAACAAGATAGTTAGAGAGATGTATAAACTCTTGACTAACATAAGAGTAGCATTTCATTATATGGATGAGGAGATGATGAAAAAATTGATAGTGCCCATGATCCACCCCAGGTTAGAATATGCAGCGGTAGTGTGGTCCCCACACAAGAAGAAAGATATAAACAAGATTGAGAGAATACAAAGAACAGCAACCGAGATGGTCCCCAGTCCGGCAGATCTGTCATACAGAGAGAGGCTAGAAAAGCTGGATTTGCCTTCCTTAGAGGAAAGGAGAAAGAGTGGAGGCATGATTACAGTGTTTAGGACCATGATAGGAGTAGATAAAATTGACCGAGAAGATCTGTTTGTTTGGAATAAGAGAGTAACAAGAGGACAGGGAATGAAATTGAAAAAGTCAAGCTGCTTGAAGGATATTAAGAAATATAGCTTTCCTTACAGAATTATAGACTTATGGAATAGCTTGGATAAAGAGATCGTCCAGTCCAAAAACTTAAACGAGTTTAAAGCTAAATTTGACTTATTGAGAAACAGCGACGGGAACCCACGAGCATAGCACATTTTGTGCATATCACATTTAGGTACATTAGGTAAATACTGTACTTAAATATTTGTAACGACTTAGACGAAAAGGTGGTGCAGGAGAAAAACATTCATGTGTGTAGACTAGATAAATGTGGATATGGAGACAGGACAACATGAACATTGCTCAATTCCTGTATATTACAAATAGGTAATTACAAACAGGTAAATACATATACATGTCACCTGGATGCGATGTGTTAATATTTTTTAATGCATTAATGCACCTACTGACCCCTTTGATGTGAAGTTTAAAAGTAGTGAGTAATAAGCTGAAATATAAGTCAGTAGGCATCAAATCCTTCTTGACAGAAATTGCTCTATCAAACTTTATATTACATGTAAAATGATATATTTTTTGCATTTTGTGTGAATAAACATTTCTGAGTTCATGTTATGTTGAAGATGGTGTATGTTGTGATAAGGGGTGCATGAGGTGAGTGTGTTGTGGTATGGTTGGTTGTACTGTAGTTTGGACATAGTGAATTGTTTGTAAGTTGCATGACATATTAATACTGTAGAAGGGGAGGGTGGTGATTGCATTGCAATCTGGCTAGGTACATTTGCATCTCTCTGGCTAGGATAATTTTTGATGGGTATATGACTGGTACAGGTTCATGAAGGACACTGTTTGGTTGGATGTCTGGGATGGCCGTGGCTCCTGTTCATTAATGAAGGTGCTTGAGATGTGTGGTACTGGGTAGAGGAGGGGAATGTTGCTACGAAGCTGTGTGTCGTGATGGATAGTTGATTATGGGTACATTTGAAGGTGGGCTGCTGCTTGTTGAGTTTTTTAGTGTTATGAAGCCATTGCCACCTCGTTGGTATAGACAAGCACTGTTTCTAAAATGAGAAGGGGTGGCAGATCATGGAGTAAAAGATTAAAGAGTGAAGGTGAAAGTGGTGAGCCCTGTAGAACAATGATGGGCAGTATTCTGAATGTAGAACTTAGGTTTTGGTTTAGTACCTGGCCTTATCTACCAGAGAGAAAGTTGACCAGTAATTTTATTATATTCTTTCATGGCTGTGTTTAGTGTTTTATATATTTTGATATATTTTGGTGGTGGTAAATGTTGTGGTTATATCCGTAATTGCTGGGGTGGTTGTAGACTGAAGAAGTGGGTGTTGGTTGAGTGCTGATGTCAGGATCCATGGAGGACCTCCCTAAACCCTTAACTGCGTGGCGTCACTTTCATGACGCTGGGGAGCAAGGGATCATACCGCGGGGCGTCACTTTTGTGATTCCGTGTTATTTTGAATTCGCCCGGGCTTTCAAGTGGTGGCTTGTATCATCTATCAGTACTGCTAATGTCCAACACTTGTCAGCTCCTAATCTCATCTGTACTCCTATCCATCGTTGACAGTTTAGCCATTTCTCCTTGTTCTTGACTCCCCTCCCTACCTCCCCTCCATTATCCTTTGCTCTCGCCTGCCCGGCCGTGCTACGCTAAGTAAATCTTCCCTGGAATTTTCCACTGATTTCATCCTTTGAAATAAGCCCTATGCCCTATTCTTATACCACATAATATATACAAAAAGAAATAAGGTATTGCACTACCCCTAGGCACCTCACGTGCACTCGTTCGCTAATTTTCACTGTTTATTTCCCCTTGAAATATGCCGTATAATCTATTCTCGTAATAAAAATATATATAAGAAAGGAAGGGAGAAGCCTAAGTGATATTTATATTCACCTGGAACTACCTAATTTATTATGTATTGTCTAGATTTCCTGGCAATCATTTCATAGCGTATACATTAGCAGCTGTCACCACTCTGACATTGGCAGTGTTGCACTCCCCCTAGGCAGGCTACCACACTATATTCAGTTTACTGTCATCTTTCAAGGTGAAAGCATGTCGGATTCGCGCCTGTTCAATTCTGCCACTTTTTAGCCCCATGCAAAGGGCCCTGTGACCTCTACCCCCTACTAAACCTCGTGTGGAAAGGGGTAAAGGGCAAAGTGACTGCTGTGGAACGTGAACTGGCTAATTTGTCGATGAAAATGATAGACAGTGACTACGATCTTTTTGGTGAGTAAAACAGTGCAAATGGAAATGTAAATAATGTGTAAACAGCAAGTGAAAGCAATGAACGTAAATATCAGTGAACAGTGGAAAATAGTTTTGTAAGTTACTGCAAATGACAGTTCAAAACACTGTAAATAAAACAAAAATGTAAATAATGTAAATAAAATAGAGAATGTAAATAGAAATGTAAATGAGTAGTAATATAAGAATACGAGTATATATACTAGGAGTAATGAAAGTGAAAGTTTCACTCTAGCATGTATTTTTTTTTTTTTTTTTTAATGTGTCCGACTCAGGGCATAGGCTCCACAGCCTGCTATCAAGGCCCAGCAGAACACCAGCGACGAACGATCGCAAGTGGGAAGGTCATACGCGCTCGTAATTTTCATTGCTTTCACAGTGTTTTTTTTTTTTTTTTTGGAGTATGGATTCCAAACTATTTGAGAATCATAGAATTGTGTTTCTAGTGATAATATCAGGCTGTGGTCGGGAAGTGTTAAGTGAAGACTTCGTTACCCAACTTCAGAGGTCTCCACAAGTCCTACGGTACTCGACGAAGGCTCAACAAACATCCCAGGAGAGAGCTGAAGGTATGTGCCATATGCCTATGTAATTATAATATTCTAGGACTAATAACTGATTTTTGGCAAATATTTTTAGAGAGTCTGTTGGAGCGCTAATGTCCGCGAGACACGCAAGTCAAGTAAAAACAACCCCGCGGTTTAGGGGCTAAAGAACCGACATAAGCACCACGTTTTTAAAATGAAGAAAATCGCAATTAAAGTTTTCTATACTACACTCTTCAGTAACTCAAGAACAACATGTCCGATCAACATGAATTTTAAAATAAAGAAAGCCCTGTCCTCCCTTTACAAAATATTGAAAATGGAACGAATTTGTGTGATCATATATTTTTTTATACGGCACAAACCTAGGGATTATACCTTGGAACATAACAACACTATTAGGCTATCATAATACCTTAAAATAAGATAAGTACAAACATAACATGTTTAAAAATAACTCAAACATGAGAAAAATGTTCGTTCGTTTGTTTGAGTGTATGATTGCATAGTTGTATATATGCATGTATTTTTGTATATTTATGTATACAAACAATGAATGGTGATTAACTCCAAAAATACCTTAGTGTGTTCCTAGGTCTGTATTATGTTTGTATGTTAGTGTGACTGAGTGTATGCATGTATGTCTGTATGTATGTTTTCTTGTATACATACATAACATTGTTGATGTAATCCCAGAATGCATAATGTGTGCTTGTCTGTATTTCTGTACGTAAGTCAGTATGTATGCATGTATGTTGGAATGCATACAATGTGTGTTTGTATGTTTGTATGCATGAATGTATTGGTGTATGTATGCATGTATGTATGTAACCTATATATTTTTATGTAAACAAAAATAATTTTGATTATCCCCGAAAATAGTGTGTAACTATTATGTTTCTATTACTACCGTTACCTTATGTATATGTGTGTATGCATGTACCAGTATGTCTTTGTGTTTTTAAATTTTGTATGCTCCTTTAACAATACAAACTTAAACTCTTTTAATATCCCAAATGTGTATGTATGTATGTATGTTTGTATGTTTCCATGTATGCATGACTTCCTGTATTCTTTTCATGAGTGCTTGTATGTATGCATGTATGTATGTATGTATGTACCAATATTTCATTCTATTTTTACATTAACCCCAGAAACCATAATATTCTAATTTCTGTGTTGTTTATGTATTTTTACAATAACACATTAACTCTTTCAATCACCCCTGTTTTTGTATGAATGTTTCCATGCATGCATGACTTTCTCCATTCTCTGCATGATTGTTATCTTCAATCAATCATCTCCTGTGGCACCCCACGGGATGCATAGGGCCTCGATGAATTCTCCCCACCAATATTTGTCTCTTGCCATCTCCTTCAGGTCCCACCAACACTCCTATACTGCTTCGCTTTTCATTGTCCTCAACCAGGTTTCCCTCGGCCTACCTCTCTACCTCTTCTTCCTCTGTCAGTCCATTCTGGCACATCCTGTATTAAACTGCCTTCTTTTCTGTTCCCCAGCCACTTCCAGCGAGACAGTCTCACATATTCATTAACTGGTTCCACTCTCGTAATATCCCTTACTCTTACTTTTGTAACTCTGTCTTGCCAGTTTACCCCAAGAATCCTTCTCAGTATTTTATTCTCAAATCCTAATACATTCTGATCTGTTGCAATGGTACTGTACCATGACTCATGCCCATAAATTAAAATTGGTCTAACCATGGACTTGTAAATTTTCACTTTAGTATGTAACGAAAGAATATTATTATTCCAAACAGATTTCAACATTCCAACAGCTCGCCAAGCCTGTCTAATCCTCTCCTCAATTTCACTGTTTAATGATCCATTAGATGATACAATCGTTCCCAGATATTTAAAATTTTCTACATTCATTACCACATTATTCCTAATTACACAATCGATTTGGTTCTCCAAGTTCATATTAATAATTTCAGTCTTTCCACAATTTATTACCAATCCCACTATTTCCCCTTCCTCCATCAGACAATCAAGCACCCTCTGCATCTCGTAAATACTTCCGCAAATCAGTACAATATCATCAGCATAGTCCAAATCCATTAGCTTCGTATTTTCTTTCTAGTTAATTCCTGCACCTGTTCTCCTTACAACCTTTCTTAAAACATTATCGTTAACCAAAACAAACAGCAATGGCGAAAGAACCCCTCCTTGAATCACGCCTGACCTAATTTCAAATGGATCACTCAAAGAACCACCCACCATTACCTTACAAAAAGTACCTTCATGCAGGCTTCTAATAATATTTACAAACTTTTCTGGTATACCATAGAATCTCATACTTTTCAACATAGCTCCACGTGAAACACTCTCAAACGCCTTTTCAAAATCCACAAAACGCATACTATGTGGCATTTTCATCTCATTACCTTGTTGCA
Organism: Coenobita brevimanus; assembly: GCF_032717465.1. Classification (NCBI taxonomy): domain Eukaryota; kingdom Metazoa; phylum Arthropoda; class Malacostraca; order Decapoda; family Coenobitidae; genus Coenobita; species Coenobita brevimanus. The sequence continues at coordinate 25,095,792 of NC_137055.1, forward strand.
TTAGATGTCTTACAATAAAAATATGATCATTACAACTTCGACCCTTTCTAAATCCCGCTTGTTCTTCTCTTAAAATTTTATCAATTACTGGCTCTAGTCTGTTCAACAAGATTTTCGAAAAGACTTTTGCAACTACAGGTGTCAAAGTTATCCTTCTCCAATTGTCACACACACTTAAATCTCCCTTTTTTTGGTATTTTTATAATCACTTCATTTTCCACTCTTCTGGAATTCCACCATTATCCCAAGCCACATTAAATTGTTTCAAAAGCGCATTCATCAACTCATCATTTTCCACCATAAGCATTTCAGGAAATATTCCATCCTCTCCTGGGGCCTTAAAATTCTTTAACTCCTTTATAGATTTTGCTACCTTTTCCAAAGTTATATCCCGTTTGTATCGGCAAATATCTCTCTTTGCTGGCAAAATGTCATATAACAAACAAATGAAAATGTGTAAGTGTTACTACAAATGCCAAAATACCACATAAACTCCTTCTATAAGTGAAACAAAAAACAAATTGTTGTCTCCACAAGCAAGTGGCATGGCACATCATCACATAAACTCCTTCTATAAGTGAAATAAAAAGCAAATTGCTGTCTTCACAAGCAAGTGGCATGGCACATCATCACATAAACTCCTTATATAAGTGAAACAAAAAGCAAATTGTTGTCTCCACAAGGATGTGGCATGGCACATCATCACATAAACTCTTTCTATAAGTGAAATAAAAAGCAAATTGTTGTCTCCACGAGCCAGTGGCATGTCACACCATCACTATCATCGACCGCAGCATGATCGGATTCAGTGTCAGGACTGCAATTACTACAATTATGTAACTACAAACGATATGTAACTACAAACAATATGTAACAATTATGTAACAGTTGCATTAACAAAATGTAACTACAATTATAAGGCCAACACAATTATGTAACAGTTGCATTAACAAGATGTAACTTTTATGTAATATTAACTACAATTATAAGGCCAACACAATTATGTAACAATTGCATTAACAAAATGTAACTACAATTATAAGGCCAACACAATTATGCATTATCACAATATTACGTAACAATTCACAATGTTACAATTATGTATTACCACAATGTTATTACAATATTATGTAAAGTCATACAATTTTACCACAATTCTGTATTACCAGAATCATCATACAAGTTAGGTGAAATATTAGACATTACTAAAGGGATAACTCAATAAGTAATGTATAACCTAGCAGTATTATCATTGCACAATTACATGCGTATGTCTGTTATACATACACATCTTACAAAATGTCATACAACAACCATTGCATTTATTCAAATATGTATACAACTTGTTTAAAATGTAATATTACTGGATCAGTACAATATTAACATGATTATTATATGTATACAATATTATAATCAATATTATGTACTAACAAATTAGCATATGTCAATGATGATTGCTGTCGGGGGACCTCCAGTATGTGGCCGAGCAGTGTCAGGACTCCATATTAGAATTACAAATCATAATAGATAGATAGATAAATAGATAGATAGACAGACAGATAGAAGCAGCAAGTCAGATGATAAGGTATTGTCTGCGAGAATCGAGCAATGCTAAACATGCTTACACACTCTAACTCAATAAACACATACTCACACACAGGCTTCTAGAACATTCCAACAACAGTGTAACACACGTGACACGACCCCTGCTACACCAGAATTTAGGAAGCAGAGCTCAGAAGGAGGCTAGCCATAAATTAACCGGCAGGTAGTAGGGAGAAGGAGCCTAGCAACATGGGCGAGAGGGAAGAGAGAGAGAGAGAGACTGGGAGGTAGCTCACGGGACTTTATTCTTCACTCTGTGTGTGAGAGACTTTGTTAATATTTCCAAGACAAATATAAATAGTCCCATACTCATCTTTACGTCTCCTGTCATTGCATGACAAATGGGAACGAAGATTATCTACTTACAAAAGTACTCAAGTATAACAACCGCTCGTCCACAAGTCTAATATATATATAACTAATCTACAAAACTCCACTACAAGAATTTACAAAGTTATTGTACAGCATATTTTCACGCCAACCTTTCTCCCACCCCGGCATTCCTGAGAAAATATATATATATTTTTTTATTTCATATCTCTGCTAATACTTAACCAAAAAAAAAAAAAAAAAAAGGTGTCATAATACTCACGAATCCTTCGACTTCAAGCTGATTGCCTCAGATGGTCTGTGAAGTGCATGTAGGGAGAATGAGAGAATGGGGAAAGGGGGAAATTTTTGTTGTGGCAGAGGTGTGGTGACACAACTAAGGCACAGACTAGTGGATAACACTTCCAGAAGGCTACAAGCCACCACAAACATTATTTCTGTGTATATTTTCCAACCTTGTTTCATGATTGCTGATGCGAGTCTGGTAACCATAGCAACAACCTTGAGGCAGGCTGGCTTAGCTACCTGCTTGCCTCACGATGCTCCACACACACACACACACACACACACACACACACAAAATAGTTATTCATGTACTGTCCATAATCGAAAATATTTTCCACTATAACAGAATTTTTTCCTGTGATTTTCACTTTTTCATCATAATGAATATACCCACACGAAAAATTTCAATAATAATCAGGCACTGATTTCATCATGTAACAAATTGTCTGATTCCAATATTCACATAAACAGATACAGCAGTGATGCGAGGCTTGCCTCATCTCATTTCCTCCTCCCTTCCTCCCCAACCTCTTACCTTCTCCATTCCACTGTATTTTCCACTATAACAGAATTTTTTTTTTTTCCTGTGATTTGTGCTTTTCCATCATAACAAATATACACACACAAAAACTTTCAATAAAAAATAAAGGCACTGATTTCATTAAACAAACTTTCTGCTTCCAATATTCACATATATAGACGGCGGTGGTGCAAGGTGCCACATTGTGTTCCTTCCTCCCTCCGTTCTCCACCTCTTCCCATTCTCCACTCACTACCTACTCTTCCATCTTCTCATCCGTGCCAATATCCCCCTCTCCAGGATCGTCACTACTCTCTGAACCATTCCCATCATCAGAAATAGCATATAAAAGTACAGGGGGAAACAATGGGCATACAGTGGAGGACTCACGTGATCCACCCATGTCATGTGATGCATAAATATCAAAACTCAACATGGTGGTCATTTTCCTCAGAGGAAGAGTCACATTCTCCACTCACAGTTGACAATAATGTCACCTCGAGTTCTCTCCCTATCGCACTATCACTAAGGCCTTTTCTTTTCTGGCCTTTGGCCTTCATTGATGTTGAAGTTGGCAGCTGTGGGCACTCAGCCAAGGATCCGGACACAGGGAAAACTTTTTGTATATATCTATCCATTACGGAGATACACAGTTAACTGGAGCATGACTCGGATGAATGCAGGAGGCTTGCAGGTGGCTGCATGTGGTGAAAATTACCTGTGGAACACTAGATCATGTATACATGTCACCCAGACATCCCTGGGTCATCACATAACTTGAAGGTGGTATATACTAATACTGATGGTTTAATATTGGCAAGGCTTGAAATTAACGATTTCTTATGGGAACATGAACCTGATGTCATGTGCTTTGTAGAGACCAAATTAAGAGAAGATATTGATGTTCATTTAGGAGATGGTAAATACAAACTGTGGAGAAGAGACAGAAAAGAAAAAGCAGGAGGAGGAATGATGATAGCAGTGAAAAACAACATAAATGTAGATACCATGGAAATGGGACAAGGCAGGGCTGAAGTGATATATATGAAATTAGAAACTGGAGAGAATGAAAAGAGAGGTACGGCAGTAGTGTATGTTCCCCCTAAGACGAGAGCATGGAATGATGACGAATACCAGATGTTGTCAGATATGGCTAGTTATTTACAAAAAATAATTGAGAAAAGAAACAATATAATTTTGGTGGGTGACTTTAACTGTAAAGAGGTGAGCTGGGAGAAATGGGACTCAGGAGGCAACGAAGATTTGTGGGGCACTATATTATTAAATATAATAATGAATAATGTGATGACACAATGGGTCAAAGAAGAGACACGGTTCCGAGGTGAGGACACACCAGCAAGGTTAGATTTACTGTTTGCCAAAGAACTCGATGTAATAGAATCACTGAAAAATTTCTGTCCTATAGGAAAAAGTGATCATGTGGTCACTGAGTTCCAGATGATAATAGGGAACGTCGAGCCATGAGACGAGCTTCACAGGCAGGGAAGATACAACTTTGGGAAAGCAAATTTTACAGGATTGAGAAAATATTTTGAAAATGCAGATTGGAGAAAATTAAGAGAAACAAGAGAGATACAGAGGAAGTGGGATATCTTTCTAGACCTCTATAATTTGGGAGTGGATAAATTTGTACCAAGAGTAAGGGGGAAAGAAAACAGGAAAAAGGAGTGGTTTAATAGAAGGTGTATGACTGCAAAAAAAGAGAGAGATAAGGCGTGGAACAACTGGAGAAAGAGAGGTAACAACAGAACAAAGGAAGAATATAAAAGAACTAGAAATGAATACACAAGAATACGTAGAGAAGAAGAAAGAAATTTTGAAAAAAGGTATAATAGACAAATTCAAGGATGAACCTAAACTGTTTTATAGATTTGTTAATGGCAAACTGAAACAAAAGGAAGGAATCACCAAACTGAAAGTAAAAGGAGAGGTCTATAAAGATGCAGCAATGCAAGCTGAAATAATGAACAAATGTTTCCAATCGGTTTTCACTAATGAAAAAGAGTTTGTGAAAGGGAGGGAGTGATCAGATATGTACTGGTGATAAAAGATATAAAAGTGGAGGTACAGGAAGTGTATAAATTACTGGAAATTCAAGATATAAGGAAAGCCCCAGGACCTGATGGAATTTCTAATTGGGTACTGAAGGAATGCAGAGAACAACTGGCAGATAAAATTCACAGTCTAATCGTGTGTTCTCTGGAAGAGGGGAAAGTGCCACAAGAATGGAAGAGGGCAAATGTGGTACCAATTTATAAGGGAGGAAACAGGGAAGAACCCCTGAATTATAGACCAGTGTCTCTATCCAGCATGGTCGCAAAATCGTGTGAGAGAATCCTGAAAGACAGATGGATAAAATATTTAGAAGAGATGAATATTTTGGCTGAATGCCAGTTTGGATTCAGAAGTGGAAGGTCATGTGTTTCCAACTTGTTGAGCTTCTTTCTCAAGAGCGATTGACGTGGTACAGGAGAGAGATGGTTGGGTGGACTGTGTGTACTTAGACTTAGAGAAGACCTTCGACAAGGTACCTCTTAAGAGATAATGTGGAAACTAGAATATATAGGAGGACTGAAGGGGAAACTCCTGGAATGGATGAGAGACTTTTTGAGAGACAGACAAATGAGGATGGTAATAAAGGATAGGATGTCTTGATGGAGGAAAGTAATAAGTGGAGTCCCTCAAGGCTCGGTGTTGGCGCCAGTAATGTTCCTGATTTACGTAAATGATATGGTAGATGAAGTGAACAGTTATGCAAGTCTGTTTGCTGATGATGTAAAGATCTTGAGGAAGGTAGAGGTTGAGGAGGATTGTAAAATGCTGCAGGAGGATCTGGATAGGGTACATGATAGGAACCGGATGTGGGCAATGAAATTCAATGTAAAAAAATGTAAACTGTTGGAAATGGGTAAAAGTACCAGGAAGCCATCACTGAATTATTTGTTGGGTAATGAATTAATCACGAAAATGAGAGAAAAGAAAGATTTGGGAGTGCTGGTACAAGATAGTTTGTCACTTGAAAAACACATTAACAAGATAGTTAGAGAGATGTATAAACTCTTGACTAACATAAGAGTAGCATTTCATTATATGGATGAGGAGATGATGAAAAAATTGATAGTGCCCATGATCCACCCCAGGTTAGAATATGCAGCGGTAGTGTGGTCCCCACACAAGAAGAAAGATATAAACAAGATTGAGAGAATACAAAGAACAGCAACCGAGATGGTCCCCAGTCCGGCAGATCTGTCATACAGAGAGAGGCTAGAAAAGCTGGATTTGCCTTCCTTAGAGGAAAGGAGAAAGAGTGGAGGCATGATTGCAGTGTTTAGGACCATGATAGGAGTAGATAAAATTGACCGAGAAGATCTGTTTGTTTGGAATAAGAGAGTAACAAGAGGACAGGGAATGAAATTGAAAAAGTCAAGCTGCTTGAAGGATATTAAGAAATATAGCTTTCCTTACAGAAGTATAGACTTATGGAATAGCTTGGATAAAGAGATCGTCCAGTCCAAAAACTTAAACGAGTTTAAAGCTAAATTTGACTTATTGAGAAACAGCGACGGGAACCCACGAGCATAGCACATTTCGTGTATATCACATTTAGGTACATTAGGTAAATACTTAAATATTTGTAACGACTTAGACGAAAAGGTGGTGCAGGAGAAAAACATTCATGTGTGTAGACTAGATAAATGTGGATATGGAGACAGGACAACACGAGCATTGCTCAATTCCTGTATATTACAAATAGGTAATTACAAACAGGTAAATACATATACATGTCACCTGGATGCGATGTGTTAATATTTTTTAATGCATTAATGCACCTACTGACCCCTTTGATGTGAAGTTTAAAAGTAGTGAGTAATAAGCTGAAATATAAGTCAGTAGGCATCAAATCCTTCTTGACAGAAATTGCTCTATCAAACTTTATATTACATGTAAAATGATATATTTTTTGCATTTTGTGTGAATAAACATTTCTGAGTTCATGTTATGTTGAAGATGGTGTATGTTGTGATAAGGGGTGCATGAGGTGAGTGTGTTGTGGTATGGTTGGTTGTATTGTAGTTTGGACATAGTGAATTGTTTGTAAGTTGCATGACGTATTAATACTGTAGAAGGGGAGGGTGGTGATTGCATTGCATTCTGGCTAGGTACATTTGCATCTCTCTGGCTAGGATAATTTTTGATGGGTATATGACTGGTACAGGTTCATGAAGGACACTGTTTGGTTGGATGTCTGGGATGGCCGTGGCTCCTGTTCATTAATGAAGGTGCTTGAGATGTGTGGTACTGGGTAGAGGAGAGGAATGTTGCTACGAAGCTGTGTGTCGTGATGGATAGTTGATTATGGGTACATTTGAAGGTGGGCTGCTGCTTGTTGAGTTTTTTTAGTGTTATGAAGCCATTGCCACCTCGTTGGTATAGACAAGTACTGTTTCTAAAATGAGAAGGGGTGGCAGATCATGGAGTAAAAGATTAAAGAGTGAAGGTGAAAGTGGTGAGCCCTGTAGAACAATGATGGGCAGTATTCTGAATGTAGAACTTAGGTTTTGGTTTAGTACCTGGCCTTATCTACCAGAGAGAAAGTTGACCAGTAATTTTATTATATTCTTTCATGGCTGTGTTCAGTGTTTTATATATTTTGATATATTTTGGTGGTGGTAAATGTTGTGTTTATGTCCGTAATTGCTGGGGTGGTTGTAGACTGAAGAAGTGGGTGTTGGTTGAGTGCTGATGTCAGGATCCATGGAGGACCTCCCTAAACCCTTAACTGCGTGGCGTCACTTTCATGACGCTTGGGAGCAAGGGATCATACCGCGGGGCGTCACTTTTGTGATTCCGTGTTATTTTGAATTCGCCCGGGCTTTCAAGTGGTGGCTTGTATCATCTATCAGTACTGCTAATGTCCAACACTAGTCAGCTCCTAATCTCATCTGTACTCCTATCCATCGTTGACAGTTTAGCCATTTCTCCTCGTTCTTGACTCCCCTCCCTACCTCCCCTTCATTATCCTCTGCTCTCGCCTGCCCGGCCGTGCTACGCTAAGTAAATCTTCCCTGGAATTTTCCACTGATTTCATCCTTTGAAATAAGCCCTATGCCCTATTCTTATACCACATAATATATACAAAAAAGAAATAAGGTATTGCACTACCCCTAGGCACCTCACGTGCACTCGTTCGCTAATTTTCACTGTTTATTTCCCCTTGAAATATGCCGTATAATCTATTCTCGTAATAAAAATATACATAAGAAAGGAAGGGAGAAGCCTAAGTGATATTTATATTCACATAAACAGATACAGCAGTGATGTGAGGCTTGCCTCATCTCATTTCCTCCTCCCTTCCTCCCCCACCTCTTACCTTCTCCATTTCACTGTATTTTCCACTATAACAGAATTTTTTTTTTCCTGTGATTTGTGCTTTTCCATCATAACAAATATACACACACAATAACTTTCAATAAAAAATAAAGGCACTGATTTCATTAAACAAACTTTCTGCTTCCAATATTCACATATATAGACGGCGGTGGTGCAAGGTGCCACATTGTGTTCCTTCCTCCCTCCGTTCTCCACCTCTTCCCATTCTCCACTCACTACCTACTCTTCCATCTTCTCATCCGTGCCAATATCCCCCTCTCCAGGATCGTCACTACTCTCTGAACCATTCCCATCATCAGAAATAGCATATAAAAGTACAGGGGGAAACAATGGGCATACAGTGGAGGACTCACGTGATCCACCCACGTCATGTGATGCATAAATATCAAAACTCAACATGGTGGTCATTTTCCTCAGAGGAAGAGTCACATTCTCCACTCACAGTTGACAATAATGTCACCTCCAGTTCTCTCCCTATCGCACTATCACTAAGGCCTTTTCTTTTCTGGCCTTTGGCCTTCATTGATGTTGAAGTTGGCAGCTGTGGGCACTCAGCCAAGGATCCGGACACAGGGAAAACTTTTTGTATATATCTATCCATTACGGAGATACACAGTTAACTGGAGCATGACTCGGATGAATGCAGGAGGCTTGCAGGTGGCTGCATGTGGTGAAAATTACCTGTGGAACACTAGATCATGTATACATGTCACCCAGACATCCCTGGGTCATCACATAACTTGAAGGTGGTATATACTAATACTGATGGTTTAATATTGGCAAGGCTTGAAATTAACGATTTCTTATGGGAACATGAACCTGATGTCATGTGCTTTGTAGAGACCAAATTAAGAGAAGATATTGATGTTCATTTAGGAGATGGTAAATACAAACTGTGGAGAAGAGACAGAAAAGAAAAAGCAGGAGGAGGAATGATGATAGCAGTGAAAAACAACATAAATGTAGATACCATGGAAATGGGACAAGGCAGGGCTGAAGTGATATATATGAAATTAGAAACTGGAGAGAATGAAAAGAGAGGTACGGCAGTAGTGTATGTTCCCCCTAAGACGAGAGCATGGAATGATGACGAATACCAGATGTTGTCAGATATGGCTAGTTATTTACAAAAAATAATTGAGAAAAGAAACAATATAATTTTGGTGGGTGACTTTAACTGTAAAGAGGTGAGCTGGGAGAAATGGGACTCAGGAGGCAACGAAGATTTGTGGGGCACTATATTATTAAATATAATAATGAGTAATGTGATGACACAATGGGTCAAAGAAGAGACACGGTTCCGAGGTGAGGACACACCAGCAAGGTTAGATTTACTGTTTGCCAAAGAACTCGATGTAATAGAATCACTGAAAAATTTCTGTCCTATAGGAAAAAGTGATCATGTGGTCACTGAGTTCCAGATGATAATAGGGAACGTCGAGCCATGAGACGAGCTTCACAGGCAGGGAAGATACAACTTTGGGAAAGCAAATTTTACAGGATTGAGAAAATATTTTGAAAATGCAGATTGGAGAAAATTAAGAGAAACAAGAGAGATACAGAGGAAGTGGGATATCTTTCTAGACCTCTATAATTTGGGAGTGGATAAATTTGTACCAAGAGTAAGGGGGAAAGAAAACAGGAAAAAGGAGTGGTTTAATAGAAGGTGTATGACTGCAAAAAAAGAGAGAGATAAGGCGTGGAACAACTGGAGAAAGAGAGGTAACAACAGAACAAAGGAAGAATATAAAAGAACTAGAAATGAATACACAAGAATACGTAGAGAAGAAGAAAGAAATTTTGAAAAAAGGTATAATAGACAAATTCAAGGATGAACCTAAACTGTTTTATAGATTTGTTAATGGCAAACTGAAACAAAAGGAAGGAATCACCAAACTGAAAGTAAAAGGAGAGGTCTATAAAGATGCAGCAATGCAAGTTGAAATAATGAACAAATGTTTCCAATCGGTTTTCACTAATGAAAAAGAGTTTGTGGAAGGGGAGGGAGTGATCAGATATGTACTGGTGATAAAAGATATAAAAGTGGAGGTACAGGAAGTGTATAAATTACTGGAAATTCAAGATATAAGGAAAGCCCCAGGACCTGATGGAATTTCTAATTGGGTACTGAAGGAATGCAGAGAACAACTGGCAGATAAAATTCACAGTCTAATCGTGTGTTCTCTGGAAGAGGGGAAAGTGCCACAAGAATGGAAGAGGGCAAATGTGGTACCAATTTATAAGGGAGGAAACAGGGAAGAACCCCTGAATTATAGACCAGTGTCTCTATCCAGCATGGTCGCAAAATCGTGTGAGAGAATCCTGAAAGACAGATGGATAAAATATTTAGAAGAGATGAATATTTTGGTTGAATGCCAGTTTGGATTCAGAAGTGGAAGGTCATGTGTTTCCAACTTGTTGAGCTTCTTTCTCAAGAGCGATTGACGTGGTACAGGAGAGAGATGGTTGGGTGGACTGTGTGTACTTAGACTTAGAGAAGACCTTCGACAAGGTACCTCTTAAGAGACTAATGTGGAAACTAGAATATATAGGAGGACTGAAGGGGAAACTCCTGGAATGGATGAGAGACTTTTTGAGAGACAGACAAATGAGGATGGTAATAAAGGATAGGATGTCTTGATGGAGGAAAGTAATAAGTGGAGTCCCTCAAGGCTCGGTGTTGGCGCCAGTAATGTTCCTGATTTACGTAAATGATATGGTAGATGAAGTGAACAGTTATGCAAGTCTGTTTGCTGATGATGTAAAGATCTTGAGGAAGGTAGAGGTTGAGGAGGATTGTAAAATGCTGCAGGAGGATCTGGATAGGGTACATGATGGGAGCCGGATGTGGGCAATGAAATTCAATGTAAAGAAATGTAAACTATTGGAAATGGGTAAAAGTACCAGGAAGCCATCACTGAATTATTTGTTGGGTAATGAATTAATCACGAAAATGAGAGAAAAGAAAGATTTGGGAGTGCTGGTACAAGATAGTTTGTCACTTGAAAAACACATTAACAAGATAGTTAGAGAGATGTATAAACTCTTGACTAACATAAGAGTAGCATTTCATTATATGGATGAGGAGATGATGAAAAAATTGATAGTGCCCATGATCCACCTCAGGTTAGAATATGCAGCGGTAGTGTGGTCCCCACACAAGAAGAAAGATATAAACAAGACTGAGAGAATACAAAGAACAGCAACCGAGATGGTCCCCAGTCCGGCAGATCTGTCATACAGAGAGAGGCTAGAAAAGCTGGATTTGCCTTCCTTAGAGGAAAGGAGAAAGAGTGGAGGCATGATTGCAGTGTTTAGGACCATGATAGGAGTAGATAAAATTGACCGAGAAGATCTGTTTGTTTGGAATAAGAGAGTAACAAGAGGACAGGGAATGAAATTGAAAAAGTCAAGCTGCTTGAAGGATATTAAGAAATATAGCTTTCCTTACAGAAGTATAGACTTATGGAATAGCTTGGATAAAGAGATCGTCCAGTCCAAAAACTTAAACGAGTTTAAAGCTAAATTTGACTTATTGAGAAACAGCGACGGGAACCCACGAGCATAGCACATTTCGTGTATATCACATTTAGGTACATTAGGTCAATACTTAAATATTTGTAACGACTTAGACGAAAAGGTGGTGCAGGAGAAAAACATTCATGTGTGTAGACTAGATAAATGTGGATATGGAGACAGGACAACACGAGCATTGCTCAATTCCTGTATATTACAAATAGGTAATTACAAACAGGTAAATACATATACATGTCACCTGGATGCGATGTGTTAATATTTTTTAATGCATTAATGCACCTACTGACCCCTTTGATGTGAAGTTTAAAAGTAGTGAGTAATAAGCTGAAATATAAGTCAGTAGGCATCAAATCCTTCTTGACAGAAATTGCTCTATCAAACTTTATATTACATGTAAAATGATATATTTTTTGCATTTTGTGTGAATAAACATTTCTGAGTTCATGTTATGTTGAAGATGGTGTATGTTGTGATAAGGGGTGCATGAGGTGAGTGTGTTGTGGTATGGTTGGTTGTACTGTAGTTTGGACATAGTGAATTGTTTGTAAGTTGCATGACGTATTAATACTGTAGAAGGGGAGGGTGGTGATTGCATTGCAATCTGGCTAGGTACATTTGCATCTCTCAGGCTAGGATAATTTTTGATGGGTATATGACTGGTACAGGTTCATGAAGGACACTGTTTGGTTGGATGTCTGGGATGGCCGTGGCTCCTGTTCATTAATGAAGGTGCTTGAGATGTGTGGTACTGGGTAGAGGAGGGGAATGTTGCTACGAAGCTGTGTGTCGTGATGGATAGTTGATTATGGGTACATTTGAAGGTGGGCTGCTGCTTGTTGAGTTTTTTAGTGTTTTGAAGCCATGGCCACCTCGTTGGTATAGACAAGTACTGTTTCTAAAATGAGAAGGGGTGGCAGATCATGGAGTAAAAGATTAAAGAGTGAAGGTGAAAGTGGTGAGCCCTGTAGAACAATGATGGGCAGTATTCTGAATGTAGAACTTAGGTTTTGGTTTAGTACCTGGCCTTATCTACCAGAGAGAAAGTTGACCAGTAATTTTATTATATTCTTTCATGGCTGTGTTCAGTGTTTTATATATTTTGATATATTTTGGTGGTGGTAAATGTTGTGTTTATGTCCGTAATTGCTGGGGTGGTTGTAGACTGAAGAAGTGGGTGTTGGTTGAGTGCTGATGTCAGGATCCATGGAGGACCTCCCTAACCCCTTAACTGCGTGGCGTCACTTTCATGACGCTTGGGAGCAAGGGATCATACCGCGGGGCGTCACTTTTGTGATTCCGTGTTATTTTGAATTCGCCCGGGCTTTCAAGTGGTGGCTTGTATCATCTATCAGTACTGCTAATGTCCAACACTAGTCAGCTCCTAATCTCATCTGTACTCCTATCCATCGTTGACAGTTTAGCCATTTCTCCTCGTTCTTGACTCCCCTCCCAACCTCCCCTCCATTATCCTTTGCTCTCGCCTGCCCGGCCGTGCTACGCTAAGTAAATCTTCCCTGGAATTTTCCACTGATTTCATCCTTTGAAATAAGCCCTATGCCCTATTCTTATACCACATAATATATACAAAAAAGAAATAAGGTATTGCACTACCCCTAGGCACCTCACGTGCACTCGTTCGCTAATTTTCACTGTTTATTTCCCCTTGAAATATGCCGTATAATCTATTCTCGTAATAAAAATATATATAAGAAAGGAAGGGAGAAGCCTAAGTGATATTTATATTCACCTGGAACTACCTAATTTATTATGTATTGTCTAGATTTCCTGGCAATCATTTCATAGCGTATACATTAGCAGCTGTCACCACTCTGACATTGGCAGTGTTGCACTCCCCCTAGGCAGGCTACCACACTGTATTCAGTTTACTGTCATCTTTCAAGGTGAAAGCATGTTGGATTCGCGCCTGTTCAATTCTGCCACTTTTTAGCCCCATGCAAAGGGCCCTGTGACCTCTACCCCCTACTAAACCTCGTGTGGAAAGGGGTAAAGGGCAAAGTGACTGCTGTGGAACGTGAACTGGCTAATTTGTCGATGAAAATGATAGACAGTGACTACGATCTTTTTGGTGAGTAAAACAGTGCAAATGGAAATGTAAATAATGTGTAAACAGCAAGTGAAAGCAATGAATGTAAATATCAGTGAACAGTGGAAAATAGTTTTGTAAGTTACTGCAAATGACAGTTCATAACACTGTAAATAAAACAAAAATGTAAATTATGTAAATAAAATAGAGAATGTAAATAGAAATGTAAATGAGTAGTAATATAAGAATACGAGTATATATACTAGGAGTAATGAAAGTGAAAGTTTCACTCTAGCATGTATTTTTTTTTTTTTTTTTTTGTATGTGTCCGACTCAGGGCATAGGCTCCACAGCCTACTATCAAGGCCCAGCAGTCCTCCTACATACCATACACCTCTACCTGTCACCACTTCGGCGCTAACACCCACGTCCATATTTAATACATGCAAGGGCTGTCTCATACAGGACTGGTGTATTGGTATTAGCAGGGGTATTTCTACGACATGTCGGCAGGTCTTCTGGTAGATCAGTAAAGCCTGATTTAAATGAAATTCAAATCCTTAAACTGTTCCCTGCTCCAGTGGGGATTTGAACCTGGGTCCGTTAGGACTGCAGGCCATCTCTCTACCGATTGAGCCACCGCCTTCCCCCATAGTATGAATACTATGAGTTGTGAAAGTGACAGATTAACTCTCAATGCTAGTATATAGGATGAGAAAGTGAATGCTACATATTTTACTGAAAGAGAAATAGAATGCCCACAGTGACAATAAACTACTATTACTGAAGGTAACTTATGGAGAAAGACTGTAGATATATATAAGTGTTATATAGGAATAGATATATAAAGTGTGAGTGTTTTTATGAATAATAAATGACAGAACACCAGCGACGAACGATCGCAAGTGGGAAGGTCATACGCGCTCGTAATTTTCATTGCTTTCACAGTGTTTTTTTTTTTTTTTTGGAGTATGGATTCCAAACTATTTGAGAATCATAGAATTGTGTTTCTAGTGATAATATCAGGCTGTGGTCGGGAAGTGTTAAGTGAAGACTTCGTTACCCAACTTCAGAGGTCTCCACAAGTCCTACGGTACTCGACGAAGGCTCAACAAATATCCCAGGAGAGAGCTGAAGGTATGTGCCATATGCATATGTAATTATAATATTCTAGGACTAATAACTGATTTTTGGCAAATATTTTTAGAGAGTCTGTTGGAGCGCTAATGTCCGCGAGACACGCAAGTCAAGTAAAAACAACCCCGCGGTTTAGGGGCTAAAGAACCGACATAAGCACCGCGTTTTTAAAATGAAGAAAATCGCAATTAAAGTTTTCTATACTACACTCTTCAGTAACTCAAGAACAACATGTCCGATCAACATGAATTTTAAAATAAAGAAAGCCCTGTCCTCCCTTTACAAAATATTGAAAATGGAACGAATTTGTGTGATCATATATTTTTTTATACGGCACAAACCTAGGGATTATACCTTGGAACATAACAACACTATTAGGCTATCATAATACCTTAAAATAAGATAAGTACAAACATAACATGTTTAAAAATAACTCAAACATGAGAAAAATGTTCGTTCGTTTGTTTGAGTGTATGATTGCATAGTTGTATATATGCATGTATTTTTGTATATTTATGTATACAAACAATGAATGGTGATTAACTCCAAAAATACCTTAGTGTGTTCCTAGGTCTGTATTATGTTTGTATGTTAGTGTGACTGAGTGTATGCATGTATGTCTGTATGTATGTTTTCTTGTATACATACATAACATTGTTGATGTAATCCAAGAATGCATAATGTGTGCTTGTCTGTATTTCTGTACGTAAGTCAGTATGTATGCATGTATGTTGGAATGCATACAATGTGTGTTTGTATGTTTGTATGCATGAATGTATTGGTGTATGTATGCATGTATGTATGTAACCTATATATTTTTATGTAAACAAAAATAATTTTGATTATCCCCGAAAATAGTGTGTAACTATTATGTTTCTATTACTACCGTTACCTTATGTATGTGTGTATGCATGTACCAGTATGTCTTTGTGTTTTTAAATTTTGTATGCTTCTTTAAGAATAGAAACTTAAACTCTTTTAATATCCCAAATGTGTATGTATGTATGTATGTTTGTATGTTTCCATGTATGCATGACTTCCTGTATTCTTTTCATGAGTGCTTGTATGTATGCATGTATGTATGTATGTATGTACCAATATTTCATTCTATTTTTACATTAACCCCAGAAACCATAATATTCTAATTTCTGTGTTGTTTATGTATTTTTACAATAACACATTAACTCTTTCAATCACCCCTGTTTTTGTATGAATGTTTCCATGCATGCATGACTTTCTCCATTCTCTGCATGATTGTTATCTTCAATCAATCATCTCCTGTGGCACCCCACGGGATGCATAGGGCCTCGATGAATTCTCCCCACCAATATTTGTCTCTTGCCATCTCCTTCAGGTCCCACCAACACTCCTATCCTGCTTCGCTTTTCATTGTCCTCAACCAGGTTTCCCTCGGCCTACCTCTCTACCTCTTCTTCCTCTGTCAGTCCATTCTGGCACATCCTGTATTAAACTGCCTTCTTTTCTGTTCCCCAGCCACTTCCAGCGAGACAGTCTCACATATTCATTAACTGGTTCCACTCTCGTAATATCCCTTACTCTTACATTTGTAACTCTGTCTTGCCAGTTTACCCCAAGAATCCTTCTCAGTATTTTATTCTCAAATCCTAATACATTCTGATCTGTTGCAATGGTACTGTACCATGACTCATGCCCATAAATTAAAATTGGTCTAACCATGGACTTGTAAATTTTCACTTTAGTATGTAACGAAAGAATATTATTATTCCAAACAGATTTCAACATTCCAACAGCTCGCCAAGCCTGTCTAATCCTCTCCTCAATTTCACTGTTTAATGATCCATTAGATGATACAATCGTTCCCAGATATTTAAAATTTTCTACATTCATTACCACATTATTCCTAATTACACAATCGATTTGGTTCTCCAAGTTCATATTAATAATTTCAGTCTTTCCACAATTTATTACCAATCCCACTATTTCCCCTTCCTCCATCAGACAATCAAGCACCCTCTGCATCTCGTAAATACTTCCGCAAATCAGTACAATATCATCAGCATAGTCCAAATCCATTAGCTTCGTATTTTCTTTCTAGTTAATTCCTGCACCTGTTCTCCTTACAACCTTTCTTAAAACATTATCGTTAACCAAAACAAACAGCAATGGCGAAAGAACCCCTCCTTGAATCACGCCTGACCTAATTTCAAATGGATCACTCAAAGAACCACCCACCATTACCTTACAAAAAGTACCTTCATGCAGGCTTCTAATAATATTTACAAACTTTTCTGGTA
Source organism: Coenobita brevimanus (assembly GCF_032717465.1). Lineage (NCBI taxonomy): Eukaryota > Metazoa > Arthropoda > Malacostraca > Decapoda > Coenobitidae > Coenobita > Coenobita brevimanus. The sequence continues at coordinate 25,112,938 of NC_137055.1, forward strand.
TACCATAGAATCTCATACTTTTCAACATAGCTCCACGTGAAACACTCTCAAACGCCTTTTCAAAATCCACAAAACGCATACTATGTGGCATTTTCATCTCATTACCTTGTTGCATTAGATGTCTTACAATAAAAATATGATCATTACAACTTCGACCCTTTCTAAATCCCGCTTGTTCTTCTCTTAAAATTTTATCAATTACTGGCTCTAGTCTGTTCAACAAGATTTTCGAAAAGACTTTTGCAACTACAGGTGTCAAAGTTATCCTTCACCAATTGTCACACACACTTAAATCTCCCTTTTTTGGTATTTTTATAATCACTTCATTTTCCACTCTTCTGGAATTCCACCATTATCCCAAGCCACATTAAATTGTTTCAAAAGCGCATTCATCAACTCATCATTTTCCACCATAAGCATTTCAGGAAATATTCCATCCTCTCCTGGGGCCTTAAAATTCTTTAACTCCTTTATAGATTTTGCTACCTTTTCCAAAGTTATATCCCGTTTGTATCGGCAAATATCTCTCTTTGCTGGCAAAATGTCATATAACAAACAAATGAAAATGTGTAAGTGTTACTACAAATGCCAAAATACCACATAAACTCCTTCTATAAGTGAAACAAAAAACAAATTGTTGTCTCCACAAGCAAGTGGCATGGCACATCATCACATAAACTCCTTCTATAAGTGAAATAAAAGCAAATTGCTGTCTTCACAAGCAAGTGGCATGGCACATCATCACATAAACTCCTTATATAAGTGAAACAAAAAGCAAATTGTTGTCTCCACAAGGATGTGGCATGGCAAATCATCACATAAACTCTTTCTATAAGTGAAATAAAAAGCAAATTGTTGTCTCCACGAGCCAGTGGCATGTCACACCATCACTATCATCGACCGCAGCATGATCGGATTCAGTGTCAGGACTGCAATTACTACAATTATGTAACTACAAACGATATGTAACTACAAACAATATGTAACAATTATGTAACAGTTGCATTAACAAAATGTAACTACAATTATAAGGCCAACACAATTATGTAACAGTTGCATTAACAAGATGTAACTTTTATGTAATATTAACTACAATTATAAGGCCAACACAATTATGTAACAATTGCATTAACAAAATGTAACTACAATTATAAGGCCAACACAATTATGCATTATCACAATATTACGTAACAATTCACAATGTTACAATTATGTATTACCACAATGTTATTACAATATTATGTAAAGTCATACAATTTTACCACAATTCTGTATTACCAGAATCATCATACAAGTTAGGTGAAATATTAGACATTACTAAAGGGATAACTCAATAAGTAATGTATAACCTAGCAGTATTATCATTGCACAATTACATGCGTATGTCTGTTATACATACACATCTTACAAAATGTCATACAACAACCATTGCATTTATTCAAATATGTATACAACTTGTTTAAAATGTAATATTACTGGATCAGTACAATATTAACATGATTATTATATGTATACAATATTATAATCAATATTATGTACTAACAAATTAGCATATGTCAATGATGATTGCTGTCGGGGGACCTCTAGTATGTGGCCGAGCAGTGTCAGGACTCCATATTAGAATTACAAATCATAATAGGTAGATAGATAAATAGATAGATAGACAGACAGATAGAAGCAGCAAGTCAGATGATAAGGTATTGTCTGCGAGAATCGAGCAATGCTAAACATGCTTACACACTCTAACTCAATACACACATACTCACACACAGGCTTCTAGAACATTCCAACAACAGTGTAACACACGTGACACGACCCCTGCTACACCAGAATTTAGGAAGCAGAGCTCAGAAGGAGGCTAGCCATAAATTAACCGGCAGGTAGTAGGGAGAAGGAGCCTAGCAACATGGGCGAGAGGGAAGAGAGAGAGAGAGAGACTGGGAGGTAGCTCACGGGACTTTATTCTTCACTCTGTGTGTGAGAGACTTTGTTAATATTTCCAAGACAAATATAAATAGTCCCATACTCATCTTTACGTCTCCTGTCATTGCATGACAAATGGGAACGAAGATTATCTACTTACAAAAGTACTCAAGTATAACAACCGCTCGTCCACAAGTCTAATATATATATAACTAATCTACAAAACTCCACTACAAGAATTTACAAAGTTATTGTACAGCATATTTTCACGCCAACCTTTCTCCCACCCCGGCATTCCTGAGAAAATATATATATATTTTTTTATTTCATATCTCTGCTAATACTTAACCAAAAAAAAAAAAAAAAAAGGTGTCATAATACTCACGAATCCTTCGACTTCAAGCTGATTGCCTCAGATGGTCTGTGAAGTGCATGTAGGGAGAATGAGAGAATGGGGAAAGGGGGAAATTTTTGTTGTGGCAGAGGTGTGGTGACACAACTAAGGCACAGACTAGTGGATAACACTTCCAGAAGGCTACAAGCCACCACAAACATTATTTCTGTGTATATTTTCCAACCTTGTTTCATGATTGCTGATGCGAGTCTGGTAACCATAGCAACAACCTTGAGGCAGGCTGGCTTAGCTACCTGCTTGCCTCACGATGCTCCACACACACACACACACACACACACACACACAAAATAGTTATTCATGTACTGTCCATAATCGAAAAAATTTTCCACTATAACAGAATTTTTTCCTGTGATTTGTACTTTTTCATCTTAATGAATATACAGTACCCACACGAAAAATTTCAATAATAATCAGGCACTGATTTCATCATGTAACAAATTGTCTGATTCCAATATTCACATAAACAGATACAGCAGTGATGCGAGGCTTGCCTCATCTCATTTCCTCCTCCCTTCCTCCCCAACCTCTTACCTTCTCCATTCCACTGTATTTTCCACTATAACAGAATTTTTTTTTTTTTCCAGTGATTTGTGCTTTTCCATCATAACAAATATACACACACAAAAACTTTCAATAAAAAATAAAGGCACTGATTTCATTAAACAAACTTTCTGCTTCCAATATTCACATATATAGACGGTGGTGGTGCAAGGTGCCACATTGTGTTCCTTCCTCCCTCCGTTCTCCACTTCTTCCCATTCTCCACTCACTACCTACTCTTCCATCTTCTCATCCGTGCCAATATCCCCCTCTCCAGGATCGTCACTACTCTCTGAACCATTCCCATCATCAGAAATAGCATATAAAAGTACAGGGGGAAACAATGGGCATCCAGTGGAGGACTCACGTGATCCACCCACGTCATGTGATGCATAAATATCAAAACTCAACATGGTGGTCATTTTCCTCAGAGGAAGAGTCACATTCTCCACTCACAGTTGACAATAATGTCACCTCCAGTTCTCTCCCTATCGCACTATCACTAAGGCCTTTTCTTTTCTGGCCTTTGGCCTTCATTGATGTTGAAGTTGGCAGCTGTGGGCACTCAGCCAAGGATCCGGACACAGGGAAAACTTTTTGTATATATCTATCCATTACGGAGATACACAGTTAACTGGAGCATGACTCGGATGAATGCAGGAGGCTTGCAGGTGGCTGCATGTGGTGAAAATTACCTGTGGAACACTAGATCATGTATACATGTCACCCAGACATCCCTGGGTCATCACATAACTTGAAGGTGGTATATACTAATACTGATGGTTTAATATTGGCAAGGATTGAAATTAACGATTTCTTATGGGAACATGAACCTGATGTCATGTGCTTTGTAGAGACCAAATTAAGAGAAGATATTGATGTTCATTTAGGAGATGGTAAATACAAACTGTGGAGAAGAGACAGAAAAGAAAAAGCAGGAGGAGGAATGATGATAGCAGTGAAAAACAACATAAATGTAGATACCATGGAAATGGGACAAGGCAGGGCTGAAGTGATATATATGAAATTAGAAACTGGAGAGAATGAAAAGAGAGGTACGGCAGTAGTGTATGTTCCCCCTAAGATGAGAGCATGGAATGATGACGAATACCAGATGTTGTCAGATATGGCTAGTTATTTACAAAAAATAATTGAGAAAAGAAACAATATAATTTTGGTGGGTGACTTTAACTGTAAAGAGGTGAGCTGGGAGAAATGGGACTCAAGAGGCAACGAAGATTTGTGGGGCACTATATTATTAAATATAATAATGAATAATGTGATGACACAATGGGTCAAAGAAGAGACACGGTTCCGAGGTGAGGACACACCAGCAAGGTTAGATTTACTGTTTGCCAAAGAACTCGATGTAATAGAATCACTGAAAAATTTCTGTCCTATAGGAAAAAGTGATCATGTGGTCACTGAGTTCCAGATGATAATAGGGAACGTCGAGCCATGAGACGAGCTTCACAGGCAGGGAAGATACAACTTTGGGAAAGCAAATTTTACAGGATTGAGAAAATATTTTGAAAATGCAGATTGGAGAAAATTAAGAGAAACAAGAGAGATACAGAGGAAGTGGGATATCTTTCTAGACCTCTATAATTTGGGAGTGGATAAATTTGTACCAAGAGTAAGGGGAAAGAAAACAGGAAAAAGGAGTGGTTTAATAGAAGGTGTATGACTGCAAAAAAAGAGAGAGATAAGGCGTGGAACAACTGGAGAAAGAGAGGTAACAACAGAACAAAGGAAGAATATAAAAGAACTAGAAATGAATACACAAGAATACGTAGAGAAGAAGAAAGAAATTTTGAAAAAAGGTATAATAGACAAATTCAAGGATGAACCTAAACTGTTTTATAGATTTGTTAATGGCAAACTGAAACAAAAGGAAGGAATCACCAAACTGAAAGTAAAAGGAGAGGTCTATAAAGATGCAGCAATGCAAGTTGAAATAATGAACAAATTTTTCCAATCGGTTTTCACTAATGAAAAAGAGTTTGTGGAAGGGGAGGGAGTGATCAGATATGTACTGGTGATAAAAGATATAAAAGTGGAGGTACAGGAAGTGTATAAATTACTGGAAACTCAAGATATAAGGAAAGCCCCAGGACCTGATGGAATTTCTAATTGGGTACTGAAGGAATGCAGAGAACAACTGGCAGATAAAATTCACAGTCTAATCGTGTGTTCTCTGGAAGAGGGGAAAGTGCCACAAGAATGGAAGAGGGCAAATGTGGTACCAATTTATAAGGGAGGAAACAGGGAAGAACCCCTGAATTATAGACCAGTGTCTCTATCCAGCATGGTCGCAAAATCGTGTGAGAGAATCCTGAAAGACAGATGGATAAAATATTTAGAAGAGATGAATATTTTGGCTGAATGCCAGTTTGGATTCAGAAGTGGAAGGTCATGTGTTTCCAACTTGTTGAGCTTCTTTCTCAAGAGCGATTGACGTGGTACAGGAGAGAGATGGTTGGGTGGACTGTGTGTACTTAGACTTAGAGAAGACCTTCGACAAGGTACCTCTTAAGAGACTAATGTGGAAACTAGAATATATGGGAGGACTGAAGGGGAAACTCCTGGAATGGATGAGAGACTTTTTGAGAGACAGACAAATGAGGATGGTAATAAAGGATAGGATGTCTTGATGGAGGAAAGTAATAAGTGGAGTCCCTCAAGGCTCGGTGTTGGCGCCAGTAATGTTCCTGATTTACGTAAATGATATGGTAGATGAAGTGAACAGTTATGCAAGTCTGTTTGCTGATGATGTAAAGATCTTGAGGAAGGTAGAGGTTGAGGAGGATTGTAAAATGCTGCAGGAGGATCTGGATAGGGTACATGATGGGAGCCGGATGTGGGCAATGAAATTCAATGTAAAGAAATGTAAACAATTGGAAATGGGTAAAAGTACCAGGAAGCCATCACTGAATTATTTGTTGGGTAATGAATTAATCACGAAAATGAGAGAAAAGAAAGATTTGGGAGTGCTGGTACAAGATAGTTTGTCACTTGAAAAACACATTAACAAGATAGTTAGAGAGATGTATAAACTCTTGACTAACATAAGAGTAGCATTTCATTATATGGATGAGGAGATGATGAAAAAATTGATAGTGCCCATGATCCACCCCAGGTTAGAATATGCAGCGGTAGTGTGGTCCCCACACAAGAAGAAAGATATAAACAAGATTGAGAGAATACAAAGAACAGCAACCGAGATGGTCCCCAGTCCGGCAGATCTGTCATACAGAGAGAGGCTAGAAAAGCTGGATTTGCCTTCCTTAGAGGAAAGGAGAAAGAGTGGAGGCATGATTGCAGTGTTTAGGACCATGATAGGAGTAGATAAAATTGACCGAGAAGATCTGTTTGTTTGGAATAAGAGAGTAACAAGAGGACAGGGAATGAAATTGAAAAAGTCAAGCTGCTTGAAGGATATTAAGAAATATAGCTTTCCTTACAGAAGTATAGACTTATGGAATAGCTTGGATAAAGAGATCGTCCAGTCCAAAAACTTAAACGAGTTTAAAGCTAAATTTGACTTATTGAGAAACAGCGACGGGAACCCACGAGCATAGCACATTTCGTGTATATCACATTTAGGTACATTAGGTAAATACTTAAATATTTGTAACGACTTAGACGAAAAGGTGGTGCAGGAGAAAAACATTCATGTGTGTAGACTAGATAAATGTGGATATGGAGACAAACCAACACGAGCATTGCTCAATTCCTGTATATTACAAATAGGTAATTACAAACAGGTAAATACATATACATGTCACCTGGATGCGATGTGTTAATATTTTTTAATGCATTAATGCACCTACTGACCCCTTTGATGTGAAGTTTAAAAGTAGTGAGTAATAAGCTGAAATATAAGTCAGTAGGCATCAAATCCTTCTTGACAGAAATTGCTCTATCAAACTTTATATTACATGTAAAATGATATATTTTTTGCATTTTGTGTGAATAAACATTTCTGAGTTCATGTTATGTTGAAGATGGTGTATGTTGTGATAAGGGGTGCATGAGGTGAGTGTGTTGTGGTATGGTTGGTTGTACTGTAGTTTGGACATAGTGAATTGTTTGTAAGTTGCATGACGTATTAATACTGTAGAAGGGGAGGGTGGTGATTGCATTGCATTCTGGCTAGGTACATTTGCATCTCTCTGGCTAGGATAATTTTTGATGGGTATATGACTGGTACAGGTTCATGAAGGACACTGTTTGGTTGGATGTCTGGGATGGCCGTGGCTCCTGTTCATTAATGAAGGTGCTTGAGATGTGTGGTACTGGGTAGAGGAGAGGAATGTTGCTACGAAGCTGTGTGTCGTGATGGATAGTTGATTATGGGTACATTTGAAGGTGGGCTGCTGCTTGTTGAGTTTTTTTAGTGTTATGAAGCCATTGCCACCTCGTTGGTATAGACAAGTACTGTTTCTAAAATGAGAAGGGGTGGCAGATCATGGAGTAAAAGATTAAAGAGTGAAGGTGAAAGTGGTGAGCCCTGTAGAACAATGATGGGCAGTATTCTGAATGTAGAACTTAGGTTTTGGTTTAGTACCTGGCCTTATCTACCAGAGAGAAAGTTGACCAGTAATTTTATTATATTCTTTCATGGCTGTGTTCAGTGTTTTATATATTTTGATATATTTTGGTGGTGGTAAATGTTGTGTTTATGTCCGTAATTGCTGGGGTGGTTGTAGACTGAAGAAGTGGGTGTTGGTTGAGTGCTGATGTCAGGATCCATGGAGGACCTCCCTAACCCCTTAACTGCGTGGCGTCACTTTCATGACGCTTGGGAGCAAGGGATCATACCGCGGGGCGTCACTTTTGTGATTCCGTGTTATTTTGAATTCGCCCGGGCTTTCAAGTGGTGGCTTGTATCATCTATCAGTACTGCTAATGTCCAACACTAGTCAGCTCCTAATCTCATCTGTACTCCTATCCATCGTTGACAGTTTAGCCATTTCTCCTCGTTCTTGACTCCCCTCCCTACCTCCCCTCCATTATCCTCTGCTCTCGCCTGCCCGGCCGTGCTACGCTAAGTAAATCTTCCCTGGAATTTTCCACTGATTTCATCCTTTGAAATAAGCCCTATGCCCTATTCTTATACCACATAATATATACAAAAAAGAAATAACGTATTGCACTACCCCTAGGCACCTCACGTGCACTCGTTCGCTAATTTTCACTGTTTATTTCCCCTTGAAATATGCCGTATAATCTATTCTCGTAATAAAAATATACATAAGAAAGGAAGGGAGAAGCCTAAGTGATATTTATATTCACCTGGAACTACCTAATTTATTATGTATTGTCTAGATTTCCTGGCAATCATTTCATAGTGTATACATTAGCAGCTGTCACCACTCTGACATTGGCAGTGTTGCACTCCCCCTAGGCAGGCTACCACACTGTATTCAGTTTACTGTCATCTTTCAAGGTGAAAGCACGTCGGATTCGCGCCTGTTCAATTCTGCCACTTTTTAGCCCCATGCAAAGGGCCCTGTGACCTCTACCCCCTACTAAACCTCGTGTGGAAAGGGGTAAAGGGCAAAGTGACTGCTGTGGAACGTGAACTGGCTAATTTGTCGATGAAAATGATAGACAGTGACTACGATCTTTTTGGTGAGTAAAACAGTGCAAATGGAAATGTAAATAATGTGTAAACAGCAAGTGAAAGCAATGAATGTAAATATCAGTGAACAGTGGAAAATAGTTTTGTAAGTTAGTGCAAATGACAGTTCATAACACTGTGTAAATAAAACAGAAATGTAAATAATGTAAATAAAATAGAGAATGTAAATAGAAATGTAAATGAGTAGTAATATAAGAATACGAGTATATATACTAGGAGTAATGAAAGTGAAAGTTTCACTCTAGCATGTATTTTTTTTTTTTTTTTTTTTATGTGTCCGACTCAGGGCATAGGCTCCACAGCCTGCTATCAAGGCCCAGCAGTCCTCCTACATACCATACACCTCTACCTGTCACCACTTCGGCGCTAACACCCACGTCCATATTTAATACATGCAAGGGCTGTCTCGTACAGGACTGGTGTATTGGTATTAGCGGGGGTATTTCTACGACATGTCGGCAGGTCTTCTGGTAGATCAGTAAAGCCTGATTTAAATGAAATTCAAATCCTTAAACTGTTCCCTGCTCCAGTGGGGATTTGAACCTGGGTCCGTTAGGACTGCAGGCCATCTCTCTACCGATTGAGCCACCGCCTTCCCCCATAGTATGAATACTATGAGTTGTGAAAGTGACAGATTAACTCTCAATGCTAGTATATAGGATGAGAAAGTGAATGCTACATATTTTACTGAAAGAGAAATAGAATGCCCACAGTGACAATAAACTACTATTACTGAAGGTAACTTATGGAGAAAGACTGTAGATATATATAAGTGTTATATAGGAATAGAAATATAAAGTGTGAGTGTTTTTATGAATAATAAATGACAGAACACCAGCGACGAACGATCGCAAGTGGGAAGGTCATACGCGCTCGTAATTTTCATTGCTTTCACAGTGTTTTTTTTGGGGGGAGTATGGATTCCAAACTATTTGAGAATCATAGAATTGTGTTTCTAGTGATAATATCAGGCTGTGGTCGGGAAGTGTTAAGTGGAGACTTCGTTACCCAACTTCAGAGGTCTCCACAAGTCCTACGGTACTCGACGAAGGCTCAACAAACATCCCAGGAGAGAGCTGAAGGTATGTGCCATAGGCCTATGTAATTTTAATATTCTAGGACTAATAACTGATTTTTGGCAAATATTTTTAGAGAGTCTGTTGGAGCGCTAATGTCCGCGAGACACGCAAGTCAAGTAAAAACTACCCCGCGGTTTAGGGGCTAAAGAACCGACATAAGCACCACGTTTTGAAAATGAAGAAAATCGCAATTAAAGTTTTCTATACTACACTCTTCAGTAACTCAAGAACAACATGTCCGATCAACATGAATTTTAAAATAAAGAAAGCCCTGTCCTCCCTTTACAAAATATTGAAAATGGAACGAATTTGTGTGATCATATATTTTTTTATACGGCACAAACCTAGGGATTATACCTTGGAACATAACAACACTATTAGGCTATCATAATACCTTAAAATAAGATAAGTACAAATATAACATGTTTAAAAATAACTCAAACATGAGAAAAATGTTCGTTCGTTTGTTTGAGTGTATGATTGCATAGTTGTATATATGCATGTATGTATTTTTGTATATTTATGTATACAAACAATGAATGGTGATTAACTCCAAAAATACCTTAGTGTGTTCCTAGGTCTGTATTATGTTTGTATGTTAGTGTGACTGAGTGTATGCATGTATGTCTGTATGTATGTTTTCTTGTATACATACATAACATTGTTGATGTAATCCCAGAATGCATAATGTGTGCTTGTCTGTATTTCTGTACGTAAGTCAGTATGTATGCATGTATGTTGGAATGCATACAATGTGTGTTTGTATGTTTGTATGCATGAATGTATTGGTGTATGTATGCATGTATGTATGTAACCTATATATTTTTATGTAAACAAAAATAATTTTGATTATCCCCGAAAATAGTGTGTAACTATTATGTTTCTATTACTACCGTTACCTTATGTATGTGTGTATGCATGTACCAGTATGTCTTTGTGTTTTTAAATTTTGTATGCTTCTTTAACAATACAAACTTAAACTCTTTTAATATCCCAAATGTGTATGTATGTATGTATGTTTGTATTTTTCCATGTATGCATGACTTCCTGTATTCTTTTCATGAGTGCTTGTATGTATGCATGTATGTATGTATGTATGTACCAATATTTCATTCTATTTTTACATTAACCCCAGAAACCATAATATTCTAATTTGTGTTGTTTATGTATTTTTACAATAACACATTAACTCTTTCAATCACCCCTGTTTTTGTATGAATGTTTCCATGCATGCATGACTTTCTCCATTCTCTGCATGATTGTTATCTTCAATCAATCATCTCCTGTGGCACCCCACGGGATGCATAGGGCCTCGATGAATTCTCCCCACCAATATTTGTCTCTTGCCATCTCCTTCAGGTCCCACCAACACTCCTATCCTGCTTCGCTTTTCATTGTCCTCAACCAGGTTTCCCTCGGCCTACCTCTCTACCTCTTCTTCCTCTGTCAGTCCATTCTGGCACATCCTGTATTAAACTGCCTTCTTTTCTGTTCCCCAGCCACTTCCAGCGATACAGTCTCACATATTCATTAACTGGTTCCACTCTCGTAATATCCCTTACTCTTACATTTGTAACTCTGTCTTGCCAGTTTACCCCAAGAATCCTTCTCAGTATTTTATTCTCAAATCCTAATACATTCTGATCTGTTGCAATTGTACTGTACCATGACTGATGCCCATAAATTAAAATTGGTCTAACCATGAACTTGTAAATTTTCACTTTAGTATGTAACGAAAGAATATTATTATTCCAAACAGATTTCAACATTCCAACAGCTCGCCAAGCCTGTCTAATCCTCTCCTCAATTTCACTGTTTAATGATCCATTAGATGATACAATCGTTCCCAGATATTTAAAATTTTCTACATTCATTACCACATTATTCCTAATTACACAATCGATTTGGTTCTCCAAGTTCATATTAATAATTTCAGTCTTTCCACAATTTATTACCAATCCCACTATTTCCCCTTCCTCCATCAGACAATCAAGCACCCTCTGCATCTCGTAAATACTTCCGCAAATTAGTACAATATCATCAGCATAGTCCAAATCCATTAGCTTCGTATTTTCTTTCTAGTTAATTCCTGCACCTGTTCTCCTTACAACCTTTCTTAAAACATTATCGTTAACCAAAACAAACAGCAATGGCGAAAGAACCCCTCCTTGAATCACGCCTGACCTAACTTCAAATGGATCACTCAAAGAACCACCCACCATTACCTTACAAAAAGTACCTTCATGCAGGCTTCTAATAATATTTACAAACTTTTCTGGTATACCATAGAATCTCATACTTTTCAACATAGCTCCACGTGAAACACTCTCAAACGCCTTTTCAAAATCCACAAAACGCATACTATGTGGCATTTTCATCTCATTACCTTGTTGCATTAGATGTCTTACAATAAAAATATGATCATTACAACTTCGACCCTTTCTAAATCCCGCTTGTTCTTCTCTTAAAATTTTATCAATTACTGGCTCTAGTCTGTTCAACAAGATTTTCGAAAAGACTTTTGCAACTACAGGTGTCAAAGTTATCCTTCTCCAATTGTCACACACACTTAAATCTCCCTTTTTTGGTATTTTTATAATCACTTCATTTTCCACTCTTCTGGAATTCCACCATTATCCCAAGCCACATTAAATTGTTTCAAAAGCGCATTCATCAACTCATCATTTTCCACCATAAGCATTTCAGGAAATATTCCATCCTCTCCTAGGGCCTTAAAATTCTTTAACTCCTTTATAGATTTTGCTACGTTTTCCAAAGTTATATCCCGTTTGTATCGGCAAATATCTCTCTTTGCTGGCAAAATGTCCCCTTCAGCTGGGATTGGTCTATTTAGGAGAGATTCAAAATGCTCTTTCCACCTTCCGTTTATATCCAAATCTTTAGTCATCAGATTAACATTTCTATCTCGTACAGGTGTTTCTTTCCGTCTCTTTTCAGTCCCAGTTAAATCCTTTATGGCCTTATACGCTGCTCTTGTGCTCTGACCGTCATTATTACTTAATTTAATTTCTGTCTCTGTTGCCTTGTCATCATATAACCTCCTCAGATCACGTCTAACGAGTTTTTTTTTTTTACTTCAGAATGTAAACTCCAGCACTTTGCTCTAAGTACTTCAAGTACCTGGCCATCAACATGTTCTTCACTTCTTAACTTCGCCTCTCTCCTTTTCTGAATTGCATTCCATGTTTCATCTGACATCCACTATATTCTTCTCGATTTTCCCTTTTTCTTAATAGTAACCTTAGCACTCTCATGCAAAACCTCTTTTACCTCTCTCCACATTTGATTAATATCATTGTCTTCAGATTCCATCAAAGTCTGCAGGACTAGAAACCTGTTCCTCCATTCCCACCGAAACTTTTCCTTCGTGTTCTCATCACTTCTCAGCTCATCAAAATCATAATTATTACCTCCTGTACAATTACCATTAACGTTTCTCTTAAGTTTTATTTTAATCTTTGACACAAGTTGATGATCACTACCTATATCTGCCTCCCTCCTTATGCAAATATCTTGCAAATAACTCCTATGCCTTCTGCCAATTGCAATGTGGTCAATCTGGTTACAATATTTACCACATGGTGAAATCCAAGTAGTCTTATGTATTTTTCTATGCTCAAAGATAGTTCCACCAAATATAAGGTCAACTGCCAAACAAAAGCTTCCAAATCGCACCCCATTTTCGTTTCTTATACCAACACCCTCCTTACCCATACAATCTTCAAAGCCCTCCCTACTACTGCCAACAATCACATTAAAATCGCCAGTGCAAACTAATACATCATGTCTTACCACTATGTTCACTACATCCTGCAGCTTCTCATAAGTCATCCTTCATTTCATCAGCAGCCTCATTTGTCGGAGCATACCCTACAACCATACTGATATTACCATGGTCAAATTTTAAACGAGCATAAAGCAAGCACTCATTCACTGAGGCGCTGAGTTCATTACCGACCTAAGCGCCAAAACTACAAAACGCCAGAAAATGCGTTTAAAGTCTGGCAACTTTAAAACTTTGATATCTCGGTAACTGCTTGTGTTATTTGATTTTTTTTTTTTTTAATGTACCTCATGGTATTTCCTTTACTGCACTAACATCTCTTTTGCACTATCTGTCATTAATCATGATGATATCGTGTGAAGAAGGATAATTTTGCCCCCCATTGCCTGACATATCGGCTAAGAAAATATTTTGATCCTAATAATAACTACAGAAATACATCATGGGGAAAATAATATATTAGCATAATATCCCAGGAGTGACATACTGTGGAATAAAATCAAAGTTCTATGACATAAGTATTATTATTTTCACAATAATAGCAGTTTAAAGGTTGGAAACTTTGTGCGTATTTTTCTCGGAGTTTTTAACCACCGATAAACACGAGCTACATCACAAACAGCAAGAAAATCATAATAAATTATTATATTGCTGATAATAATGAAAAAGTAAGACAGCATTCAATGTATGAGGACTGTAATGCTGGGTTGAATTAGGCTCGACTTCTCGTACCTATTTCACCCAACGTGGAGCGGGGTCCTCTTTCGAGACCGGAGCTAGTGCAATAAAGAGAGGTAGGACATAAAAACCTTCGGCAACACCATACACGTATATTACTACAGTCAGACACAGGACACTTCAGCAGACATTACATCACAATATAGAGCAATACAAAAACCTTATCTAAAATATTGTGTATCTCGCAGGATACTAGCTTTCTAGATACTAATGACAATACAACAAATCTTAGTACTAGGAGTGCAGTAAATACAGGTGCGCGCGGAGCGCGTGAGGAGGGGGGGGGGGTTGTGATCCACCAGGAGGAGGTAGGGGAGACACGGAGAGTGACTTAAAACGGCGAGGAGACAGTTATGGTAATATTGAAGGATGCCCGATATTAGCAAGGGAGTTTAGGTGTTTTCTGTTGGCGAAGATTCTTTGACAAATAACTCTGATTCTTACTTTGGCTTTAAGAGCGGGAGCGAGGAATGGAGAGAGTTTTTAGGAATAGCGTGCGGAGGAGGGGAATATCGTTAATACTCGCCTTCCTTGATATTTTGGTGGAAATAGGTTTCTGTAGGCACAAACTTATTCATTACATCTCCTAGGTATGATATGTAGACTCTCGCTTCACAACGCGTAACAAAGTCGGAATACTCGTAAATACTATTCCACCATATTACTTAGAGACTAGCCAATAGAACTCCAATAATATTTTAGTCTTTCTTCGGGTTCTAGAGATATGTCTTTAGAAAGATTCGGGGTGACACTTGCACGTATTGTCACTTTAGGTCTCAACCCACATTCTCGTCCTTCAACTGGATATTGTGTTCTGATTTACCCCAATGGAGATTACATAAAGTTACTGCACAATACTTATTCTAAGAGAAAGGGAGTCACACTTAACCTACTTCACGATTGTTACAGGGTCACTCGTATTTCCTCATGGAGAGAAACAAGGACACGTCATCGGCGATCCGGTCGGACTGAGGGCGTCGTCAGGGCAGGGCGAGCCGAGAGGGCACGGGGCGACTCGCGAGGGCGTCCTCTCGCATCCGGGGGTTTCCGGACTGGGCTCCGGCGTAAGGCCCGTAGGACTGGGGCCGAAGAGGTCTAGGAACCTCTGGGTCAGGTCCCGGCGTCGCGGGGGCGTGGTGAGGTCTCGCCCGGGTGTCCTAGGGCGGGCCGGAAGAGCCGACAGACTGCGGTCTCCCACGACCAGGGGCACCGTCAGGGGAGGACTGCGGCAGTGGCTGTCACGGGGGCCCGACAGGTGTGTCTGCTCGAAGGCCACGTGTAGGGAACAGAGGCTGGGGGAAACAGGGAGGTCTCTCTGAGATATTCTAGAGCGAGACCCCTGGAGTTCAACCTCCGGTTGTGGAGACGTCCCTCTCCTCACTACACCCTGGGAGCGACCATCGATCGTCTCCACCTGGACATTGGGGGAGCGACCATTGATCATCTCTACCGGAGTGCTGAGGGAGCGACCGTTGATCGTCTCTACCTGAGCTTTGGGAGAGCGACCATTGATCGTCTCTACCTGGAATTTGGGGGAGCGACCATTGATCGTCTCTACCTGGATTTTAGGGGAGCGACCATTGATCGTCTCTACCGGGGGGCCAAGGGAGCGACCATTGATCGTCTCTACCTGGGCTTTGGGGGAGCGACCGTTGATCGTCTCTACCCGAGTTTTGGGGGAGCGACCATTGATCATCTCGACCGGAGGGCTAAGGGAGCGACCATTGATCATCTCTACCTGAGCTTTGGGGGAGCGACCATTGATCGTCTCTACCTGCATTTTGGGGGAGCGACCATTGATCGTCTCTACCTGGATTTTGGGGAAGCGACCATTGATCGTCTCTACCCGAGCACGGTGGGAGCGACCGTTGATCGTCTCTACCGGAGGGCCAAGGGAGCGACCATTGATCGTCTCTACCTGGGTGTTATGGGAGCGACCATTGATCGTCTCTACCGGGGTTTTATGGGAGCGACCATAGATCGTCTCTACCGGGGTTTTATGGGAGCGACCATAGATCGTCTCTACCGGGGTTTTATGGGAGCGACCATAGATCGTCTCTACCTGTTCACTGTGGGAGCGACCATAGATCGTCTCTACCGGGGTTTTATGGGAGCGACCATAGATCGTCTCTACCAGGGTTTTATGGGAGCGACCATAGATCGTCTCTACCGGGGTTTTATGGGAGCGACCATAGATCGTCTCTACCGGGGTTTTATGGGAGCGACCATAGATCGTCTCTACCTGTTCACTGTGGGAGCGACCATAGATTGTCTCTACCTGAGGGGCGCTGCCTGGAGTATTGTTTCTGACTCCACCCCTAGCTAACTCGGTGATTCTGCCACGCGAAGGTAGTGTCTTTCACCTACGGTGGCGGCGGCGTGGTGGTTGAATGTCACAGGGGCGCACGGCCCGGGCTGACATACGTCGTTGTTGCCCGGAATGGTGGTGGCTGGTGGCGGCTACCCCGTGGGGTCCGAGTGGGGGTGTCGGCATTCTCGTGGGCGAACTCCGTTGTTTCTGGTTCGCCTCGTTGTCGGGGATACTATGGTATTCTCCGGAATATTCCGGAGTACCATATGTGTGTCCGTCAAAGCCACGCATTTCAAGGACATTAGAAAATCCCTGTAACCTGGATGATAAAAAAAAAATCCCATAACCTGAATTAAACACACACACACACACACACACACACACACACACAGTTATGAGTACCAGTAACTTCACAAACACAATGGCAATAATAATGATAGTAATAATGGTTAAAAAAAAATTATAATAATAAGGAGAAAGTACAAACAGGGCAGGTGAGAGAACAATACTGTCCCTTCTCTCCCCTCTGCAGCTGCTGGTGGGAGTAGTGTCAGGCATCATCGTATTTGCTAGCTGCAGTGCAACCCGACTATCTAGTTGGCCAGCTTCAAGGGGGGTATGGAAAGGGGCTGGGATACAGCTTGGTAATGCTCTCACATTCAATTCAACACCACAGGGAGTCAACATAAGGAACATAGGACAGGCTGAACTCATAGGAAAAGCGACCATGCAGCTGTCAGAATTCTGGACCCAGTCACCTGTCCTGAGCACTAGTGCGGAACCGGACGATTTGTTTTGCTGTGTGGCATGACAGTGCAACACATATGTCTACTTACCCAGGATTTTGACCCCTTTGTAGGTTGTTTCTCAGCACTTTTTTACTTCTAGCGTATAAAGGGATGGTTTAGCTACTTGTTGGTGCATGTAGGTGCTTGGCGGCCAATTTTGGCGCTTAGCCCGGTAATAAACTCAGCGCCTCAATTGATTCAAACTCACATACTGCCTTACAAGCATCTCTACTCAGCAGTAAGCCTACTCCTTGGTAATGATTTCCATCACACCTACCAGAAACCAACATAGTAATACCATCTTCCAAATTCATTTTATCAACTCCAAGCAACCTCGTTTCTGTAAGAGCAAAAATATCCATCTTTTATTCCTTGAACCCCGAAATCAGTTCTTCCATTTTACCAGCCTGATTGAGAGTTCGAACATTCCAGTTTCCTATGCTTAAGGTTCTTTTTGGATGTATAAACTTATTTCTACACTGTGGGATTCTTAGCACCCCCTGCCCACTTAAGGGCTGCAAGGAACTGATGGCCATTGCTTCGTAACGAGGGTTCATCAAGATTTCTTAGGCAGAAAAATAATTCACCCTGAAGCCAATCCCAGTGACTCGCAGGAACCAGACAGTGGAGAGAGGAAATTAACTAAATGAAAGTAAAATGCAGAGGGTTTGGACAGACAAAGTACAAGAGAAAGAAAGAGAGCAAAAAGACTGTAGACATAAGTGTCTCTTTTAGTCGTCTCTTACGACAAGCAGGGAATACTGGGGAAGTATTCTATCCCCCCTTCCCCAGGAGGAGACTGTTATGTTAGAATAACCAAAATTAATAACTATCAGATGTGCTTTTTTGCATAATTGTATGTTTTAATGTATGTTTTAATACCTATATGCATGTATGTATTCTTTGTTGGTCTGTATGGTCTGTGTACACACAAAGCATGTTTCAGTACCCACCCAAAATTAATGTTTTAGTGTGTTTCTGTATATGGGTGGATGCATGTATGTATGTAAATGTTTTGTATGTAGTATGTATGTATGTTTAATCTTTTTAAACAAGTTTTATACTTTCCTCACTTGAATATTATGGTAGTCTTTTTCGCTCAAATTGAGAAAGGTAGGGTTGGTGGGAGAGGGAGTCTAGTACTCTAGGAGATCGTCTTCTGGGTCCACTTCAGCCTCCACTTCCACTGCTTCGTGTTCCTGGGCATCAAGTAGCTTGCGGAGTCTTGGTGGTGGCAAGAGACGTAAGTCAATGGCAGTTTTACGTCCTCAAGTTTTTCCCTGGACATCTCGAGGAGACTCTCGTATTTTGGTTCAAGGGGCACTCGAGATAGGTCAAAGGCTTTTTTGCTGTACCTTGTACCACTACCTTTCTGCAGCTGTACCCAGGTAGGCTCTCCCTGATGATAGGCAGCTTTGATGCCAAAGCCTTGCTTATACTCCGAAATGAAGATGAAAACCTTGCCATCCTTGAAGTTGACATTAGCTGGCATTTTCTTCCTGCCATACTGCTGCAATGCAGTGACTTCCAGGAACCGTTGCCTTGTCATCTTCACCACCGCAAACCGCTTCGTGTCCCTAGCATCGTGGATGATGTCACAGTAGTGGTCGGTCAAATACACGTCCATCTGCCAAACAACCTTCTCAATGTGCCCAAAGTCCCGGTCACACGGTAGGTAGGAGTGCCCAGGAATCATGAAGTAGTGTTTGATGCTGTCATAGCGGTCATTATAAATGAGTTGCAGCATCATCAGAAGCAAATGATGTTTTTGTTTTGCCCAGCGCAGTTGTCGCTGAAGATGATGAGGTCCTTCACCCCCCCCTCCCACTTGCTTATCGATGTAGTACAGCAGGCAACTTGCAATCTCAACAGAGCCACGTTTTGCCAGTCTCATCCCACACGTACGGTACATCGTAGCCCTTCCTGACATAATGTTGTGCACTCCAAAGTTGTACGTCCACATTTTGCATCTGTAATACTGGATATTGGCCTTGATTTTGGGGGTAGGCAGCGTCTGCTGAAGGTCAATGGCTAGGGCTAAGATAGATGGAGGTTTATCCTTGGTGTATTCCTTCAGTAGAGTTTGTCCAGCTTTGGCTGTCCGTTTGTGGAGCTCCAACTCGTTTATTTTTTGTATGAATGGCTTCAGCATCAGTGTCTGGGCTCATGTCTTTTATTTCAGTTTCAAGTGGTGTG
Organism: Coenobita brevimanus; assembly: GCF_032717465.1. NCBI lineage: Eukaryota > Metazoa > Arthropoda > Malacostraca > Decapoda > Coenobitidae > Coenobita > Coenobita brevimanus. Next base: position 25,132,380 of record NC_137055.1, read on the forward strand.
CAAGTCTTACAGACATCAACCTGAGAAGGTTCAAAGCCAAGGTTATAGGTGTTAAAGTGTTCAGTCACAGGCTCCAAATCATCATACTCCTCCTGAACCCAGTCTAAATAAAGTTTGTACAGGGCACTGATGCTGAGCTCGAGGACAGGAATTTCCTATGAGGGCTCTTGGAACGGCTGTAGTGGCTCTGGTATTTTGGTATACTTTTAATATAGGCATGTGTAACACGAAATTTTATCCCACAACCGCTGTCTGCTGTCCACAAGTGTAATACCCGAAGATTTTAGAGCCACCAGTGTAATGTTGGGAAGTTTTAGAGATTACGGAAAGGGTAGCGTGATCTTATTAGAGTGCTTATTGGAAATGTGGTAGTGTGAAATTTTTGGAGAGTGCATGAGCCGTTAGATATTAGCACACCTTGCGGGCCACTCAATCTTATCTGTACCACTTCTTAGAAGGGCAGCAAAACTCGAACTCGAATTAACTTAACCTAAGATTTACTAAACATTAAGAAATGAGACAGATTACTCTTCACTGTGAAAGAATCCAAACGAAATTATGATGAGGATCTCCATCACTAGAAACATGAAACTTTACAAGCTAAATTAATACTGAAAGAATATTGATACACATATGTATATTAATCCCGTGGTCACAGTTGGACTCGCGGGAAGACTCTTAGAATACTGATGCACATGAATATATTTATCCCGTGGTCACAGTTGGCCTCGCGGGAAGATTCAAAGAATACTAAGACACTCTCTTAAGATTAAACTCTCACAACTCCACATTCATATAAAGTTACAATAATTAAATGAACAACGATCAATTAAACTGTAATCAAAATGGACTGTAAACAAAATGGATCAGCTGATATATTCGTTATTTACGTGAACTAGGAAAAAGGGTGTGTGTGACTGTGTGAGGCGCTGGCAGTGGTTTGAAACAGACGATCTGCAATGTTGAAGAGAAGTGGCGGTCTCATTAATCAGTACAAGAGGGATCAGGCGAAAATATGACCAAGTTAATTCACGAACGTATATGATGACTTATTGCACAACGGAGAGAGGAGAGGGGAGGATGAGAGTTCGACACCAACCTGCAATGTGAGAAGCGGTGGTCTGGCGTTTTTTTTGTTTTTTTTTCCCCTATCGACCATTGGGGCCGGAGCCCCTGGTCATTAAGGCAAAAATATATACATGTATATACATTGATACATATATACATATATATACGAATATATACACATACATACATACATACATACACACATCCATGCATATGAACATACACACTTTCATGCACCCGTACATATATATATAATAATTTTTATTTTATTATTTTTTGTAGTTTTATTTTTTTTTTTTACCTTATATTACTTATAAACTAAAATGCCTAATCTAAAGACCCTAAAACTAATCACCTGACAGACAAATCGCTAACCTATACTAAATCCTAAGAGACAAATAACTAGACCTACACTAATGGTAAAAAAGCCTCGACCAAGACAACACCATCGACTGCAGATATGAAATGCCTTTCTACATTACATACCTGCACTCACCACCTGGTGACTGTCAGTCGAGGCACAACCTAATATAGGGGACATCAATATATGAAAGGGAACCAGACGAGTCAGGAACATTTCCATATGCGTCAGCTGTCGGACCTAATTAGAATAACTTAAGCAAGATGGTATAATGTATTTAAATAATTTGTACAAAATAGAAGAACCTCGCCCAGCAGACCACCATCGACTGCAAGTGCCCAATACCTTCCTATATTGCACACTTGCACTCATCAGCTGGTGACTGTTAGTCGAGGAACGGGGTTTAATGTATGGGGACATCAATATTAGAAACAGATCAGTGGGTGGAGGAACTATTTCAAATACGTCAACTGTCAACCCTAATTAACAGTACTATATATACATATTTACAGGTGATAAAAACTATAACCATACAGTAAAAAAGTCACATCACTCTGATCAGTCCGGTCTCTCTCAGCAAAGCCATCAATTTATCAGTCATAACAATGTCCCCATCAACCAGGATGGTGGAAAGGGTGAAGGGGACGTCTGCTGCGCCGCAGTAATTTATAAGTGAAGCACGTTCACGAATAAATCGCCGACAGCGCAGGATGATATGACTGATAGATAACACCGCATTACAGATGTCACAGTGCGGTGGGAAGCGTCTTTCCATATATGGTTTCATGTGAGTTAAAATGGTGGCATTGAGCCGTAGCCGTGCCAATACTTTTTCTTCAAGGTGACTGGGTGGTTGGCTGTGTCCCAGTCGCCCAGGTGCGGCTTACATATTGGAATATTTAGTCTGGTCCACTGACCTTGCCACAGAAGATTTATTGATTTCTTTCCGAGAGAGAGAGAGACTCGACCGTAGATCACGAGGAACGTCCCAAGTCTCCTCGAGCTCTACAGCCGACTTTGCAAGTAATTCAGCCTGCTCATTGCCGTAGATACGACAATGACCAGGCACCCAGATCAGCGTGAATGACTTGTTGCATGAATGGAACTTATTACCGATGCGGCCCTGGATCTCGTGAGAGTCCGTAGGACAAGATGCAATTGCCTGAAGGGCTGATTTTGAATAAAAAAATATGACCAATGAGTCATGCCTAGAACTGAGAGCATAGTCTATGGTTTGTCAATAGCAAAAAGTTCGGAGGTAAACTCAGATGTATGAGTCGGCAACCGATACCTAAGTGCACATTCAGTCGACTACACACTTGCACCCACACATTCACTCGACTTGGAGCCGTCGGTGTACAATTGATGGGACCCCAAGTGACAAACGATGATGTTACAAAACAAGTGGTGGACCTCTGCCTCCGGCGCCTTGGCCTTTGGTGCTAGGAGCCATGTACCATCAACAGTAAAGCCGGGTGGCTCCCAAGGCATTATATTTTTAAGCACCAACTTATCACAATGACTGGGGTCCACACCAAGCTCCTGAGTCAATAAGTGGAGGCAAACGGCAAGTGGCTGACGCACCCCCCGCATGAGATGGTGGTATTGACGCAGGGGGGTACAGGCCACATTGCCGATATTACTTATATGTTCATATGCCGTACAAAAAGGCCAGGTGGTCACGGTGAATACGGAGGGGAGGCACATTCGCCTCCACTTCCATACAAGCTACATGGGTACACCGGACGGCTCCAAGACACATTCGCAAACATTTATTCTGTAGCACATCCAATCCTTTCAGCGTGGCATCGGATGCCGAGCCATACAGCTGTGTGCCATAGTCTAGCTTCGATCGAATAAGGGACTTATACACCATTAATAAAGATTTTCTGTTGGCTCCCCATGTAGTACCCGCTAGGTACTTAAGGACATTTAACGGTGTATCACAACGAGCAAGCAAAGTATTAACGTGAAGTTTAAAATTCATTCTGCGATCAAAGTGGAGGCCCAAAAACTTTATAGAATTTTGAAAAGGTACCGCTTGATTATACAAAAATAAACGCAAATCGGGGACGTTACGAGTTGTAAAAACTACAGCGGCACACTTAGGGATGGAAAACTTAAATCCCCACTGCAAGGCCCATTGGTGGATGGAGTCAAGGGCTGCTTGAATCCGCCCAGCCGAAAATTGTGCATTACGGGAGGAGTGCCATATTGCACAATCGTCAGCATAGAGTGAGTATTTAAGATTCCTAGGGATGGGAGCTGATGGCAGAATATCACTGATCATAATACTAAATAAAGGAGGACTAAGCACACTTCCTTGTGGCACCCCGTTTTCCTGGATTAATATATCCGATGTTACGTTACGGGGCCATTTGACAGAGAAAGTCCTGTCCCTTAAGAAATTTGAAATAAAAATAGGCAAATTTCCTCTTAAACCATAAGCATAGAGCTTCATTAGTATACCATGTCGCCATGTCATGCCATAGGCTTTATGGATGTCCAAGAACACCCCTATCATTAATTCTTTATTGGCAAATGCCTCTGAAATACAATGCTCCAAATTCATTAAATGATCTAGTGAACTTTTGTATTTACGGAAGCCACATTGTTGATCATTTAACAAATTCTTCGACTCTAAAACAAAAAGAAGCCTATTGTTTACCATACGTTCCATGATCTTATAGACAAGAAGTCAACACAATAGGACGAAATGAAGTGGGATTCATAAGACGACCAGCCTCTTTCGGTATCGGTATGATGTGCGCAAAGTGCCATGAGTTTGGGAACGTTCGAGACGCTCAAATCTCATTGTACAATGCTAACATCTTAATCAGGTTGTCCTGATTAAGATGCTGGATCATACCGTACGTGATGGTGTCTGGTCCAGGGCTGGTGTCTTTACAGGATTTAAGGGCAAGGACCAGTTCCTCTAGCATAAACTCTTTGTTGTACGGGGAGTCTACGTCTTCTGTGACAAAGTCTAATATCTGTAGCTCAGCCATGCGTTTATATGTTGAAAACGCGGATCATAATTGGCTGAGCTACTTACATGAGAAAAACTCCTGGCGAGGAAGTTAGCAACTTCGATGGGCTCGTCATAGATGTTATTATTAACCTGAAGGGTGGTGACAGGGAAATATGGGCCTTTATTATTTAATATTCTTATAGTGGACCAGACTTTACGTAATGGTGTTGTACAAGTCACCGTGGACACAAAGGACCGCCAGGAGTCACGTTTGGCTTTTCTTATTATTCTCCTTGCTTCAGCCCATGCCTGCTTGTATGCAATAAAATTTTTCTCAGTGGGCTGACTATCAAAAATTCTGTATCTCCTATTGCGTTTTCTTAATGCTTGTCGGCAATCCGGCGGCCACCAATGTGCTCTATGTTTTGCATGAACTGTAGAAGTCTTGGGAATAGCAGCCTCAGCTGCGTGTAATATGGATTGGGTTAAATTTTCGACCTTAACATCTATGGTCTCCCCAGATATATCTAAATTGGCGATCCTTGAGAAGGATCCCCAATCTGCTTTCTTATTGGAGGTGGAGGGTCCGAAACGATGTCGCGTGTATAAGAAAGACAGATGGGTAAATGATCACTTCCCAAGGAGTCGTCATAAGGATCCCATAAAAAATCTTGATGTATACCAGGGGAGGCCAGAGATAAGTCAGTGGCCAAAAAGTTACCAGTACGATCATCTACACGAGTCACTCTACCATCGTTCAGAAGACAGAGGTTGGACTGTAGTATTAAGTCGGCTACTTGCTCCCCACGACCATCGATCCTCAAGCTACCCCATTGATAATGATGGGTGTTAAAATCACCCAACACTAACTTATTGCCAGGAAGATGTTCAAATAGTGAATGTAAAGCATCACTATCAATGGGGCCATGTGGAGGACAGTAGAGAAACCAAATAGACAGGTACATGTTATTAAATTCTACTCTGCACACGACAGCTTCCAGAGTAGAATTTAGAATCATTTCTGTTTGTGGATGTGATTTGTGGGTGTATATGGCCACTCCATGACCTTCATATCTTCTATACGAGTGGTAGTGTTTTAACTGTGGAGGATCAGGGTGATCCTCCAGGCACGTCTTCTATAAACAAATAACGTCTGGCCTGTGTATAAAAAGCAAGATTGCTATATTTGGTAACTTATTCCCGACACCTCTACAATTCCACTGTAATAGAGTGAATGCGGCGGTTTAAGATTTTCATTGGGGGCCAGTATGCTTGGTCATTTTTTGTCGCCCACCAGCAGGCGAGCGATTACCGGGGTACCTATCCCGGTGCTTACTCATGGAAACCTCCATATTCTCATCAATTACAAGGCACCCAGACTCCACCGAGGAAGAGCTATTCTTTCTCTCCCTCGCTGGACCAGGAGCGAGAAGGACATGAGGACGTGACTGTTTAGTGAGGGTGGTCAAATTAATCTTGTCAGACTTGTAAGGCTTCGATTTTGGCCGCACTGACTGCGAAGGAGCAGCGGCAGCCTGGGAGTAGGAAGTAGCAACAAGGATGTCCATCAGAGAGTTGGAGCGTACAGGAGGCTTAGACTGAGAGGTAGGGCATGGGCATGAGGAGCGAATGTTAGGTCAGTGTGTTTCCACGGTGCACATCACGGGACGGGACACAACCGCCGATGCATAGGAGATATTAGGCTTGGGAGTTGCATGCAACGCCTTCACCTTCTTCCTAGCATCGTAAAAGGATATGCCCTCAGTCGCTTTCACAGTGCAGACCTCTTTCTCCTCCTTCCACTTGGGACAAACCCTAGAGGAAGTGGAGTGAGCATCCTTAAAGTGAAAGCAACATTCAGTCTCGGATGTACAGCATTCAGCAAAATGTCCCACAGTCGCGCACCTGCCACATACGAAGTTGGAAGCCCGACAAGCCTTTTCGTGGTGTCCATAAAGTTCACACTTTGCACAATGAAGGAGGTTCGGGATGTATGGTCTGACATTTACTATTTAATATCCAACTTTCACATTGGCTGGAAGAGATACTTTTCCAAAAGTCAAAACAACTGTTGCAGTCTTCGTCCTTATGCCTTCCAAAAATCATGTGATGAATCTGGCCTCTATTACATCTTGCTGAGCAAGTTCCTGTACGATTTCTTCCTCCTCCATAAGCACAAGACCCCTGCAGGTGATAACACCCTTGCAGGAATTCAAGGCGTGCGGGATCGTTGTCTGGACATCGTAACTTTGGAACTTCCTCAGTTTCAGCAAATCCTTGACCTGAGCAGATTTTACAGTCTTTATCAAGAGGTCTCCACTTGCAAGTTTTTTTACTTGTTCCACTTCACCTGCACACCCATCAATCACCTTCTTGATGATGAAGGGATTGAGGCTGGACAGGGGAGTGGAACCAACCGCATGGATCAAGACGAACGATGCATTATGTACACTTCTATCAAGAGCTCTGGTCCGGGGCTGTTCAGTCGGAGGACAGTCTGTCCGTTGGTCAGTCGGGGGTCGGTCAGGACTACCTCCCCCCCTGTTGGGGGGGGAGGCAGTAGGGGCGTCCTCCATAGTACCACTCCCCCCTAATGGGGGAAGTGGGAAGAAGGTGAGAAGACAAACAAGGGACCAACAACCAGGGTCAAAACACCTAAATCTGAGGTTGCCCTCTCAAACCACTCCAGGGAGGCCCGACCGTGTCCGTTCACGCCCCAGAGCGATCAGTGGGGGGGAACCCTCCGTGGGTGATAAGCAAAGGTAAACTCAGTATAACGATACAGACACCTACTGTACCTAGCTAGAGGGAGAGGAGGAAAATGAGAACTAACTAACCTAACTTTATTTAAAAAACGCCCTAGTGGCGACAAAAACAAAACTAATGCCGGTGAGGCAACCCTTCAACTAAAGAAGAGTTCACAACACGTCCGCTCTCTTTGCAACCATGCATAAAAGTCCCGGCGATTGTCGCTGCCTCGTGCCTTTTTACACTAAACCAAGACAGTGTCCGGGAGTCGGCTAAAACTTTAACTAATTACTTTGTAACATTTTCGACTCTATAGGATCTTTAAAGAATGCGAGAGATACGTTTGCACTTGACATATGTAGCAAAATGACTTACGATGTTGAAGTTTTCGTGATAAGCATACATGAACTACTATCATAACGAAGCCAAATCAATTAGGAATTCAGTTTTATTACCTGCGTCGAGTTAAATGCCTACATGACTGTAAACACGTTTCAATAACATGAATTTGGTGCTTCAAAAACGACTATCTTCAATATCCTTACTGAAGATATTCACCACTGCATAGTACAAAAGGGGAAATCTGTTAACGTTGGTGGGTAAATCTCTGGATTAGAAGATGAAGGAAGAAAGACATTCGCGATTTTTAATCCCTACTAAAATTTCGCTGTTACACGTTTTTGTTGGCCAGCGCTGGTCCATATGCATAAGAATTAATCATACTCACACCAATACTCGACTTAATACTTTCAGTATCAGAGAATCATGTTCATATTATGAATATCAACAAAGACTAGACTTAAATATAAGATTTAAAGGTTAAATAAACTGTACAGACTGTATTTATAATAATGCCTAAGATTACACTTACAGTACTAGCTTATACTATCTTATACTTAAACTTATGGCACTACACGGGTCCTTCCTCCAGAAAAAAAATAATAATAACATCGGAAGTCAAACATTCATTTCATACATCTACATTTCCTATGGACGTGTGTGCAGATGGGACGGACTCAACAAATTTGACTGCAAACCTCTCTATATGAACAAAGATTTCCCTGACTCTTCCTCCTATAAGTGGCACCTGTTGGTCTGCAGGTAAAATCACGTACCCCACGGAGTCGCTTCTCTATCACTGTACTCTTGAAATCCAGTGAAGAGGTGTGTCCCAACCAACCTCCTGTCTGGGTGGCAACATGGTCGTCTCACCCGGACTGACAAGTACTCTTGCTGCCAGGATCGTCCCAGGGGGCTTCCCATTCACACCACGTACAGACTAATCGCATTCACACTCTCATCCATTCATTCTTACGCTTCCAGCTCTCCACCTAGCCATTGACGAGCGCCTGTCAAGTCCTGAAGTCACTCTTCCACCCTAGACTGTGCTGACTGTAACTTGAGGGGTAGGTGCACACTGCCTCCCGAAATAAGACACCCTAATTTTCCACTAAACTGGGCTGTGCCCATAACCCAAACTCCTGCGAACCCTCGATGTAAGATGAAACGCACTGAACTCTGTCACAGTCAATAGTCAAACAGTCTGACCCGCTCACATTTCCCTAACCATCACTTAATACTGCAATAACCAGCTTCGACACTCAACATTCTTCAACAAGTTTCCAGGGAGGGCATCTTTCATGGGGCGGTAATTGTTCATCAATCGGATCAGGTTCAAAGGCCTCTTCCAGGGGTTCTAAGAGCCACTCTTCACCTCCATAATAGGGCTTCACTTGTCCTGCAGCTCTTTGTACCCTTTTCCTCATGAACACATTTTCTACCACGTACACACGTCCGTCCATCAACATTTCCATTAAAGGTACGGACCATCCCACTTCACATTAAGTTTTCGACACATACCAAGTGCCACAGTTTCCTTCTTAATCCATAGAAGAGTTCCAACTCCAACCGTTTGATTTTTCCACCTTCGGTTTGTCACGTCTCTATACCGATGCGTCATCTTCTGATGCCTTTCCCGAATGACAGCATGGGCGGCAGCCATCTCATCTTCCTGACCGTTGACAGAGGGTAAGGGTGTACTGACCAGCCTAGGTGGATGGTGAGAGAAGATGGTGAAGTAGGGTTGCTGTCCCATGGTTGTATGGGCTGCCTGATTCATGGCGATCTGACATGGCTGGAGCAATTGGGGCCATCAGAGAGGGTGGCTCTGACATAGGGCAGAGAGGACTGACTTCAGGGTCCAATGCATCCGCTCAGTGATGCCATTCCCTTGGGGATGATAGGGGGTCGTGTAGTAGAAGGTGATTTGGTGTCACTGGCAGAATCGCTGAAAGTCTCTGCTGGTAAACTCGCCTCCATTGTCCAGGACAATACTGTGACGTGTGCCATAGTCTGCCACATACTGCCCAAATTTGTCTATAATGTGTGTAGATTGTTTTGTTTTGAGGGGGAAGACCCTAACAAATCGGCTATGATGGTCCACTACTGTAAGAACGTAACGGTAACCCTGGACTCCAGCAACTATATCAGTAAGATCTATCCTAATCCTCTCCAGCAGCTTGTTTACTGGAGGCAATTCCTTCCACAGCTGCTGCAACCTAGTGTCCCCTTTGAATCTCTGACAAATTACATATTTTTTTACATATTCACACACATCAACCGTAAAATTTTGCCAGTAATAAAGTTCTTCAGCCTTTTTTATAGTTTTCTTTTGACACAGATGACCAGGTAACTCATGTGCATGTTGAAGGGCCTGTACAACTAAGGCACGAGGGACTATGAGGCTGTAATGAAGACTACCATCTGCCTTCTCCTGCACAAAATATAACACTTCGTCTATTGAGGCAAACTGATCTAAAGTGGCTTTGGGTAGTCTTTTGGTGGGAACTCTACCACCTTTGAGATACTGCGCTAGTTCTCCCCACACAAGTTCTTCTGTTTGACGGACCTTCATTTGTTCTCGATCTAATCTGAGCCAGGTGACTTCAGGTGGACGGACAACTACTCGAACTGGGCATGACAACTGATCTGCTACAAAATTGTTCTTACCCTTGAGATACTGGATGTCATAGTTATATTCTCACATTTCTAGGATCCATCGATTCATTCAAGGTGATTTGGTCTTCCGTTTGAATATACTAGTGAGAGGTTGGTGATAAGTAACTACGGTAAGACGGGTGCCCCACAGATAATGATGGAAGTTACAATACACAAAGACTACAGCTAGGGCCTCTTTTCTGTCGCTGAATATCGAGTCTCACAGGAGTTCAACTTTTTAGAGAAATACCCGATCAGCTTGTTGGTACCATCTGACTGAATCTGGCTCAGGTCTCCGCCAACCTGAGTGTTACTAGCGTCTGTAGTGAGAATGAATGGTTGTTTTACCCTAGCTCTAACTAAAACAGGAGCATTCATGAGGCAAGACTTGAGATGTTCAAAAGATTTCTGGCATTCATCCGTCCAGGTAAAAGTTACACGAGATTTAAGTTAAGTTGGTGAGGGGTGCAGCAATCTTTGCAAATGATGAAACATATTTTCTGTAAAACCTGCACATTCCTAGAAATCGCCTTACTTCCTTTACTGAGGTGGGAGATTTCATCTTTATGACGGATTCAACATTCTTTGGATCAGGTTTGCTTCCTTCAACAGAAATCTGATGACCTAAGAAGGTAACTTCTTTAACCCGCCGCATCCCGGAGACGTGAATTCACGTCCTCACATGATGTGCACTCATATCCCGGAGACGTGAATTAACGCGGCAACATTGCAAGGTCCCTAATTTGCACAATTTTCAATTTTCGCGAGTGATTTTTGGCACGTATACACGGGACACCTTCCTCTATTCCTCTACAAGATGCCAAGCAGGGACAATGCCTTACACCGCATAACCTCTCCCCCCCCTTGCACGCCATTATCTCAGCAATTCACCTGTTACCAGTGACCTGGCCAATAAAGACATTTAGGGCCAGAGTGATTCCCCAATCGATGACAATGTGGAGGACAAAGTTTACATAGCATTAGAGGAAGAAACAGTCAGAATTGATGATCAGATAATGTGGGAAAAAAAGGTCATGAATGGTGATGAGTTAGTGAGTGAAACAATGCTTATAATGCCTATATTACTGTTTGAAAACTAATATACTCTTGTACTACATATAAATTCGTACCAAGTAAATAACTAAATACTGTTAATGAGTGGATAAAATAGTTACCCTCCCATAGAACTCGTTTTCTTTGGTGCCAGCCTGTTAGAAAACCCAGTCAGGTAAGGAGGTACTCGTACCTAGATCGAGTAGTTTAAACCTCAGGTGAGCGATTTCTCTATGAATTTTCGATGTTGCTCACCAAAAGCAGATGTTTGAGCCAAAAAAAAAGGTCCAAAAATGCCGGGACTGGGGCGTACCACTGCCCAGAAAACGTCGGGATGGGGCGGGTTAAGGCCGAATTTGTATTTACTGAGATTTAACTTCACTCTGTTGTCAGTAACTGGCAGAGTTGACTCAGGCAGTCTAGCAAAGTAGGGAAGTCTGGAGCCCAAAGAATCAAACTGTCCAAGTAATTTCTGACCCACCTTTTCTGTAGGATGGGTGCTAGTACTGAAACCATTTGCCTGGAAAAGGTCGCAGGGAAGCAATGAAGTCTGAATGGGGGACATCAATATCAATATAGTGTGACCCTGTCGCTGAAGGTAGTGAGGCCACGACTTTCTTCATCTAACAGAATTTGGAAATACACCTCTCGCATGTCTTGAGTGATATAATACTGATGTCCGGCCGCTTGTTCAACTAACTCATCCAATCGTGGGAGGGGATAGATGTCAGTTGCGAAGTGCTGATTCAACTGACGATAATCGAGGCACATACATTTATTACCATCCGGCTTATTTACAAGTACAGTAGGTGACAGCCAGGCTGCAGTAGATCGTACTATGATTTCTCTGTCCTCCATATCTTTTAGCATGTCCGCAATGATCTGTTTTGCTTGTTCAGGATAGTGGTACATTGGTCCATGACTGGGTTAAGGATCAGCTGCTTTGATACGAGCAGGAGGGCCACTGATGAGTCCTAACTCACCTTTGTCGAGAGTAAAGAGAGGGTCATGCTTATGGATTAACTGAGATAACTCTTCCGGCTGGGCACTAGTGAGATGTTGCCAGTTTAGTTCTCCATTTAGTTCTTTTAACCTCTGAACACGTGTCCCGCTTTGTCTGACTTGACCATTTTCTGGGAGTAGGTCATTGTGAATTTTAGTGACATTAACTCTACCAGGAGGTGGATTATCAATTCTCTCGTACGATCCAATGATTGTGCCCTTACGAAATACCTGCTCCTTCTTAGTCGCATTAGTGAAAGGGAAGTAGATTGAATTCTCAGAACTGACTTTGACCAAATAGGGGTGACTGTTATGAGGATAAATGATAAGGTTAGTGCCTGGGTCTTCTCTTACAGGAATGGGCATAAACATAGACTGATATGGATCTACTCTCATGGTGGTAAGAAGATTGATTTGCGAGAAGTGTTGTGATGGGTTGGAGGGTTCAAATGGGTCAGCCTTCACTCTTTCAATTTTGTTCCATTGTCGGTGGATATGATTCACAACATAAGAGGCGCCTCTCCATACCATGACTCTCCTTACTCCATCCCATGAGAGAAGCTTGACCTAGTGCATTGCAACCTAGGAGCAGATCAGTATTAATATAAGAATTTGGCAGTACCGGGAACCATTGTTTATGGATCTTCTCATCTCCAACTCCGATTTCTGCCCTCAACATTCATAAAATTCTCAAAGGGGCCCTGTGACTCCATGGAAACGAGGCAGGTCTTGCCGTGTATTACTTCTCCCCCAAATCACTTGACAGCTGATTCCTTAATTCGCCGCGTGCCAGTACCATTTTAAAACGGTCTGACATAATTCCATGGCCAGTACCAGTGCCGTTTTAAAACATTTTAAAGTAAAACAAATCACTGTGACCTCACTCTGCTTGTGTGCCTCACCCAGTGCTGTACATAGTGAGGGCATTTTGTAAATATTTTCATGTAAGTGTAAGTTGTAAATATTTTCTTGTAAGTGTAAGGACCACATAGAAGTCAAGTTGTAAATACCTTCTCGTAAGTGCCAGGACTGTACATAATGAAGTCAGGTTGTACCTATCTTCAATTAAGTGTAAGATAATGCATTCACAGTGAGAAAGACACGTGAATTGTGATAGATGCTGAAGTAATAAGTAATCAGAAAAGTGTACTGAACATTGCTATACCTTCCCAGCATAAATACCTGAGTATAACTTACATAGAAAATGGCTTTCTCTCACGTACGTGGTGAGCGTGAAAGAGCAGCTATACCTGTACGTGAATATGCAGGACTCAATAAAACCAATTTCCGAGCCTCTGTGAGCATTTTAATGGCGAAATTCATTGTTTCCACATCAGAATCTATCGTTTTAGCAAAAAAAAAAAAAGGTCAAAAAATGGCCAGCACTGGGGTGACCCATAGGACTGAAAATTGCTGGCACGCTGCGGGTTAGAGTGTAGCTACTCCCGGTATCAACTATAGCATCTACTACCTTTCCATTAATCACTACACTGAAGGATGTATGGCCACCGGTTAGTCATAACTTCCGGGGTGGATTTTGTGAATCTTTCGATTTAGGGTCATTTTGTTCTGGCGGCTTATAGTTAAGTCCAGGACACCCACGGTCCCCACGACGACATCTGGGTCTATGGCAGTAAAACAATGTCCAGGATGAGGTTTTTGCCAACACTCTTGGAGACTATGTGATGAAGCTAAACAGTGGGCACAATATTTACCACTAGATGTTCTGGATTTGCTAGGTAGCCCTTTACTCACTTGCGCTAGGCTAGATTTGAGTTCACGGACTTGGCGTTTTAATTTTTCCACTTCGTCTTTCGGCCCAACTGGACTCACGTGATCTGTTTGGTTCACCTAGATAAATGGCAACTGCTGATTCTCGAGTTTCCTTCCCTTGACATTATTCTCGGCAGGCACCGCATTGACACGAGGGGTCTGACTCACTTCCAACAACTAACGTTCATGTTCAACTCTATCTAGGAACTTCTTTAATGGGTACTCATCATCTAGGATTCCCTAGAGTTTTTCCCATGATGGGAGAGGTAAGCCATACCACAGCTTCTGTTTGATTGCTTTGTCGAGGTTAGGGAACTTTTCGTTAGGGAATTAAAGTTCTATCACTGCATGTTGGCAGATGAAACAGTGTGTGAAACCTGGGGTGACTCTATCCAATCATAACACATTGATTCTAATTCCTGCCAAGCCCGATCAATACTGACTTCAATGGCAAACTCCGTTCGAAGAAATTCCTTGAGTGTTAGCCATGAAACTACTCGATGCTTTGTCTCGTTGTTATGAATGAAAATGGCAAGTTCAGAGCTCACTCTACCCTTTGCAATCTGCATGCACACCACATCATCAAAATAACATTGCTCAACTAATTCAAAAAATATTTCCAGACGTGCTGCTGCATCGATACCCTGTAACTGGTGGAGTTCTAGAACTGGAATATTGCGAGGCTTTGTGAGACTCCCTTTTGCTCTCATTGTTGGATGAAGGTTAGAAGACGGATGATAGGAAGGATTCATGGGGGACAGTTGAGTTTCTGACCCGTCTAATTCATGCACTACCCATGATCTAAATCAAGGTTTCTCCTCCTCCTCTCATTCATTCGATTATCGGTGAAGAATAATTTTGCTTATCCTCCAGGAGATTTAAAGATCATTAATTCTAGAAATATCGCGAGATTAAGTGGGCCTCCACTTACTGTTACTGAGGGATTCTATCTCGATTCACTCACCAACTGCAACAATATCTATCCCACATCAGTATGTTATCCCAAAACAACATCTTATCCACAACAATTTCTTATCCCACAACAATATCTTATCCCACAACAATATCTTATGCCCCTGCTTTAGCCACCAGTTTAACACTGGAAATTTTATCCCACCACCGCTGTCCGCTGTCCACCAGTGTAATTCCCGAAGATTTTAGGGCCAACAGTGTAATGTTGGGAAATTTTAAAGATTATGGAAAAAGGGTAGCATGATCTTATTAGAGGGCTTATTGGAAATGTTCTAGCGTGAAACTTTTGGAGAGTTCGTGAGCCGTTAGATGTTAGCACACCTTGCGGGCCACTCAGTCTTGTCTGTACCACTTCTTAGAAGAGTAGCAAAACTCGAACTCGAATTAACTTAACCTAAGATTTACTAAACATTAAGAACTGTGACGGATTACTCTTCACTGTGAACTCAAACGAAATTATAATGAGAACCTACATCACTAGAAATATGAGACTTTACAAGCTAAATTATTCGTGAAAGTGCAATGTATATATATATATATATATATATATAGATATATATATATATATATATATATATATATATATATATTAATCCCATGGTCACGGACTCGCTGGAAGATTCAAAGAATACTAAGACACTCTTAAGATTAAACTCGCACAACTCCAGAATCATTTACAGTAGTCACAATAATTAAATGATCAATGATGAATTAAACTGTAAACAAAATGGACCAGCCGATATATTCGTTATTTAAGCTACGTGAACTAGGAGAAAGTGCGGGGGAGGGGGGGGGGTGATTGTGTGAGGCGCGCTGGCAGTGGTTTGAAACAGACGATCTGCAATGTTGAAGTGAAGCGGCGGTCTCGTTAATCAGTACAAGAGGGATCAGGCGAAAATATGACTAAGTTAATTCACGAACGTATATGATGACTTATTACATGAGGGAGAGGGGGGGGGGGAGGATGGGAGTTCGACACCAACCTGCAATGTTGAAAAGAAGCGGCGTTCTGGCTGCTTTTTTTTTTTTTTTTTTTTTTTTTCTGGCCTGTCAACTGGCGGTTGTCGCCACCTCGTGCCTTTCTATGCTAAACCGAGACAGTGTCGGGGAATTGGCTAAAACTTTAACTAATTACTTTATAATATTTTCGACTCTATAGGATATTTAAAGAATGCGAGAGATACGGTTGCACTCGACATATGTAGCAAAATGACTTACGATGTTGACATTTTTGTGATAAAAATACAGGGACTACTATCATAACGAAGCCAAATCAATTAGGAATTCAAACAGTTTTATTACCCACGTCGAGTTATATGCCTACGTGACTGTAATCATGTTTCAATAACATGAATTTCGCGCTTCACAAATGACTATCTTCAATATCCTTATTTCAGACATTTTCAATTCACCACTGCATAGTACAAAAGGGGAACTCTACAGTATTAACTTCGGCAGGTAAATCTCTAGATTAGAAGATAAAAGAAGACATTCGCTATTTTTAATCCCTACTAAAATTTCGCGGTTACGTCTTTGTTGGCCAGCGCTGGTCTATATGCATAAGAATTAATCATACCAATACTCAATACTTTCAATATCAGAATCATGTTCATATTATGTATATCAACTAAGACTAGACTTAAATATAAGATTTAACGGTTAAATTTACTGTAGACTCTATTTATAAAAATGCCTAAGATTACACTTACAATACTAGCTTATACTAACTTATACTAATACTTAAAATTATGGCACTACATATCCACATTCTTTACACGCTCCTCAGAAACTTTGTGTCATACTTTTCCTACTGCGTAGGTCGGGAGCAATTATGCCAGAAACAGTTTGTCAACCACAGTACGAACACGGCGATCCGTTATGCCATGTATGCTACGAAATGCCACTGCACACACATCATACACTACATCTGGATAAGTTACACTGTAAGAAACCCCATGCTTTCTACGACTTGGCCTATCTTCAACACGACTACATTTCACAGGCACAATGTAGACAAGTTTAGCAAGGTACTCGTTCTGCTTATTGTACTCCCCAATTTCCCAAAAGCACTTAAAAATATCCTGTATTTTCTTACACCCCACCTTCGTGAAAGAGCCACACTTGAAACCAGGGCCTATACACCTAGCAGGAACAGGTTTCTGCGTTCTCAATGACGTATATGCCTCACCACGATTTCTCTAGCGTTTCGGCATCTCTTGCTTCCACGTTTCGTTGTTAACCTTTCGCTTCCGTGCATGCCCAGAAGTACTAGGCTCGTTACCGGAGTCAGTTAAACTCATGCTGACAAGGAAATCCCTCTTGAACACTGGAAAATCCAAGGAAATTGCAAAAAACATGGAAGGCACACACACAAGTGGCTGAAAACAAAGCAGTGTAAACAGGTCAGCTGTGCACAGGGTAGCAAACTAGCACTCACATAGCAAGATGTACATTGAAAAAACGATTAGAATCGAGACTTTTTTCTTCTGTGTCGATTAAATAAATATTATCTCATGCTAGAAAAAAAGAAAAAAATACAGGTAAAAATCACCATAATACTAACCCAGGAATGAAGTAACAAATTCATAGTAAGACCCGCTCTGTTTAGCGCATGGAGTGTAAAACTGGTAACTCGAGACGTGGGTTTGCGTGGCTGCCCAACACAGAAAGCCGTTGTTTGATAGAGCTATGACCCCATCTTTGCCTTCTACCGGTTGCTACCCTATTCCTTTTCAAGCTATTTGGAGTGGCATAACGGCGTATACAACTTTGGAGGTTGTAGCAGCATGGTGGAGGACGCTATTGACACAGAAAATGGGAAATCGAGTAGCCTGGTCGATACATCGTTGTTTTAGGGAGGTCCTAGGCTGACATGGAATTGATATTCACTAAAATTAACTTTTCCAGGAAATGAGGAAATACAGGAGTGGATGTTGGTTGACGGGAGGATAGATTATGAAGACGACTTTGGTAATTATCTACAAAAAAGTATACTGGAAAGTAAAGGAAACTAAGAAAGCGATATTTTCACAATGCTTTGTACTTTACTCTGACTAAGACATACTCTTGTATATCCTGAACAAGTACAAATGTAGTCTACACATGTTTTTGCAAGAAAGACATTAGGTAAAGACTGTCTCTAAGGACTTATCAAAGGTTTATCCTACAACATCCCTGCAAGAAAAAGAACACTTCCTAAGCATTACAGAAGTTTTCATCAAGTATGTAGAACCCGTGTGTGAATGGAAAGAGAAGAGGGTGAATGGTCTTTTGTAACTGTGGGATTGTATCATGGGTAATGTCTTCATGGTTGTTTAATTTATTATACATTTATGGACGGGTGGTAGAGGTAAATGGGAGTGGCAAGAGAGGCAGGCGTCAGAGATGCAGGTCGAGAGGAGAAAACTAAAATCAGTTGTAGTTGCACATGATACTTCTCTGACTGCAGAAGAAAGGGAAAAAAAAACAGCCGAGGAAAAAAAAAAAAAAGCTGATAGAAAGGAAACTAGGAAGGAGAAAACATATCACAAGAAGCAGGTTGTCAGTGTGTTTAAGTCAGAAGTACGCCTAAATTTCAGCTGGTAGACAGATCTGTTTTTCAGAAAAGATACTGTAACATGCTAAAATGGCTGCATAGACTAACAAAATAAGAATTTAAAAAAGGAATTCAGAAAGAAAACGAAAATAGTTCGACGTAAGATTAGGAACAGGGACGAGAAAATGTGAGTGAGGAGGGAAGGTACAAGTGTGTACGTTCAAGAAATGCAATGACCCTCCAGAGAGAGAGAGAGAGAGAGAGAGAGAGAGATGTTTCTGCCTCTCTGGATAAAATGCCGTATAAAACCCCTGGGTGTTCTGGTATCCTCTGGTAAAATCTGCCCCTTCGCTTTCTCTGTTTTTTGAATAACTATATCAAGAGGGGATAAGGGTGGTCCAGTGAAGCGATTAGCATTTTCAGGTTCCTGTGACTCACTTGCAATTGATTAAGATCCTCTGCCGCTGCGTGGAATGGAACAGTAGAGTTGTCCAGATGGTGGGAGTGTTAATCGCATTTTCACGCTCCCATACTCGCGACCGATTTTAAAAATTATAGTGCAAGCTAGAATAGAATACTAGACTGATTTTGGTCAAAAGGGTTGAATGGATTATCGTGAACATGGAAATAAAGAATGTAGTCACCAGAGAGAGAGAGAGAGAGAGAGAGAGAGAGAGGTACGTCAAGTCCTTCGTAGAAAAGATTGCAATGGCCAACCAGGATTAATGAGTAGGAGTGAGAGGAAGTCGGATATACTCGTATAAAGAGATGGAAAGAAGAGGCGCAGAGATCTACCGAAATTGCATGGAACAGACTAACAAACAGCAGGACAGGAGATACCTCTGTTTTGCAGTGGAGTTGCAGATTTTCCGATGATGATGATGGTGAAGAAGATTTTGATGACCGTGGTGATGGTGGTGATAATGACGATGACATGAGGGGAGACATGGTGACAAAGTAGTGCGTGAGATAATCAACGTAAGAGGAGAAAAACGTGAGACATGACTGACAGCCGAGGAGAAAAAACAAAATATATTCCTCTAATTAATCGTGCCTGAATGAGGAACTTAATTGGAAAGCTCACTTGAAGTGATTGGAGTCTCATTCCCTGAAGGAGAAAGAACAACTTGTGGACGGTCTTGTATGCCTTTAACCTTCTCACTCCGAGGACGATTTTTTTTTTTTCTATTTATTCTTTTTACCGCTAGACAATTTTATTTCGCACTGAAATGATCTCAAGCAGGAAGAAGTTAGGAATTGCTAATCCGGCCTTCCCAGCTCGAACAGTCTCTCTGAAGGTGAATGAAATCGCCCAGCAAAAACAAGATTAAAGTATTGAAGGGATTAACATTTTATGGGTCTCGTCATCTTTCATATTTTATTCCAGCTAAGAATGATCATACTTCTAAAACACAATAGTTATTTCAAGTATCATTAACATTTCCATGGTCGGAACATTGTAACAATCTCTTCCTGATATATATATATATATATATATATATATATATATATATATATATATATATATATATATATATATATATATATATATATATATATAGACTGGGCAAGTGCTTGTGTGGTCCCGTTGTATAAAGGCAAGGGTGATCAGTATGAATGTACTAGCTTTAGGGGTATAAGTCTGTTGAGTGTTGTAGGTAAGGTGTATGGTAGAGTGTTAATTATGAGAGTTAGAGAGGGTACAGAGGGAGTGATTAGTGATGAGCATTGTGGCTTTAGGAGAGGGAGGGGATGCGTTGATCAGGTGTTTGCTGTGAGACAAGTGTGTGAAAAGTATTTAGCTAAAGGCAAGGATGTGTTTTGGGCATTTATGGATTTAGAGAAAGCGTATGATAGAATTGATAGGGAGGCCTTGTGGACTGTTTTAAGATTGTATGGACTTGATGGTAGGTTACTAAAAGGGGTGAAAAGTTTTTATGTAAATAGTAGAGCATGTGTAAGAGTGGGAAATGCTGTGAGTGATTGGTTTCCTGTGAGAGTGGGGCTGCGACAGGGATGTGTGATGTCGCTTTGGTTGTTTAATATTTACATGGATGGTGTTGTAAGGGAGGTGAATGCAAGAGTTTTAGGTGGTCTGAGTCTGATAAATGTTGATGGTGGAGATTGGAATCTGAAGCAGCTGCTGTTTGCAGATGATACTGCACTGGTGACTGATTCAGAGCAGAGATTGAGACAGTTGGTAGAGGAGTTTGGAAGGGTGTGTGAAAGGAGGAAATTGAAAGTAAATGAGAATAAGAGTAAAGTGATGAAGTGTACGAGGTTGATAGATGGTAGGGGGATGAATATAGTTTTGAATGGTGAGTTGCTTGAGGAGGTAGATTGTTTTAAATATCTAGGGTCACATGTTGCTGTGGATGGAAGAATAGATGCAGAAGTGAAGTTTAGAATAAATGAAGTAGGAAAGGTGCTGGGAGGAATGAAAAAAGTGTTTAAATGTCGTTCGCTTAGAATGGATGTAAAGAGAAGGCTGTATGAGGGTGTTGTGGTACCGACTGCATTATATGGGACTGAAACATGAAATACGGGTGTAGCAGAGAGGAAAAGTTTGAATGTAATGGAGATGAGGTGTCTGAGGAGTATGTGTGGAGTGACACGTATGGATCGAGTGCGAAATGATGAAGTGCGAAGGAGAACTGGAGTTGTTCGGGAGATGGCTGGTAGAGTTGAGCAGAGGGTGTTGCGATGGTTTGGGCATATGGAGAGAATGGATAATGAGCGATTGGTGAAAAAGAAAACTAGATCTCATGTGAGAGGTGTAAGGCTGAGAGGAAGACCACGAATAGGATGGATGGACAGTGTGAAGAGAGCGCTGGATGCGAGAGGGATGTCTGTTGAGCAAGGAAGAGTGGCTGTGCGTGACAGAAAAAAATGGAGAGAAATTGTGAATGAATAAGTGATGACGCGGCCCTGAAGGGATATTCTCCCGCATTTGGTCTGATCAGCTAGTCAGGTCAGGTGCGGGTAAGGGGATGGGTCTGTTATGATGTGGCAGGGGTAAACCAGTTCTGCTGTCGGGCCCTGCTGCGGATGTCACTGATTGCATTGCGCAGTTGACCCTTGTGCGGTGTGGTGCGGTGAGGATCTGTCTGTTCTCCCCTTTGGGGCTAAGATATGAATGAATGTGTTTGAATGGATGAGTAAATGGAGAGTGTGTCGTCCTGTCTCGGCTACCTCCCTTTCCTTGGGGGAAGCAGCCTACTATCCATTTCAGAGGCGGAGTTGCGCTGTTTATCGCAAATATCTCCTAAACGAATCGTTGGATCAGTATGGTATTTCAACACACTACTTTTGACATCCGGGCCTAATTTATGACCCTTAAACCATATTGCTATTTATGTTATGTGAGGAGTTTACTCGTGAAAAATAACAGAAAGTCGACTAGTCATGTTGACGCATTCGAAGGAAAGTGTTGCCCCCCCAACACCCTCCCAAACTATTCCTTAACTACCCCTACTTCTCCCCCTTCTCGTCCTCGTTATCCCTCCTATTCTCCCCGAGCTCCTCGCCTCCTTCATCACTCTTGTGTCCCTCCCTCATTATCCCAGCACTGTATTATAATGTAAGAATGTTATGTAGTTGTACACGTATTGATATGATTATTTGCAATGGATGCAAGTCGTATTTCGCGTAGAAAGTACTGTACATCAGGATGATTACGTACATGTAATAGAAGCTATGCCTATATGTTTGCAGTGTTTATGGTCAACCATTGAAATTAACGAACTACAAATTGTATCACTTGTTGCCTGAACGTTCTCGGAGAAGTTATTACTATTATTACAATACTGTGTATTCATCCTAAAATGTGAACATGGTCCAGTTGATATATATTGTTTTACCTGTCTCTATTTATATTATTACAAAATTATAAACTCCAATGCTATATTGTATATGATGCGTAATATTCATTAATATATACATACATACATCGTCATTTTATTGTAAATACCATTACATACATATTATGTATGCAATTAGAATGGGAAAAGAAAACGGAAGTGCAAAGATGGGAGAGGGATGGTGTGACTGGGAGTGAAGAGTGAAACGGGGAGGGGGTGAATGCGATATTGGGGGGTAGGGAAGGAATGGTCAGAGGGTTGTTCAGGGTGTTAGTGGAGGAGCTACCCCACACAGTCGCACTCGTCCGATTTTGTATAACACCTTAGATTTGATGACTGGATTAGGCTTAATATCCTTCAGTAAACTCCTAATGTAACATATGTAGCAGTATGGTTTAAGGGTCATAAATTAGGCCCGGATGTCAAAAGTACTGTGTTGAAATATCATACTGATCCAACGATTCGCTTAGGAGATATTTGCGAAAAACAGCGCAACTCCGCCTCTGAAATGGATAGTAGACATATATATATATATATATATATATATATATATATATATATCTATATATATATATATATATATATATATATATATATTTATGTATATATGTATACAGGGTGCCCAAGGGGGAAAGGGCATAACTTTGTAAAATGATAGAGTTAGGGAATTCTAAGCAAAAAAATATGATCTGAACATGTGTTCAAATCTTAACCTTTACAAAGCTACATTTACTGAAGTCATTATCGGAGAAAAATGTTCTCCTTACGGTTCTGGTAGAGCAGCTGCGCCCACAGTATCTCCTCCCCAGCTCTCTACCAAAACAGCTAGCCCTTCAAGTTCAGGAACCACGGGGATCCAAACATCCTCCATTCCCCCGAAAACCTGTTTCCACTCCACCATCTTTAAAGGGAAGATCAAATGATTCAACTTCTGGGTCAGCTACGGTTTCATTATAAGGGACAACGACCACTGGGAATTCTTCGTCCACACTCGGCCATCATCAAGCCCAACCCTTAGAAGGTCAGGAAATCCCTAGTAGAGGGGAAGAGGTAGAGTTTTCCACCAAAAGGGTAATGAAGGGCCCAGAAGTTACTGTTGTCATTGGCCTTTCTGGTTCCCAAGTGAAGGGGTCCAGCCGTGCCCCATCATGCCGACCACGTCATCACTAAAGCTACAGCTGGGGAGAGAACCATCTTGCATGCACGGATCTTCGCCTGCATTCAAGCTGCAGTCACCATTGCCCAAGACGACCGAGCTGCCCTCGCCAAGCTGATCCCTCTACTCCACCAGCACAACAAACTGCCTTCCATTTCCATCCCAGAGGAGGCAGTCACTGTTGGCACGACCCCTCCCCGATATCCTACCTCACCGCTTCTGCCTAAGGACGACCCAGCCACCACTTCAGACATGGAGGAGCTTCATCCTTTTCCACCACCTGCTGAAGCCAACCACACCGACGACTGGAACCATGAGGAACTTCCTCCATCACCACCGCCCCCTGCTGACTAGTGTACCAATGACAACAACATCGAGGAGCCTTGTGCTTCTCCAACTCCATCATCACCTAAGAAACGGAAGAAGCACAAGAGCCTACACCTGAACACCCCCACAATTGTAGGACAGCAAATCTCTGACATCACCCAATCCCTCGACACAACGACTTTCAACCACCATGCCTCCCTCATCAACGCCAATATACAAAACCTCTATAGTGGATGCATCAGCCTCATTGACACCTACGATGGCTATGCCGACATCTACAGACAACTGCACCGGGATCTGCACACTGTCTACACCTCCAACGAGATATCAGACAATCATGAATCCCCCATCATCGACACAGCCTCACTAGATCCACATGGAACCGCGATGATCAATTATACCATCACCCATTTTCTATCTCAATATAGCCTATCTACAGAAAAGACTGACCCCCTCCATAGTCTCGAGACATATCCCACTGGCCAATGAGAAGGCCCGATTTTCCCAACTGGGGAGAAAATCTTAACAAACAAACGGTCTCTTTAACGCTTTTCACATAAGGTCATCAGTAACTGTAAGTCTGTAACAGTTGAGATGTGGACACATGTTCATATACTGAAACATTTTTGCTTCCAATCCCCTAATCTATCATTTTACAAAGCTATACCCATTTTCCCAGTAACACCCTGTATATATATATATATATAGAGAGAGAGAGAGAGAGAGAGAGAGGTTGGATACATATAGATTGACATAAATATTGCATTAATGTAAAAAAGGTACATATTAAAGAATATATAATGGAAAAAATTCTGATTTTTCTTGAATTTCCAATTAGAAACAAAGTAAAAGTGTGATGTAGTCGTTAGAGCCAAGGGATGATTGTAGTTCTGCTGTGCATAGTGACGCCACTAGTATCATCATCAACTTGTCCTATCCAGAGAATATTCGAAAATTTGTGCTATGTATTGGCACTCAGTCTATGCTGCAGTGTATTGTAGCAATAGGTCGTTTTGTCTGTTTCTTGATGCCGTATCATTTTGGTGCACAAGGTTTCCGTCAAATGGTGTCTAAAGCACTAGACAACCATGCATTGACGTATTAACGTCAAATTCTGCTATTTTTATAAATTCCAAGAAATTACATTGCCGAAGAAAAGTCTAGGAATAATAGGTGAGGCCGAAAGCAGTGGAAGAAACTGTACCAACGACACTTATTGCAGATTTTATTTTATTTACTTATTACATTAGGTCTTTCTAAGACTCCATAATTTCCCGGAGTTGAGGTTATTCCGTTAGAGAGTGTGGTACGCATTTTGCAGTAAAGTGGAAGTGTAATGTATTCTTATAGAAGACTGTAACACCAGTCGAGCAGGGCAGTACTCCAAAGGTGGATGGAAAGCTGATGACAAGGAGCTCCTGTTTCATAAGCCCTCGGGACTAGTTCTTGACCATCCCCCTTTGCTGAACTTTTTCAGTGTCTCGGTAACACAGAGTAGGCCAGCATGCTCTCCAACACAAATTTCTGTCAACATCAATCTACATGCACAGTACACACTACACTTCCTTTTCAAAAATTCAAACAAAAAAACATGGCATCTCAATACCTAGCCTCGGAGTCCCGGGGGGGGGGGCCATAAAGCCCCCCCGGTGACGACTCAGTGAGCTGCCTGGAACCACTAACTCACTTCATTTTTGCAACATTCACAGCCTTTCCTCTAATTTTCGCTCTGTTGAGTGCCACCTCTCCTCTAACCCTCACCCTCTTTTCCTGACTGTGACTCAGCTGTCTTAGGCAACTGACAGCAATCTCTTTTCTGTATCCTCCTACTTTCTTTATACTCATTTCAAATTCAAAGGTGGCTGCTGTGTATATCTACATAATGACTTATCTTGCTCTCGTGTTCCTGAACTTCGTTCTTCTGAATTCTCTGCTCTCTGGCTTCAGCTTTCCTGTCATTCTCTGACTAATTATATCTGCGCTGTTTACTTATCCCCTGATTCTACTGACTATGAAAAATTCTTCTGGTATCTTACTTCTACGATGAAACACACTCTATATATTTCTCCTTTCTGTGAAATCTCCATTCTAGGAGATCTCAATGTTCACCGCCACCTTTGGCTCTCCTCTCCTTTCACTGATCCACCTGGTGAACAAGCCTACATCTTTTCTATCCTTAATGACCTAGAGCAGCTTGTACAGCACCCTACCCATATCCCTGACCCCCTTGGAGAGAGCGCCAATATACTTGACCTCTTCCTTAAATCTAATTATTCTGCTTACACTGTTAATCATTCCTCTCTGTTGGGCTTCTCTGATCACAACCTTATTACCTAAACCTGTCCTATTACTCTGGTCCGGCCTGTGGACCCTCCAAAGAAATATCGACTGTGGCACTTGGAGCTGCGGAGTGGGAGACCCTCAGGCTCTACTTCTTTGATTTTCCATGGAAAGACTATTCCCTCCCTGGCCAGGAGCCATCTGAGTGTGCCTTGCACATTACAGAGGTTATTCTCTCGGGCATGGAAGCATACATTCCCATCTCATATCTTTTGACTAACTCAAGAAAGTCTTGGTGTAATCACGGTTGTTCTAATGATGTCCACAACAAGGAGAGGGCCTATAAAAGGTACCGGAGCCAACCCACCCCTGAATCACATCTTTTTTATGTTTCTGCCTGGAATCTTGCTAAATCTGTTCTTCGCTCTGCTAAAAATAATTTCATCCATACTAAATGCTCTCACCCCTCCAACTTAAATTCTTCCCGCTCCTTCTGGCACCTTGCCAAAAACCTTTCAAACAACTTTACCTTATCATTCTCCCCTCCTCTTTTGTACTCTGATGTTTCTGTAGCCCTTTCTTCTACAGATAAAGCAGATCTCTTCACTCAGACTTTCTCCTCCAATTCCACCTTAGATGATTCCTTGCTGTTCCTCCATCACTTTCCCCCTCAGACTTCCTCATGGCTGACATTAAAATTTCTTCAGCTGATGTATTTTCTGCCATCACTGGCCTTAATACTAACAAGGCATATGGGCCTGATGGAGTCCCTCCTGTTGTCCTCAAGAACTGTGCTTCTGTGCATACACCCTGCCTAGGTAAAATATTTTGCCTTAGTCTGTCAACTTGTACCTTTCCTTCTTGATGAAAGTTTGCTCTCATCCAGCCAGTCCCAAAGAAGGGTGACCATTCCCAACCCTCTAAGTATCGTCCAATTGTTTTAATACTCTGTGTCTCAAAAGTTTTCGAGTCTATTCTTAACAAAAAATTTTTAAAGCATCTTTCGTATTACAAGCTTCTTTCTGATCGTCAGTATGGATTCCGTCAAGGATGCTCCACTGGGGATCTTTTCACCTACCTTTCTGACTCCTGATCATCCTCCTTTTGGGACTTTGTCGAAAGTTTTACTATTGCAATTGACATCTCAAAGGCTTTCGATCGAGTCTGGCATAAATCTTTAATTTCCAAACTGCCCTCTTACAGTTTCTATCCTTCTATGTGTGCCTTCTTATATAGCTTCCTTTCTGGTCGTTCTATAGCCGCTGTTGTAGATGGCCATCATTCTTCTTCTAAATCTATCAACAGTGGTGTTCCTCAGGGCTCTGTCCTATCACCAACTCTCTTCCTTTTATTCATCAATGGCCTTCTAAGCTGTACATCTAACCCTATCCACTCGTATGCTGATGACTATATCCTTCACCTTTCCATTCGGTTCCTGCAATGTCCATCTCAGCAGTTACTTCAATAAACAAGGGATGAGGCTATGGCACACCTAATGTCTGACTTGGTTCATAACTCTGACTGTGGTAAAAATAATCTTGTTGTTGTAATGCATCAACGACTAAGATCTTACACCTATCAACTGGACAAAATCTTCCACAGGTGTACCCACTAATGTTTAATAATATCCAGTTTAATCCTGCATCATCCTTGAACATGTTTGGGGTTTCGTTCACTCGGGATTTATCTTGGAAAGATCATATTACATCTCTTGTAAAAATCTGCTTCCAAGAGATTTGGTGTGCTAAGCGGACTCTGTTCTTTTCTTACCCCTGCACAGTTGTTGACTTTATACACAGGTTTTATTCGCCCCTGTGTACATTACAGTTCTCACGTGTGGGGAGGCTCCCCACATACAGCTCTTCTCAATAGGGTGGAGTCAAAGGTTTTCGTCTCATTAACTCTCCTTCTCTTACTGGTTCCCTTCATCCTCTGTCTCTTCGCTGCACTGTTGCAACTTTATCTCTTTTCTATCGCTACTTCAATGGTCACTGCTCTTCTGAAATGTCTGCTTGCATCCCTCCACCTCTACGACGGGCTGGCAGCACCAGTCTATCAGCAAACTCTCATCCCTTTTCTGTCCAGCTCTCTAATGCAAGAGTTAATCGTTACTCCCAGTCCTTCATTTATGGAACGGGTCAACTCTAGAACTGTCTTCCTCTGTCTGTATTTCCTGTTAGCTATGATCTCCAGTCTTTCAAACGCAGTGTGTCCAGGCATCTCGAAATGATCGGGTCTTGAATTTGGCTCTCTCTTGTATTTTGTTTTCTTCATGGAAGGAACAGTTTGCTGGCTCCTGGCCTTTGGTTCCCTCTTCCTAGCATTAAAAAGAAAAAAAAAAAAATGATTCACTTCTTTACCGGTGGTCTTTCCAACCGTCTCAATCGCTCAGTGGAATGATTTAAGTGTCACTTGCAGAGAGAGAGAGAGAGAGAGAGAGAGAGAGAGAGAGTACTGGATAAAGGGGCATATGATAGTATGGGGTATAAACACTAAAATAAAGGAGCAAAAATTTTTGTGATTTCGTAACGTATTTGAAGTTCAAATAGCAGATCTGCTAGTGACGACACAGATGAAGTAAAAGGAAGAGGTAGGTAGAGATTAAGATGTTAAGATAATATTTGGGGATTTATTGGAATTGGATGGAAGATAAGATTTGGAGACTTGGAAGATAAAATTTGGAGATTTGCAGGGACTGGATGGACGATAAGATCTGTAGAATTGCTAGGATAGAATGAAGAAGGCTGACAGCCAACATGTCAGTGTAGATAAAGATGGGAGAGGCCTTTGTCCTGCAGTGTACTGTCTGAGGCTGAAGATGATGATGATGATGATGTGCTGGGTTAGGTTAGGCGAGGTACGCTTATGATAGGCACTTCAAACACACAGGCGAGAGTCAAACAGTGGTCTTCACACGTCGGACCTGGAAACTGCCAATGACAGATTAGTCACTGCTCCTCTCCTTTCCTCTCTTCTTTCCTTTTCTTTCCTCCTCTCTCGCCTCCTAAACTCTCTTCTCTTTTCTCCTTTCATATCCTCTTTTCTCCTCTCCTGGCTGCAAAATGACCCCAGAGATAATGGTGTTTTGGGGTCCTTAATTTTCTTCAGGAAATGAAACACCTGAGTTATATGGCTTCCAAATACCTGTTCCCACACAGAGAAGAAGCGGACATAAAGCTGGGATACGCCATATAAATGATATATAAGGTTGTTAACAGATGATTATAAGTACAGTACAAGTCACTAGTTCGTTTAGACTCATCCATGCAAAACTAAAGTGTCTGGATATAACAAGAAAGATGAAAATGCACCACAATATTAACTCCACCATCGTGTAGAGCCGCCATTACGTGACCAATGCCGACACATGTAAGCATGTTGGAGCCTTTGTAAACTCACTCACTCTCTCTCTCTCTCTCTCTCTCTCTCTCTCTCTCTCTCTCTCTCTTAGACCAGAACTGGCAAATAGTTACATTAGTTTTTATGGTCTCCTTTAACTACCTTATATATATATATATATATATATATATATATATATATATATATATATATATATATATATATATATATATATATATATATATACCGCATGTTTTGCTTCATGTTTTCTTGCTCCCTATGGGCTGATTGGTACGATAGAGTTGAGATTTTACACTTGTATAGTAACACACACACACACACACACACACACACACACACACACACACACACACACACACACACTGTGTGTGTGTGTGTGTGTGTGTGTATGTGTGTGTGTAAATTTATTGAAGGAAGAATACACAAATAAAGTCTATGGCTGACCATGTCTCCCTGACTGAAATGCAGAGAGAGCTACAGTACATGGCAGAAAACAAATGCAGGAAAAGTTACGAGGAACAGACGTCGCTATCATCTGTCCCATGACGCCAGAAAAGCTGATAATTCTTGAAATATGCTGAATCCTATCAGTCCTTTAGATACAACTGTACCGGTATGCTGAAATCAAGTTTTAAATTTTTCACATATTTAATGGGGATAAAATCAGCTCTTTTATTAGTCTTCAAGACTAAAAGTAGGATGTTGATGGAATGCACAATATGTAAAGGAAAAACACCCTGTGGTTTTAAACTATATATTTCCGATCTATAAGCTAGAGCAGGAGTGACACACAGCTTATATAACTATGTTTTTTGACATAGCAATCATATACTTTGAAAGACGTCATATCGTTACAAAAAATTTTAAGTAAAGACGGCCGGAGTATATCACGTCACCAAAGACCACTTAAAGACCAAAATAAATGGATGTAGGGCCAAGGATTAGTAGGGATAAAAGTAGAGATGAAACCAGATAAAGGTGAAGAACGAGTCGAGTGAGGTATGGGAAAGGAAAGAGAAATCCCTTCCTTTAGTTGTAGCTTGAGCTGAGATACCGGTGAGACGCGGCAAAGCAGAATCGTGTATGCGGAATACCGGACAATATATTCGGCAGACTTACACAGAGACATCATTGTCTTATTCTTCCCTTACTTTATCGTATTATATTTACTGCCAACAGAATGAAGTAACCATCAGTTAGTAAGAGGGATGAGTATTTAAAGCAAAATTCAGCAGAATAAGCCAAGGAAAAATCATGCACATAAGTAAACGTGCACATAATGGAGTATGCATAGAGATGGACATTACAAGTTCAGTTTCCTAGAAGTGTTGCGAAAGCGAATTTATAGTATGAACCATAAGTTTTGCTGATTATGTGTAATGAAGATTTTATATATATATAGATAGATAGATAGATAGATAGATAGATAGATAGATAGACGGATAGATAGATAGATGGACAGATAGATAGATAGATAGACGGATAGATAGATAGATGGACAGATAGATAGACAGATAGATAGATATAGATATATAGATACAGTAGATATACAGATAGATAAATAGATAGGTAGACAGATAGACAGAGATAGATAGATAGATATTTGGGGCTTAAAAGATAAGTGAATGAATGAGTAACATGTTTTCTTTGTAACTCTACAGTGCTTTTTAATCTTATGTCTTCCTCTACTGGTATATACGAGTATATTCAATTCATTAGTAAGCAACAGTCTTTGTTACTTATAAGATCTAAGAGTAGGCTTTACAGGGAAGCAATTAAAACCAGTAATCATTTTGTTGCGACAGAGGAGCTTGACTCCTAGGCTATGCAATCTACAGTTCATTCCTGCATTACTGGGTCACAGCCTCATCATCTTTGTGGATATAATTACCTATGTAAGCACCATGAGTAATCTAAAGCTGCTCCATTTTAGTCTATCACCCAGCAGCCTGTGTATGTTAGGCACACACAAATTTAACAAAAATATGCAGTCTCTAGTTTTGCCACAGTCGATGCCCAAACACATCAACATACTCTGTGGTGCCACAAAAGATGTTAGTGTTGTAAAAATTTTCCTCGGTCTTCCTTTCTTTGTGATCGCATGATTTTGGAATCCGGTTCGGTTATTCTGGTTGAGCCACCTGGTTACGCCCAAACAACCTTCTCACAACACATTTACATCCAAACCGTCTTTTCCATTCGCCCCTTAGTTCAGTTATCACTCTTTTTCCTTTTAAAAACTACCCCACTCATTGTCCCAGTCTCTTATAACGACTTTCATTAATCACTCCATTTACCATTTTCTTTCAATAATTTTGCAACGAATCTTTCGTCTGCAATGAATCTCTTCTTTCGGTTGTTACCACATGAAGTCTTCGTTCACTTTTCATGGTCGGATATCACCCCTGTCTTAAAGTTGGCCACCAAATATTGCTTCATGTCCATTCCGTTCCCTCACCATATTTTCCCTTCCTCGAATCTCTCTATATCACAGTCGTTTATTCAGGCCTTTTCTTTTTCGTCATTCCTCTATTTCTAACTACCATTCCCTTAATTTGTTTTCTTGGTCACTAACAACACCTCCTTTATTTTCCCTATTTCAAGTGTTCTTTACCCCCTCTATAACCTCCCCAAACTTACCCCTCTCTATTTTATTTATTTTTTCTCGGTTCGATATACTTTCCCAATCCAAGCACCTTCTCCGGCCACTAGAGGATGTCAAGTTACATTTAACAGTCAGGAGGAAAACTTTGTGTCACAGCTTAAGAAAGATTTGGAGCAGATTTGCGGCCGCGAGTTCAGAAGTTGGACCTTCCAAAAGGGTCAGCAGTATTAGGAGAGAGAGAGAGAGAGAGAGAGAGAGAGATTCCTTAAACCAATAGCGGAACCGTTCTTGTTTTCGCTTCTCCTCCAAACATCCAGCTCTCTTTCCTCCTACTTTTTTCCCAACTTTGCAAGCCTTTTCTTCCTTCTTTCTAGTACCATCGCCCTCCTCAGAAGAAGAATATTAAGTCCACTGAAGAATGAAATAATTGCCGTCAAAATGGTACCTGGCATAAACCTGCCGCCTTCCTTCGTGGGTTAATTCCAAAAGTTGGTTCGCAGTATATCGCAGAGGTCAGCTTTGTATAACCGGCTCCGTGCTCCCTTTTATCGTGCTTAGTAGCTGGCTCTGCACAGGGCGCTTATGCGACTGGGTCGAGAGACATCCGTCACGTGTGTACAGTATGGGGGAGGAGGGAGGCTTCGTCGTCTGCAAGGTTCATTGTGTCCAGGCATTTTAAAATGAACTGATTTAAATTTAGGATTTACTTTGACTTCCCTTGACAGGAATATATATTTCTGCGTGCTATCAGTCTCAACATCTTCGGGCTGAAGGGATTCAACTCTGCCTCTTCATCCTCTTTTTCCTCTCTTCACCTTATTGGTCTTTTTCCCACAATGTTCATTAACCCTACCTCTCCCTATGCCACTGTTTATTGTCGCACACACACACACACACACACACACACACACACACACACACACACACACACACACACACACACACACACACCACGCACGCACGCACGCACGCGCACACACACACACACACACACACACACACACACACACACACACACACACACACACACACACACACACACACACACACACACACACACACACACACACACATACACACACACTTCTCCTGAACTGACAGTAACTCTGATAAGCAGTTTCTGATGAAGGTGAGTGGCATATACAGTGAGAAAAAGTCATGTGTATGTTGGAAGGTGGTACGAAAAATAAACTGTGTGTGTGTGTGTGTGTGTGTGTGTGTGTGTGTGTGTGTGTGTGTGTGTGTGTGTGTGTGTGTGTGTGTGTGTGTGTGTGTGTGCGTGTGTGTGTGTGTGTGTGCTCGCCAAGCATGC
Source organism: Coenobita brevimanus (assembly GCF_032717465.1). Taxonomy (NCBI): domain Eukaryota; kingdom Metazoa; phylum Arthropoda; class Malacostraca; order Decapoda; family Coenobitidae; genus Coenobita; species Coenobita brevimanus. The sequence goes on from NC_137055.1 coordinate 25,165,760, forward strand.
CAGTATGTATTTACTTCACCCTGTCTCAAGAAAGCTAAGTCAGTCTAACTTTGACTAACACGTTTTAGCATTTTCCATTATTTCATTTTGTTTATTGTGGGTGTCATTAACTAGGCAGAAATAGCAATTAGTGTAAACTAGCCAGTTATATTTAAACCTTCTCAAGATGAAAAGAACTCTGTTTCCAAGCAAGCCGATGCCAGATAATTGTATTCAACTGAGATTAGGCCATCGAGAAGTGGGTCCAAGATGTTGAGGATAAAACATTTTTCGCACCAAAAACGGATGAAACATTTTTCGCACCCAAAACGAATTAAAAAAATTAAGCGTCGCACCGATCAGCTCACATGCCAGTATTACAATGGTATGGGCAATGAATACCAGTAAAATGAGCCTTGTGAGGGTTTGACGAGCGAGTTAGAGCTATGTTATCACTATTTTCCTTTGATATGTTTCTTCATGGTGACTGCTGAACAATGAAAAATATGCAAGAACAAAAGACATTCTCTCACATACACCCAAACACACCCACACCCACAACCACCCACCCACCCACCCACACACCCACACCCACCCACCCACCCACACACCCACACCCACCCACCCACCCACACACACACACACACACACACACACACACACACACACACACACACACACACACACATGCACACAGAGACACCCCCCCCACACACACACAGGCACACATACACCGATTAGAGCCGAACACTCCCTTGGGAAACTCAACAATCCAGGGGGTTCCTACGCCTTGATGGATGAGTTTTTGGTTAATAAAAAAATTACTGAGTGAATGTATCACATGCAGAAAGAATTTCAACTCTACTTCACATTGGAGTAAAGTTACTAGCTTCTGCTTACCGTGACAGTCAGGTCGGGCCGGGACACGTATTTCTCTTCTGTATTACGGTTCAACACCACCGCCCTCAGCCAGGCAGCTCTGGTGAGATAGGTTAACGCTAGGCCAGGTTAGGTTAGGTTAGATAATTATAGGTAATTTTCCCTGGGAAACACTTTGAGTACAGTCTCGAGAAAAAACTACGGTTAGTTTTTATTCGTTCCTGGCTGACATTCCTGGTGGTGATGTAGAACGCAAACACAGAAGGGAAATTATGCGGCTGGGCCGGGTCTCTCATTTCCAAACTTAAGTGAGAGTATAGTACTCTATTTATACAATACCTTGCTTCTGTGGTCCCAGAGCTGCAGCATGTGGGATTTTGCGGGAAGGATGCTTACCGTTCAGCCCTTTGCCTACACATTGTTAGTCACTAGGTCATAGGTATTAACTTTAGTTTTTTTCCCTTTATTAACTAATACAAATGCCGTAATTTATCTCTTCTAGAGTACATATGGCGTTGTAAGGTTAAGAATAATCATCATACTCACTCTCCCTGAGAAGAAGTATTGTAGATGTCAAGAATTAAAATCACCAACGATACTTAAACGTTTGCCATTCAACTTCTCTCCAGACCAATAACAGTGCTAGCATCGGCCAGTTACCGTTACGTGGGAACTGCTTTGTAACAGCAGGTATCCCATTTGATTAAGCCGAGTCACGGCACTATCGGTACTTCCTAGTATTACAGAACTTTGCTGCTGCTAAAATCACATCACACACAATACTTCACATTGAGATGTCTCTCTTAAGCTAATTGTAGTCGACAACCAGTATCCAAAATAAACGCCAATGTAGGTGTTAACACCTTCACGAATATCATTTCGCTAGGCTGAACAAAATCGTCTGATGCTGACTTGCTTAATTCGGAGTGTAAGAGTCCAAGGCCAGGCAACCATGGTCTACATCATTTAAGGGCATGAGATCTACCTCCGACCCTTAATGCTTTTTACATGATAGTTTTCCTTTGGTCACCTCTGGAACTTGCAGCAAATTTGCTCTGTGAACTGTAGCTGAAGCGGCAAATAATTCAATCACTAATGTCCAACATGCAACAGAAGAGCTTTCAGACTGAGCAGGTTCCAACCAGCTACTGAAGATATATAAAAATCGTCATTTCTGACAGTCAGTTTCAAAGTAATGGACTGTGCTATGAAAAAATTTATAAGCTGGTGTATGACTGATGGAATTCTGAGGAAGGAAGAAAAAGTCACATGTAGAAAAGAGTTATGAGAGGGTGATTGATTAAGGCTCGTTGTGACAGACATGGTTCTCTAATTATATTTTTTATGTGCGATATTGATTAATTGTTTATCTAAAAAACAATCTTGCTGCGACATTTGTACTTTGGAAATTGTGTAATTGTATAATATGTTGGTTATACTCTGATAATACAACTCGTAGCACCGAAATACAGAAGTGCATTTGTCATATACAGTACGGTATGTACAAAGGAAACATGTCACTGCTGAGTCGAGACAAGTTGGCATACAGTACTTAATATAGGGACCTAACAATAGCAAGGAAACCGAGACTCAGGGTTATAGCCTGATCCCTGGTGAGAGGATAACACCAGTGAGGCTAGGCCATCGTGTTTGATCAATGTATAGTCTGGCTTACACCATAAAGGTTTATGATTACTTCACAATACCTACCCCACCCTATATCCTATTGTCCTACACATCTCATTTTTTCCTCCTTCTCTTTCATATTTTCCTTTTTACCCTCCACCCAATAAAGTCGGAGGAGGGTGTTGATATCACTGGGATAAATGGGATTCCTTTTGTAGAGCTGGGCGGCAGGCCGGCTGACCAGGAGTGGAGATTTCGTTTTCGGGCCAGAATTCAGAAAGTAATAACTATATACCATGAAGTTTCACGTAGTTATGTGTCTTAGAGTGATCTGGTGCCTTTTGATAGGTAAAATCCTGGGACTTAAGAATTTTTTTCTTGTAAATAATGGAAAAGTTCTATATATATATATATATATATATATATATATATATATATATATATATATATATATATATATATATATATATATATATAAAGTGGTAGGTGGGGGCGCTCACCATCCACTCACTGAATGTAGTGCTGCTCTCGGGTGTCTGCGCTTTCCTCTCCTCCATCCTTCTTTCCTTCCATCCTCTTCTCTTTCCTTCCATCATTCTTTCCTCTTCCTTCTGCCTGTGGGTGACTCTACACTGAGTAACAAGCCAAATGGTTTCCTGTACACCAAGACACCATTTACTACGCTGGGTGGTAACCATATAACCAAATTATGGCGCCTGGTGGTTTAATGGGTAAATTAGGGGGCTCCAGTCGGATTGAGCCGGTGAAGGTTTATTTCCAAGGGATGGTTGGGGTTTATCGCTCACGTAATGGCACTCAGGGATGAGTGAGGCTGGTCACTCTCATCTAAAATGTCAGGACCGACTTGCCAAGCCCCGGCGCTCTTACGCTCCGCATGGGGCAACGTAGGATTGGATGATGGATATATATATATATATATATATATATATATATATATAGATAGATAGATAGATAGATAGATAGATAGATAGATAGATAGATATATATATATAGATAGATAGATAGATAGATAGATATAGCTATATATATATATATATGTGTGTGTGTGTGTGTGTGTGTGTGTGTGTGTGTGTGTGTGTGTGTGTGAGGAAGAAGGAACCAAAGGCCGCGAGCCCGCAAATATTGTTCCTTCCAGGAGGAAAACAAAATACAGGAAAGAGCCAAATCAAGATCCGATCATTTCGAGGTGCATGGACACACTGCGTTTGAAAGACTGGAGATCATAGGAAGCAGGAAATACAGAGGAAGACAGCTCCAGAGCTGACGTGTTGCATAAATGAAGGACTGGGAGTAACGGTTAACTCTTGCATTAGAGAGTTGGACAGAAAAGGGATGAGAGTTTGCTGTTAGACGGGTGCTACCGCCCGTCGTAGAGGTGGAGGAATGCATGCAGACAGTTCAGAGGAGCAGTGACGATTGAAGTAGCGATAGATAAGAGATAAAGACGCAACAGTGCGGCGAAGAGACAGAGGTTGAAGGGAGTCAGTAAGAGGAGGAGAGTTAATGAGACGAAAAGCCTTTGACTTCACCCTATTGCGAAGAGCTATATGTGGGGAACCTCCCCGCACATGAGAGTTGTACTCCACACAGGGGAGGATAAAACCCCTGTATAGAGTCAACAATTATGCATGGGTAAAGAAGGAACGGAGTCGGCTTAGCACACCTAATCTCTTGAAAGCAAATTTTACAAGATATGTTATATGATCTTTCCAAGATAAGTCCCGAGTAAATGAAATCCCAAGGATGTTCAAGGATGATGCAGGATTAAGCCGAATATTATTAAACATTAGTAGATATTCCTGTGGAAGATTTTGTCGGGTTGATAGGTGTAAAAACAGAGTCTTTGATGCATTAAAAACGACCAGATTATTTTTACGCCAGTCAGAGATACGAGCCAAGTCAGACATTAGGTGTGCCATAGCCTCATCCTTTGTTTGCTGAAGTAACTGCTGAGATGGACGTTGCGGGAACCGAATGGTAAGGTGAAGGGTGGAGTCATCAGCGTATGAGTGGACAGGGTTAGATGTACAGCTTAGAAGGTCATTAATGAATAAAAAGAAGAGAGTTGGTGATAGGACAGAGTCCTGAGGAACACCACTGTTAATAGATGTAGGAGAAGAACGATGACCTTCTACAGCAGTGGCTACAGAACGACCAGAAAGGAAGCTAGAGATGAAGGCACAGATGAAAGGATAGAAATCATAAGAGGGCAGTTTGGAAATTAAAGATTTATGCCAGACTCGATCGAAAGCCTTTAAGATGGCAAGTGCAATGGCAAAACTTTCGATAAAGTCCCGAAAGGAGGATGACCAGGAGTTTGAAAGGTAGGTGAGAAGATCACCAGTAGAGCGTCCCTGACGGATCCCATACTGACGATCAGAAAGAAGGTTGTGATAGGAAAGATGCTTTAATTTTTTTTTTTTTTTTTTAGAATAGACTCGAAAACTTTTGAGATACCGGATGTTAAAGCAATTGGACGGTAGTTAGAGGGTTGGGAATTGCCACCAATCTTTGGGACTGGCTGAATGAGAGCAAACTTCCAGCAAGTAGGAAAGGTACAAGTTGATAGACAAAGTCGAAAGAGTTTGCCTAGGCAGGGTGTAAGCACAGAAGCACAGTTCTTGAGGACAACAGGAGGGACTCCATCAGGCCCATATGCCTTATTAGTATTGACGCCTGTGATGGCAGAAAATACATCAGCTGAAGAAATTTTAATGTCAGCCAGGAGGACGTCAGAGGGGGGAATTGATGGAGGAACAGTACCGGAATCGTCTAAGATGGAATTCGAGGAGAAAATCTGAGTGTGTGTGTGTGTGTGTGTGTGTGTGTGTGTGTGTGTGTGTGTGTGTGTGTGTCCGCGATAGGACTCATAAACAAATATAGGTACAGGATTCAAAGACTCCAGGAATATGTGGAAATATGCCTCCTGGTGTCTTTTGGTACTTAGAATCCCGTGGAACTACATGATGTTATGAAATTGCAAAAATACATAAAACTGATTATTTTACTGCATTTTTTCTGTTAAAACTTTGCTACTCTTACACCTTGGAGGCAGAAATTTTGCATGGTAAATGATTATATGAATAATTATGTATGAAGTTTCATGAGTATAGCTATTATGTAATCATAAAAAAGGCTGCCTAAATGAAAAAGTGTGAGTCATAATTTCATCAAATCTGCTCATAACTTCATTATTATCTGGTATATGCTGTAATTTTTAAGTTTTAACATGTCTGTGTTATACGGGGGGGGGGGGAGGGTCGTTATGCGCTTGGTTTAGTGTGTAGGGAGGTCAGGGGTATGTGCTTGGTCAGGTAGAGTGATACAACAGCGTTGTGTTGCCCACGTTCCTATTTGAGATTGAACACAACTGAAAGCTTATGTGCATCAAAACAATTGATATTTCCATACAGTGCAGAGTGGCATAAACGGTCAAGATGATGATGATGATGATGATGATGATGAAAATGATGATAGCTGTGATTAAGATGGTAGGCTACAGAGTATTCTTTCCCTCCTCCTGACAAAGTCAGAGGAGGATATTGGTATCACTGGTGTCCGTCTGTAGGGCTGGACTGCAGGGTGGCTGGCCGGGGGTACAAATTTTGTTTCCGGAGCAAATTTCTGGAAGTATTAACTAAAGAGTCATGAAATTTCATATAGGTATGTGTCTTATAGCAAACTGGTGCATTTTTATAGGTATCTTATGTACCTTTTCTGAAAATAATGAAAAATAAAAAGGCATAGAAATTTCATTTCTGGAGCAAAACTCAGAAAGTATTAATTATAGTCATGAAATTTTCACATCGCTATGTGTCTTATAGTAAACTGGCACCTTTTGATAGGTAGGATACTGTGTCTCAAGTTTTTTTTTTTTTTTTTTCAAAGTAAAAAAAAAAAAATCCCAGAGATTTCAGTGCACCCTTCGCAAGGAATCTGAAGCCAGACTGAGGGTTGCAAAGATGATGATGATGATAGCGGTAGATGAGATGATGACAATAACGATTATGATGTTGATGTTGTGTTGGTGGTGATGCTGGTGGGAATGATGATGATGATGATGATGATGATTATGGTAATGGTGGTGATAATTTTCATTGCGATGATGGTGGATGGTGGTGGAAGTCGAGATGATGATGATGATGATGATGATGATGGTAGTAGAGATGATGATGATGATGATGGTGGTGGTTGTAGTTCAGATGACGATAGCAATTATGATGATGGTAGTGTTGGTGGTGGTAATGACGATGATGATGATGGTGATGGTGGTAGATGATGATGATAGTAATGATGATGATGATTGTGGTGGTGATAGCTGAAATGATGATGGTATTGATGACGGTTTATTGAGATGATGATGATGATGATGACGATAATGGTGGTGATGGTAGCTGAGGTGATGATGATGATGATGATGATTTTCTCTGTCATCTATTTAAGGTTTAATGTCTCTGTGTTATATAGAGGGGTAGGGGGATGCAGCGTGTTATGAGCACGTAGGTGTGCAGGAAGGTGGGAGAGGGGGGGATATGAGCTTGGTCATCTGGAGAGTTAAAGCAGCGTAACATTGCCTATATTTTTATGTGAATACAGTATATAAACCAAACCAGTTCCATAGGCAAAACAGAGATGCTTCGCACTAAACTTTTTGCCTGTTGTATGCCAGTGGAGAAGATCTCCTACCCATGGTCGTATCAACGTACCCGGATGACGAACCCACCAGGAGAAAGCATCCAACCTTACAAGTAAAAGCATTAAATTCTGTCAAATTTGTACACTAAGCCCGTTAGTATCACTGAAGGAAATATGGATGGTGCAAAATGAGGAGAGAGAGGCTGTGTCCTTCCTTCTCCTCCTTAATACTTGCCAGTAGTGGCGGAAGAACCGCACCGCTGAGCTAAATTTTAAAATGTCTGCATTCAATGACGGCTGCGAGTCATTCATATGGTCACCCATATATATTATACCGTAGAATATCCTGATTTATTATTATCCAATATTACACTCTTTCCTCCTGGGACACGCTTTACACATACTTGCTCAGCTTAGGTATTTTACAGTTAACAAGTAAATGAGATCAATCATAACATTAGCAATATGTTTAACCAACTCTCCTACTTGGTACTGTACATAAAATTACACGAAGTGAGAAAGCGACGAACTGAAAGATGAAATGGACAGAGCCGGGGAATTCCCTTCATTGCCATCCAGGCGATTAAGAAGGATCAGGGATGGGGAGAGTAGAATATCTAGCTCTGGGTCAAGAGGGCTGGGCTGCAGGACAGAGGATGAAGAGGAGCGGCAGCAACTGGGAGAGGCATAAGTGCTATGGGGGGAAAGCATTTTGTAGTAGAGTAAATATGAAACGAATAAGAAATGGTAATGAAGCAAGTCGAGAGGCGACGAACGCTTTTTTACTAGAAAAGTGAAGAAGAAAATCATCATCATCATTTACACTATCATCCAGTCTGAACAGTGCTCGTAATTTACCAGCCCCCCATATGAAGCTGTAGGTGTAGAAAGAAAACTTCCTTTGTTGTAGATTTGATAGACAGTTTGATGATCTGAGTGATGAGCACAATATCATTGCTCAATTAGGATAAACTTATATGATGGACGTTAAAGAGCAAGATTTGGACAGTGAGGAAGAAATGAGTAAATGAATAACTTTATGAGTGCAGTAGGTTTTGCAGATTAGCATATCAACAGTCCTTTACTTCTGACTTGGCATGTGCCAGGACAAGCTTGTCATACAGCTGCTATAGTACACTTTCAAGATCAATATCCATGTGGAAGGAATCCCCTGCCCCACCCCCTACACAGCCTCAGCCTTGATCCCCTTTCCCCCACAACACCGTCATCAGCCAGGGAACCAGAACTCATACAGGATAAAAGGGAAGTTAGTTCACATTTCCACCAGCCCGATCAGAACGCAAAGCCGAATCTTAATGAAATGATAGATGCTGAAGCTGCGACGTCCATAATGGAGGGAAAAAAAAACAATGATCTATATTTCCATACGTGTTGCTGTGTTACACCTTATCATTATAAAACTTCTATGGGAATATGTGATCATCACATCCACGACTGAGAAATCATGGTATTATGGTGCAGAAATGCACATAACTACAGAAAATTCTGTTTGACCGAGGCCGTGTCTTGGTCCGACTGGGTGTGTTAATAATACCATTAATGTGGTTCTCATTTGTGGACCTGAATATGAAAGGCTTCGACAGAGAAAGATCAGGGGACGGACTGAGGTGATGCAATAAATGGAATTATTTTTGTCAGTACTTTATTCACTTATTTGTGTGTGTGTGTGTGTGTGTGTGTGTGTGTGTGTGTGTGTGTGTGTGTGTGTGTGTGTGTGTGTGTGTGTTCGTGTGTGTGTGTGTGTGTGTGTGTGTGTGTGTGTGTGTGTGTGTGTGTGTGTGTGTGCGCTTTCTATCGCAAAATAACGTATACTTATATGATATTCCATTAAATATGTTAGACATGGACGATAATAAGAAAGAAGCGTTAATTCTCAAAATTTTCCACATATTTTCCAAATCATTGTTTAATACTGAAGTTAAGCAAGTTTCCACTAATTAGATACTGTCGATTCAATAAACCATCATGTATTTAGTTAATACCTTTGTCACGAATCAATTCGCGACATTTCCTTTTTGTGAGAAGCCACGAACTATTAGTGGAAAACTCACTGTGTATCGCTCAGTTAACCGTTTCTCTCTCCATTTCGGGGTATACTTTTCAAATAATTCGTCACCGTTTTCAAAAAGTGACCGATTTAATGCACGTCACTAAGTGCGCTGCTGAGCGATACAATTATTTCTTTATCGTTTGCCTCTGCTTCCCTCAACCGTTAGCCACGCCTTGCGTCCTGCCCATTCAATGTATTTGAATTCAGTTTAGTGTTTGCTGTGACGGAGACAGGACCTGTGCAGCAGTGCGAGAGGTCAGCTAGTACCCAAACTCCACTTACAGTTTCTCCAAGCTCCCACCTTTAGTTCTCCAGCTTTGGGTGATACACCGCATTCATTGACTAGTATTTCCTTTGTGTATTTTGTAGTATTAAGAGTTTAGTTAAGGTGTTTTTCCTAGGCGTAAGTATTTAGTTTCTGTGTGAGTGAGCGAGTGCGTCTCATTTAATTTGATTTGAAATGTAATGTTAAATTTGTTTTTGTAATTAATAAATTTAACAGTTCTATTTCTTGAGCTTAATGTAGAGTAAAAATCTTGTTTCATTTCTCCATAATTAAGCTTATTTTCCATATAGCTCCTAGCTTGCATAAACGTTTGCTTTCATAACTGGTACTTAGACCAGTCTTGTTGTATTAACTTAAAATCCGTTGTGCCAGGAGTTAATGCATCAGCAAGAACCTGATGTTATTATTATTAGTATTAGTTATTTATTGTCAGGGGTGATGTAACTTTCTCCAGAGGCTAACAGTACAGTAATTCAGCAATTGTGAGTAATTAGTCTCTGCTGTGTACTGTTGAGAAAGTTTATAAATTCTCGTTCTTAGAGAATCGTGCACAAGCCAGCGTAAAGTAATCGTTGCTTGATGTAGCAAGACAATCATTGTCTCTGCGCTTCAATATTATTGAATATAAATATCAATTTAAATAATATTTAACCATTTATTACAAAATTACTTTGTTATTATAAAAACCCCGTGACAATTGGCGACCTCATTCCAGGATATTAACTCCTAGCTCTAAAGCTATTCACGAGATAGTGCTCACTCATTCATATTTAGGTATTTATCATTAAAGTTTATAGGCACAAGCTTACTGGTGTTTACCCTTAATTTAGCAAGTGAATTTTGCTTTATTAATCAATAGAATACTTAACTCTAGTTTATTTTTGGTAACGCCAGACAATTTTATTCGCTTCTGGGAAGTCGCCGTACCATTGTGTTTATTATTGAGTCTTCCCAGTCATTTACATTTTTGATTTATTTTTGCCAGTTAACTAGATAAGACTGGTCACCACTAGCTTGTGTCTGTACTCTTTACTTGTTTATTAGTATTCGTCGCTAAGCAGTCAGTGCTCAATTTCGGGTTGCTTAATAAATTAGCGCCATGGCTACCGCTGTATTTGTACAGGAAGCCAAAGATATGGGTCTCACAGACCCAGAGAAAATACAGAGTTACGTTCTCTCACGGTTCAATTACGAGCAAGAACGTGAGAAAGATGCTCGCGAAGAGCGTAGGATTCAGCGCGAATACGAGCGAGAACAGCGTGAGGAACGTGAAAGAGAGCGTGCATATGAACAAGAGCAGCGTGAGAAAGAGCGCGAATACGAGCGAGAACAGCGCGAACACGAGCAGAAACAACGCGAGCTCGAGTTAGAAAAAGAGCGAGAACAGCGCGAACACGAGCGAGAACAGCGCGAATACGAGCGTGAACAACGAGACAAAGAACGAGAACATGAACTTGAAGTGCTGAAGCTCAGCGAGATTCCTTGGCTTCAGACACGTCTGGTGCAGTTGGTCCAAGCTCCACGAGCGTTCCCCCTGCACATGTCCTGGCGACCCCACGCATCAAGCTTCCTTCATACAAGGAAAGCGAGCGAATCGAGCCGTACATTGCTCGTTTTGAGGACATGGCAGACTTATATCAACTGGATGAGGCAGCTAAGCGGCTTCAGTTTCTTAGCCTATTTGAGGGCCCTGCCCTCGATATTCTCCACAGAATTCGTGGAGACAATCTCACATATGAGATGATGAAAGCTGCACTCATTAAGGCGTATGGTCTCACAGTAGACGACGCCAAAGTTCAGTTCATGCGAGCTCGTCTCCAAGACAAGGAGACAGCTGTTCAGTTCCTTGATCGTCTCACAGCTTACTTAAATGAGTGGATGGAGAAAGATGAAACTCCATCCACGCGTGAGGGGATAATTGACCTTATGCTGCGTACACAGCTAGGGAGGTCGTGGCCTGCTGAGCTCATAGCACAGCTTAAGATCTGCCAGGTGAAAGATGCCAGCCAAATGGCAGAGAAGGCTGACGCATTCTTTACTGCATACGGGTATCAAGCTCGTAAGCAAAACACCTGGAGCAGAAAAGATACTGCTAAGTCTGGGAAGCCGTCTCAGACTGAATCCCAGCACCAAGGCCGTTCTCAGAATAATGGCCAAGGTCCAAAACCGCAGTGGAAGGACCAGGGGCAAAACACTCAGAAACCTGAGTGGAAGAGGTACAACAAGTACCCTAACCAGCAGCAGTATCAGCCACGCAACCGACCGTCGGGACAAACTTTTTCACCACCAGCTCAAAAGAGGCAGGAAGCGAATGCAGCCTTCATTCCTCAGCAGCAGCCTGGTGGTCACGTCCCTACCAGTGTGGGTACTTCCCCACAGTTCACTAGTCCCACAGTGACAGTGAACCCCCTCCACAGATGGCCAATGTTCCATCTTATAACCCTCAAGGCACAATGTTTGCCACATCAATTCAGCAGCCTCATGAGTGGCTAGCTGCTTCCTCCACAGGCCCTCCCACAGGTGACAGTACCTTCCTTGTTCAGCCAGGGTTTGTGGGAGGCATTCCTGTGAAGGTCCTGAGAGACAATGGTTCCTCAGGTTGCTCTGTCAAGCAGAGTCTAGTTCGGCCTGAGCAGTATACAGGTCGACAGATCCATGCAAGCCTTATTGATGGATCAGTGAGATTGTTCCCTGAGGCATGTATCCAGGTGGCATCTCCATTTTATACTGGTATGACACTTGCAGTTGTCATGCCAGAGCCTCTATTTGACTTGATAGTAGGCAATATTCAAGGAGCCAAGGATAGTTGCTCCGATGATGGCGCCACTCAGACTTCGGCTGCTGCGGTGACACGAGCCATGACTGAGGCTCCAGACTGTGTCACCCCAGTGATCATTGAATCGCCGCAAGATCTGATGTGCAGTCAACTTGTTGTACAAGAACAACATTCTGACCCGACACTTGCTGCCGTGCGGAATAAACAAAAGGGTCGAGTGATTAAGTATTCACGGGGAGGTCGAGCCAAGTTCCTTCGCAAACAAGGACGGCTCTACCGTGAGTCACGAACACCCGAGGGCGAGGTTCGACTGCAGTTTGTCGTTCCCGCCAAGTACCGCCTAGCAGTGTTACAATGGGGTCATTGTTCAGCCTCAGGAGGTCACATGGGCAAAAGGAAGACCCAGGGCCGTATCCGAGCTGACTTTTTCTGGCCAGGGATGGGACGGGACATAGATAGTTTTGTCCGTTCTTGCAGTGTGTGCCAAAGTATCACCACTAATCAGGGACATGCCCTTCCTGTGCCATTTGTAACTACACCTGTAATCTCTGAGTCAGTTGAGAGACAGGGTAGTGAAGTGGGTTCAGACCTGACATCTCGCCCATGGGCCCTACAGGACACATTATGTCCAGGGCCTGTACATACATATTATGTACCGTAAGTTAAGGGGGAAGTTGAGAGGCGACTTGAGGCTATGGAAGACCCAAGTTTGCATAAGGATTCTCAGCTTCCCAGTACTAATAGAAGTACTGTAGGTTAAGGGGGAAGTTCGAGAGAGAACTCCGCAGAGGTGACTTGAGGCTATGGAAGACCCAAGTTTGCACAAGGATTCTCAGCTTCCCAATACTAATATAAGTATTGTAGGTTAAGGGGGAAGTTAGAGAGAGAACTCCGCAGAGGCGACTTGAGGCTATGGAAGACCCAAGTTTGCATAGGATTCTCAGCTCCCGATACTAATATAAGTATAGTATTGTAGGTTAAGGGGGAAGTTCGAGAGAGAACTCCGCAGAGGCGACTTGAGGCTATGGAAGACCCAAGTTTGCACAAGGATTCTCAGCTTTCCGGTACTAATATAAGTATTGTATTGTAGGTTAAGGGAGAGAGAGAGAACTCCGCAGAGGCGACTTGAGGCTATGGAAGACCCAAGTTTGCACAAGGATTCTCAGCTTTCCGGTACTAATATAAGTATTGTATTGTAGGTTAAGGGGGAAGTGAGAACTCTGCAGAGGCGACTTGAGGCTATGGAAGACCCAAGTTTGCACAAGGATTCTCAGCTCTCCGATATTAATATAAGAACTGTAGGTTAAGGCACAGGTTGAGGACCCGTGTGCAGTTCGAGGCTATGGAAGACCCGAGTTTGCACAGGGATTCTCAACTTGCCGACCATAATCGTGTGCTAAAATTAATGGCGACCTCGAGTGTACTTTTCATAGCATGTACTGACTGCTAGGCAGAGAGAGTAATTGTAACATAATAAAGTTTTGTCTCATTGACACTTTTGATGCTCCACCTCAATTGGTTTTGCAGGTTCAGCAATGGGTGTAGCAGTTTTGCTGTGCGGACCAGCTGATCGTCTGCCGCACGCTGCCGCCTCTTCTCCTCTGCCTCCGTCGTTGCCATAATATTTACTATGTCATTTTACACGTAGGTACAGTTACACTACAACTGTCACACCTACACTGTGTATTACATACACCACGCTACACAACAATTAGTTGTCAGTGTAAATGTAGCGAATTTTCGCTCAGTTTGACCTGAGTACAGGATTTTCACCGTCGTCACGGAGTTTTTCCCTCAAGCTTGCTTCTATTAACGTAAATACGAGGTTTTTTCGCTCACTGACGACTGCGACTTTCTCCTGTAGCAGGATAGCACACACACCACAGTGTGAATCTTGTGTGACTGAGTTAGGATTTATATGTATATATATTGAAATCTTTCTTCTGAAGGAAGAAAGATTTAATTTTCATGGGGCGTAATGTCACGAATCAATTCGCGACATTTCCTTTTTGTGAGAAGCCACGAACTATTAGTGGAAAACTCACTGTGTATCGCTCAGTTAACCGTTTCTCTCTCCATTTCGGGGTATACTTTTCAAATAATTCGTCACCGTTTTCAAAAAGTGACCGATTTAATGCACGTCACTAAGTGCGCTGCTGAGCGATACAATTATTTCTTTATCGTTTGCCTCTGCTTCCCTCAACCGTTAGCCACGCCTTGCGTCCTGCCCATTCAATGTATTTGAATTCAGTTTAGTGTTTGCTGTGACGGAGACAGGACCTGTGCAGCAGTGCGAGAGGTCAGCTAGTACCCAAACTCCACTTACAGTTTCTCCAAGCTCCCACCTTTAGTTCTCCAGCTTTGGGTGATACACCGCATTCATTGACTAGTATTTCCTTTGTGTATTTTGTAGTATTAAGAGTTTAGTTAAGGTGTTTTTCCTAGGCGTAAGTATTTAGTTTCTGTGTGAGTGAGCGAGTGCGTCTCATTTAATTTGATTTGAAATGTAATGTTAAATTTGTTTTTGTAATTAATAAATTTAACAGTTCTATTTCTTGAGCTTAATGTAGAGTAAAAATCTTGTTTCATTTCTCCATAATTAAGCTTATTTTCCATATAGCTCCTAGCTTGCATAAACGTTTGCTTTCATAACTGGTACTTAGACCAGTCTTGTTGTATTAACTTAAAATCCGTTGTGCCAGGAGTTAATGCATCAGCAAGAACCTGATGTTATTATTATTAGTATTAGTTATTTATTGTCAGGGGTGATGTAACTTTCTCCAGAGGCTAACAGTACAGTAATTCAGCAATTGTGAGTAATTAGTCTCTGCTGTGTACTGTTGAGAAAGTTTATAAATTCTCGTTCTTAGAGAATCGTGCACAAGCCAGCGTAAAGTAATCGTTGCTTGATGTAGCAAGACAATCATTGTCTCTGCGCTTCAATATTATTGAATATAAATATCAATTTAAATAATATTTAACCATTTATTACAAAATTACTTTGTTATTATAAAAACCCCGTGACAACCTTTTTACAGAGAACTACAAATTATCGGGCACACTGACGCAGCACTCTGGGAGACAGGTGGTGTAGGCTAGTTGATTATGAGAAGGGTAATATACGAAATGGCATAATATAGACATTTATTATAACTGATATGCTGCATGCTTTTTTTTTTTTTTTTTTTTTTTTTTTTTTTTTTTACGTGCCCGGCTCTGGGCAAAGGCTTCATGGCCTATTTCTTGGGGGCAGTGACCTATCCCAAGGCCCGGTAGTCCTCCTACACCTCTACATGTCACCACTTCGGCACTAACACCTACCATCCTTACTGAATACATGCTAGGGCTGTCTCATACAGGAGTGATGTATTGGTATTAGCGGGGGTATTTTTATGACATGTTGGCGGTTCATCTGGTAGATCAAGAAAGTCTCCGCTTCTTAGGAAACTCATATCCTTAAACTGTTCCCTGCCCCAGCCGGGACATCCTTGTCTGAATGAATTTTAATTTTCAAAGTATGTGGAAGGCAGTTTGGTACTACCGACAGTCGTTAATCCCTTCTCACTGTGATGACATCTCTTAAGTTATAGTTTATTAATATCAGACAGTCTATCATGCCTTTAACAGACCGCTCTTTTGATGAATTAGGAAGTCTCATTTATATCGTTCGTCTGTTGGAATTACCTAGGATTACGACCGAGGAGTTGAGAGGTAGGGTGGGGCTGGAAAATATTGGTGTTGTGATGAGGAGGGGTAGAAGACTGAGATGGTCTGGAAATGTTGAGAGGATGGAGGATGATAACTGGGTGCGGAATGTGACAACTGTGAACGTTGGGGGTAGGGTTGCGAGAGGCAGACCAAGAAAGGCCTGAGACGAAGTCATGAAGTGTGATCTCAGGGATATGGGACTAAATAGGGATGCTGCCAGAGATCTCGCAGCGTGGAGAACCGCCATTAAAGCCGACGAATGGAAACATCTTTGAGCCTTTACAATCGATGCAAACTATACGGAGACGAATATCCCAATACAGTAGTTGTTAAAATGAATGAGCACAGAAAAGAAGACCTGTTGAAGGGATTAATATTTCTTGTGATAACCTACTACAAAGGATGAGAAATTCTATGATAAGCTGTTGTAAGTTTAAAAATAATGACTTATGAACAAGAACAGAAGAGATGCAGACAGTTCATGAAAGCTTCTGTAGGGATTCAAATTATTACCGAAAAGCTGCTATATTGGTTCAAATGATTTTAAGAAAGAACTGCTGGCGGAGGTGATGTATTCACCTATGTTTTTTTAAGCCTGTTTGTTTGTCTCTCTGTCCGTCTGTCCAGACTATACCTCCAAATATTCCAAATGAATTTCAATTAAATTTCGTGGAAGGGTGAGATATGGGCCAAGGAAGAAGTGATTTTAAATTTTGGGGCGGATCCCGATCCGAATACGGAGTATCCCGCACAATGTCTCCAAAAGTCGCAATGAATTTCAGTGAAATTTTGTGGAAGAGTCGGTCATGAGCCAAATAATAATAATGATAATAATAATAATAATAATAATAATATTAATTATAATAATAATAATAATCATCATCATCATCATCATCATATTTTAGGGCGGATCCGAATCCGGATCCGGGTCCTTTTTAATGGCAATGACATTGGCGGAGGTATGCGCTCTTTGAGTGCTTTTTAGTTTACAAGAAAGTGTTGTAGTTGATGAAATGATGTACAGTAAGTTGTGACAGGGCCTGGAATCGTTCACAAAGAGTCGCTTCTGAAGTTAAAGATTTATTTGCCTTCTTCAGCAATGGCAACGGGAATGTGAGTCGGTTCTGATAATAGCTTGTGGATACTCGAGGTGTCTTTAGTAACAAACAATATTACTCCGCACCTTCACATAGGCCACATCCTTCCCCCTCCTTCTCCTAAACCCAATTATCGTGTCGTTTTCCTGTCCTCCATAGGTACAGTTTTCAGTAACTCCTTTCATTGTCTTCCACATCCCTTTTATCTCATGTTGGTCTTCTTTCCGTCTCGTTCCCTCCTTTCTGCGAGCACTCTCACTCATTGTTTATTTATCTGTCTATCTGTCTGTCTATCTATATGAGGGAGGCTGTGGCAGAATCGGTAGAGAGGCGGCCGGGGGAAGCGGCGCAGAATCGATAGAGAGGCGGCCTGCAGTCCTAATGGACCCAGGTTCGAATCCCGGCTGGGTCAGGGAACAGTTTAAGGATTTGAATTTCTTAAAAGGCAGATTTTTCTGATCTACCAGATGATCCGCCAACATGTCATAAAAGTACTTCCGCTAATACCAGTACACCAGTACTATATAAGACAGCCCTAGCATGTATTCAATATGGATGATGGGTGTTAGAGCCGAAGTGGTGACATGTGGAGATGTAGGAGGACTATGGGTCCCAAGGAGGACTACTGGAACTTAGGAATAGGCCTTGAAGCCTTTGCCCAGAGTCGGACACTTAAAAAAAATATATATATGTATGTATCTGTTTTTTTTATTTTTATTATATATCATATATACGTATGCATATTATATACAGTGCAATTAGTATATGCATATATATATATTTTATATGGTATATCATGATTTTTTAATACAGATAGAGAAGTAGATGTTTTCTTAGGCTATTTTTCAAGTCTGTTCTGTACAGAGGCTAATTAGGGTTAGTGGCATTTTCACTCTAATTCATGAGTCACAGAGACCCAGAAGTTTATCATATTACCTGTGATACAAAGTGAGATGCATTCAGACACAATATGTCTACTTCATTAAATTTGTGTGTGTGTGTGTGTGTGTGTGTGTGTGTGTGTGTGTGTGTGTGTGTGTGTGTGTGTGTGTGTGTGTGTGTGTGTGTGTGTGTGTGTGTGTGTGTGTGTGTGTGTGCAGTGGTGGGGGTATAGCACGGGTGAAAACGTCAGACACATACGAGAATATAACACTGAGGGATAAACCTAAGACATGAAACGAAGCTGAATGAAAATCCCTGAATGTCTAATAAAGCTGGAGTGAAGATGGATTGGTGATGGGAAAAGTGCCGGTCTCGTCCCGGAAATGAAGTTGATAGGGATAATAATTACATACCCTTAACAACTGCCCTATGTTGGACACATACTCCCCACAAAAACCACATCCTGTACATGGTTAAATATTACACATCCCCGGCGTTGACAAAGTATTTACCTGGGAATGGTACTGGAACATGTGTGATTGTCTGTGCCACTAGTAGAGATTTTCCAGCATTCCCGGTTGAGACCGAGAAATGTGCACCGCTAACCGAGAAATGTAGTATCATGTTGGCCATTCACTGGCACGATAAGTGAAAGGTGAACATGATGACCACACTTCATGAGGAGGTTATGCAGGGCACAGGCAAGACAGACTTCAGAACCGGGCAACCCATGCTGAAGCCAGATGCCGTCAGTAACTACAACATCAACATGCGGCTCGTTGATAAGTCCGTCATGTAGTTCTGTGAGATTGATTGCCTTCGTAAATCATGCCGGTGGTACAAGAAGGCGTTCTTACACCTTCGGGATATCTTCATCTTGAACAGTTCCATACTTTTCAGCGAGGTTGTTGGGAAGTGTGTCTCTCTGCACGAGTTTGAGAAAGAACTTTCAAGCAAGCTTCTTGCAAAGTATGCGACTGTTCAGGTTGCAGGTCAAAGGAGGACAATCTATCAGAGGCCGACGGTAGACCGCTTGAGCGGCACACACTACCTTGCACGTCACCGCCTCGTGCACTTGAGGCGATCACCTGCTGGATGTGTGATCTACAGGCAATGCCACGTATGCTCCACTGCAAAACGTTAGGCAAAGACAGGCAAGGAAACGCACTATGAATGCCTTGAGTGCAAAGTGCCGCTTTGTCCCGAGTGCTTCTTTGTGTATTACATAGAGAACGAAGTACAAGCACAGATGTGTGGGAGATTGTAAACAGCAGAGTATGAAGTGCATTTGATGTGTTGTCTGTAAGTAGTTTCTAAGTGATAAGGTAAGTGCAAAGCCTATAAGTAAAGTTGTTATTGAAAATATCTTGAATCTGCGTAGTGATAATGACAAGAAACCTGAGTGGCACCTGAAGAAAATTACCTTTTTGAGTGGAACTGTACTAGAACTTGACTCTCCTGAAATTGTTCTACTTGAAATACAGACTAGATAAGTAAAATTCATCCTAGATAAATTACCAACCAACAAAGCTTCAGGGGCCGTACTTGTAAAACCTATATCATAGTTAGGTGAAAGTCAGAAATGTGAGACTTAAGGAGCAGTTCATCATAACAAAGTCGAGACTTTGTTAGGTCGAAAACACAAGCTGCTGAGATAGCGGTTTCCTATATTTGGTATTTGGGAGTTTTGAAAACTGGAGGAAAAAAAAAACGAGAAAAAGACGTAACAAAAAATTTAAAATAATTATGATATCTTGCTTAAATGTTTTCCGCGAAAAGTTAACTGAATAATGTCAATTTTTTGGAATTATTTATTTACCACCTTGCCTTACTGTGGACGAGGCCACGTTGCCTAACAACACCATCCTGTAAGCTAACAACACCACCCTCACAAGGAGCATGGAGAGCTCTAACAGTACGATAGAGAAACGCACAAGTGGTCGTTACTACCACAAAGTTGCATTTTTTCAGTTGCAAAGTAGTGCAACATTAAAATAACTTTCGTTCCTAGCGTGAGAGCTTTGTTTCTTGCCGTTGGGGATACCACCATCTTCAAAACAGTGTTAGGTGACATTGCTAGAATCATAGCATAAGTGAGAAAATGGCGGTTTTCAAAATGGCCGCCACTGGGGCCTTTCAGGACTATAAAGGCTTACAATTTCTAATAGAACTGTTGTACCCGGAAGATTTTTATGGGGTTTTCAGGTACGGCCGACACGATGGTGCTTATAGGAAATAAATATGACCTTGCATAGTACCCGAAATCCAAGATGGCCGACATTCGGACCCTCCCCAAACAAGAAGTTCATGTATCTTTTGAAACATCATGACAAGTTAATTTTTATGTTAATTATTAGGTTCTCAGGGTCTGCCGAAAAGATAGTATCTTTACTGATTCGATATCATCACGCTTAATACCCGAAATTCAAGATGACGCTCTTCTAAAATCCGTGGCTAACAAGAAAGTTGTCTAATTTTCGATATAACTAGAATAAAGCAGTCCTCTCTGGATAATACTATTTCTGTTTTTTGTAAATGTCTGTCTGGCAGCGTGATGTTAAGAAGACCTTGAAAGTCCTTATATTTGTTCCATAATTATGCTAGGTACTCTATACCATTTACAAGTCAATTTGGAGAAAATGAACATCAATTTACAGCAACAGTATCTGAATTTGGAACAACTGAACTTCAATTTGGAACAAGTGAATATCAATTTGGAGAAAGTGAACGTCGATTTGGACTAACAGAATGATCTCAGTTTGAAAAAGTTAATCTGGGTTTGGAAACCTGGTGCGCCAAATTCAGTTTCCAGGTTTCCAAATTGAGATTTAATTTCTCCAAACTGAGAGTCTGTAATTTCAAATCGATGTTCTCCTACTCCAAATTGATTTTCACTTGTTTCAAATTCAGATTCTGTTTCTCTGAAATGACGTTCATTTTCTCTAAATAGACTTGTAAATGGAATAGTCATGAATGTCCACATCTCTGTCTTTTCAGGTAATGGAATCCTAACTGATGGGAATTCTGTGATCTCCTATTGAAACAAGCCTACAGTCTTACGTATTTCCTAGTCAACAGAGCCTCTCAGTCAGACAGGTGCATCATCTGCCAAGAAAAAGGCAAGACCTCCGAAAAAATCTATGGGGGTGCAATAGGCAGGAAGAGTGTCTGTGAAGTACCAGCTCTGAAGAATGATGAAGCTCACAAAAGGTCAAGATTGCTTGGACCTGATGCAGAGTTCAAATACCATAATACCTGTTCCTGCGTCGATGAAATATAGTGAATCAGTGAGGGTTCATCATGAACTTACTGGACGCAAAGCTCATCAGCTGAATGAAAATGTCTCAAAGCTCCTGGACTGTGTGCGAGACAGGGGTAATCCGTACATCATCAAAGCTACTGCCATCAAACTCCACAATCTAATGAGGCTATGGCACACCTAATGTCTGACTTGGCTCGTACCTCTGACTGGGGTAACAATAATCTTGTTATATTTAATGCATCAAAGACTCAGCTTTTACACCTGTCAAACCGTCAAAATCTTTCACAGGAGTACCCACTAATGTTTAATAATATCCAGCTCAATCCTGCATCATCCTTGAACATGCTTGGGGTTTCATTCACTCGGGACTTATCCTGGAAAGATCATATTGCATCTCTTGTAAAATCTGCTTCCAAGAGATTATCTGTGCTAAGCCGACTCCGTGCCTTCTTTACCCCTGCACAGTTGTTGACTTTATACACGGGAATTATTCGCCCCTGTGTAGAGTACAACTCTCATGTGTGGGGAGGCTCTCCACATACAGCTCTTCTCAAAAGGGTGGAGTCAAAGGCTATTCTTCTCATCAACTCTCCTCCTTTTACTGGCTCCCTTCAACCTCTGTCTCTTAGCCGCAGTGTTGCCTCTTTATCTCTTTTCTCTCGCTACTTCAATGGTCACTGCTTCTCTGAACTGTCTGCTTGCATCCCTCCACCTCTATGACGGGCTGGTAGCACCCGTTTAGCGGAATCTCTCATCCCTTTTCTGTCCAACTCTCTAATGCAAGAGTTAACCGTTACTCCCAGTCTTTCATTTATGCAACAGGTCAACTCTGGAAATGTCTCCCTCTGTCTGTATTTCCTACTTCCTATGATCTCCAGTCTTTCAAACCCAGTGTGTCCAAGCACCTCGAAATGAATGGATCTTGAATTTGGCTCTCCTTTGTATTGTTTTTGTTTTTTTCTTGGAAGGAGCATTCATGCGGGCTCGGCCATTGGTCCCTTCTTCCTCGCATAAAAAAAAAAAATCACCAAGCAACTGGCACTGGATGAGGTGGCAGTCCGGCTGCTCCAAGTGCAGGTGAATGGTGATCAACTGGTAAGAGATTTTCGGAGAGAGAGGTTTGTTAAAAAGACAAAAAAAAAAAACTCCCTACCACTATATTGAGGAGGAAATTGCCTCAACTTGACAGCAAACCATCCACTGATGAGAGTGCAACGTCTACTGTTACATCGAAAATGGTAGCAGCTGCTCAGCGCGACATCAAAATTGTGAAGGAGTGAGGCATGGAACTTGAATCTATCTATCCCCATGATATTCTGCCTGTTTCATCTCTTTTTGAAAATCTTCCTACCAAGCCTGAAAAAAGTTCACTCATTGCAGACCTGGAGAAGAGCTTAACAGGCGATGAGTTCCGCTTTCTTGCCGGAGATGCATCCGTTATATTGGACTTCATATTGAAAATGCGGTCCTTTCCAAACTTGGCTTCATTTGGAACATTCGGAAGCGCAATCCATTGTGTGCTATCAGCAGGCCACTCTATCTGTTCAAGGTCCAACCCCCATATCGTGTTTGACAACTACTTAGAGTCATCTGTTAAGGGAGGAGAAAGGCTACGTTACGCTGGTGGAATTGAATCCACTGACCTCGCTGAGCTCAATGCAGGTGTCCCAATACCCCGACAAATGAAGAAGTTCTGGAACTCCTCGGTCAACAAAACTATGTTACAGTGTCTCATTCATGATCTCATCTCGACTCCTTAGCTAGTGAAGTTGGATGTTGTACTTGGTGGATGCATTACAGATGATGATGTGTGACAGCAGAGTTTCTGTACTAGGGAAGACCGTTTGCTCAACCGCCTTCTGAAACTACAGAGCCTATAGAGTCACTGGCATGAGATGCAGAAGATGATGATCACGTAGTGATGTACTGTGCATGGGAGGTGGATCGAGGAAGTAGCCGGCTGCTAGTAGTTTCCAGTGACAGACACAGTAGCTCGTCTGCTTCATTATGTTCAATATTTTCGTAAGTTCGGCCTCCAAGAGTTGTGGGTAGAGTTCGGCACAGGTGAGCGACGGCGTCATATGCCACTACACACTCTTGCAGATAAGCTGGGAGAAAGACTATCTAAAGTCATATACTGACTGGAGATGATGCACTGAGTAAGATAGGTACCAAACACGCATCTCTGTCGAGTGATTTAGAGCATTACTTGGCTGATTTTGCAGAGTTTGACACTCTCATTGATGTGATCTTGATGAAAACCAAGGAGTATCTCGTTCGGGTGTGGGCTGGCAAGAGGAGCAAAACCGAATCGCGAACGTTTGACTAGATCCAGGTGGAAGTCCAACTGCGAGCTCCAACACCAAAGTCGCTGGAAGCCCTGCCACCAACTTCAAGTGCAGTTCATGGCCACATCAGGACAGCATTTTACTCTGTCCATAAAGATCTTTGCCTTCTTGATGTTATCCACCCTGCCATAGACCTGACCAAATACGGATGGGTGAAAGACAGTGATACCCTGTTATCTGAAAAATCCCTGAATCCATTATCACAATGAACGATAGTGCTTGTAAGTGCATGGGCAAGTGTGGCTCAATGCAATGTTTGTGCAGCAAGGTTGGTGTCAAATGTGTAAATTTTTGTCATAAACAAGAGTCGGCTTGTCAAAATAAGTGAAAATGCCATCGTTCAGGCATGATTAAGTCATATGTCCACGAAATGAGCTTTATATTATGTGATATTGGAAAGAATAGGAAATGTTCTTGAATAAATACTTATCTATGCTTATGTTTTCATTCCTTATATGTGGCCATCCTGAATTTGGGGTACCAGATGTGGTGATATCGAACCAGTAAAGGTATATCATGTCGGCAGTGCCTGAAAACCTCATAATTAACATAAAATTAGCTAGTCACGATGTTTCTTTCAAAACATACACCACTTTCTTGTTTGGGGAGGGTCCGAATGGTGGCCATCTTGGATTTTGGGTACTATGCAAGGTCATTTTTATTTCCTATAAGCACCATCGTGTCGGCTGTATCTGAAAATCCCATAAAAGTCTTCCAGGTACAACATTTCTATTAGAAATTGTAAGCCTTTATAGTCCTGAAAGGCCCCAGTGGCGCCCATTTTGAAAACCGCCATTTTCTCACTTATGTTATGAGTCTAGCAATTTCACCTAACACTGTTCTGAAGCTGGCGGCATCCCTTACTCAAATCACCAGTCAAAGTCTCTTCCTAAGAAGATGTATACGGGTCTCTAGAACAGGGACAGGGCTAGTCTCCCACACCAAATCTGTCGCAAAAATTATGCCTGCACCGTCCAAGTGGTATCTCTTTACCAGTTCTGCATCACTCAGGTGATTAAGCACATCGTTCCTGTCACGAAAACGTCTTGGTTGACGGTATCAAATTTGTTGTTGTGGTGCAGTGGCCATGTTTACCGTTATGCCTGGGACATTAGGTGCATCCAAAGTGCAATACCAACTCGGGAGGTGTCTTTGGCAATGACTCAGGTTAGGTTGAACATTAGGAATTAAGACTCACTCCTGTGAATTTAGGACAGACTTTCGCCTTATAACGCGGTCTTAGTGTTTTATAAGTATGGGCCCAGGCCCAGATGGAATTCCTCCAATTGTTTTGAAAAAAGTTCTTTTCAGAATTGGTCTCTATTCTAGCTAAATTAATCAGACCATGTATACACTCTACTTCATTCCCTAATTCATCAAAAGAAGCGAATGTCCACCCAGTTCCAAAAAAAAGGAAGTTCCTCTGACCCCTCTGATTACAGACCAGTGCTATCACTTCTTCTCCTGGTAAAGTATTTGAAATTGTAATTAATATGCACATATTGTAGTTAAACACCTTGAATCCAACAACTTAATTAGTGATAGACGATATGGTTTTCACCACAAAAGATGCAGTGTTGATATACTCAATCTCCTGACTCATACCATCCATCAGTAATTTGACCAACATGGAGACGTTCATGCCCAAACCCTTGATAATTCTAGAGTTTTTACAGAGTGCGGCACCATTCCCTGCTGTCCAAACTCCCTTGCTATGGACTAACGTCTTTTGTTCCTCTACTTTCCTTATATCTCAGTGACAGAAAAATAAAAGTAAAAGTAGGTGATGTGTATTCCAGTTTCCACTCAATTAATGCTGGCGTGCCACAAGGATCAGTTTTGGTGTTACCCCTATTCATAGTTCATACTGGAAAGCAAATATTTTCTTCTAAAATAATTGCAAAGGAGGAACGCCAAACATGCGCAGATAAGAGATGAAAAAGGCACAGGAACAGGATAGCATTCAGGATGGGAGGAGAATTGGAGACCTACATCCAGTGGCGTATTCAGGACTTTTGCCGGGGGGGGGGGGCAAACACTTGGCATATTTCCCCGAAATATCTGTCACCACACTGGCGTGAGTGTCCCGAAAACACACACACTTTCCCACATTCGTGATACTATCGCTTTTTTCCATTATCCTTTGCGATTTTGTATTTCTCTCTCTCTCTCTCTCTCTCTCTCTCTCTCTCTCTCTCTCTCTCTCTCACATATGTGAAAAACTAAAATTCGCTGCCGCACCCACCCCCAGTCTGGTATTCTGTTTTGTACTACTACTGTGGTGATAGCCAATAGAAATTCTGTTTTCCACTACTTATTCTGTTAGATTGATTCTCATTGGCTCAGGCATCAGGTTGTGAATACGTCAAGACTGACCATAAGTAAATACACCTGGTGGGTTTCTATCTATCTATCTATCTATTGCCAGACGCTTTAAACCCGTAAGGGGTGGCCACAAACAAACAAATCTGGTGGGATTAACCTCTCTTAATCCTTGACTCAGGTGACCACTCGACCTGCCCGCTCAGCACGGAATGATTTTCATATCACCTGAATTTTACTGTACTGTATAGAAAGAATTTTCCCATTAGGGGAAAAGAAAAACGGCGTAAATGTATTCATCCTGAAAAATTTCACCTAGAAAAGTCGGGAGACAAAAGATACTCTGACCCCCAGGCTCCAAAGAGTGTGGGGGGGGGGGGAACACATCCCCCTGTCCCTCACCCAAATGAGGCCCCTGACACACATACTTACCTTCTAAAATGTAGTCTGAGGTGATCAAAATGGCATCATGCAGTCTTCAAAATTTCTGCTTGTTTCAGTTGTTCGTAACAATAATTGTTCAGTGTTTGTACAACTGGCTACAAGGTGAGAGGATATGGCTGCAGGGTGAAAGGATGCAGCTGAGGGGACAGGAAGGCCATTTTTACACCTCATCACTACTCAAGTGCAAAACAACATTAGAGCTCTAATATTAACCACATAATTTAAGGTGATACGGGAAAATGTTAAGTTGTAACTGGTCATTTTTTCTCAAGGGTTTTATAACATTTAGTCTAGCTTTCAATTTCAAAGGAAATTATTGGTCCCAAATAAATATTTTTGGAAGTATATAATATTGCTTAATATACAAGTGGTAAAATTAGGAAAACTGTATGCCAAAAATCCCTTTCAACATTTCCCCCAAATTTTCCCAGGGGGGGGGCAAACTGCCCCCCTGCCTCCCCCAGTGGCTACGTGTATGCCTATATCTATTACTATATTCCACACTTTAGCCAGAAACTTGTAGCTGGTAGAATGTACTAATGGGTATACAGCAGGTCTCCAAATCTCTTCCAATCCTAAATGCCCTCTTGTTTCTGTGCATTTTTCATCTCATATCTGTGGACTCTTCCAGTTTTACTTCTTTACAGTCATTAAAACTAATACTATTTTCTAGTTTATAATCTTGTGGAAGTATAATTATGCATAAAGCAAGAGTTAGCTTTGGATTGTTACATGCATACCATACTAAAACGAGGGTGCCTTCCTGTGAATAGAAGAGTTTTGGTACGTTCTTTAACCGTAGGCGACCTGTAGCTAACCAATATTGCGCGAAATGGCGTACTTTTGAGTGACCGCGATGCGGTTTCAGGCCGTAGCTCGCGAACTGTACCCTGAATGCTTTTTTAAAAGCGAAAAGAAACATCTACACTTGACAAACAGCGTTTTGGTGTATAATACGCTAATGCATGCCTTTTTGTTTTGGAGTTATGACTGATGAAGAAGAAAGAAAGAGGGAAAGAAAGAACGAAAGAAGAAAAAAAAAACGATATTTTCTTTGCGGTTCGGTTTTGCGACTCCTACGAAGGTTAGCAAGACTTTGCGAGTAGTTTTGCACTTAAATAACCAAGTTTTTTTTTTAGTTCGTGAGATTAGGATTAAGCCTTGCGACCGTTTTCCCACGAATGCTCTTACATCCTACAGGAGAGGACGCCACTCTGAACCTGCATAATTCCTACATATGGAGCACAACCGCACTCCATGATTAATGATCTCTTATCTGTCACCCACAATCCCATCCATTCATATGCAGATGACTCAACATTTCACAGGTCATTTACACTCAAACACCCATTCGCAAAGTTTAATATCTCCAACTCTCAACTCAGTGCAGCGATCTCCATAAATCAAGACTTATCTAAGATCACTGAATGGGGACAAAATTACCTAGTCTCATTCAATGCTAGCAAAACCAAATATATACAATACCTGTATACTATTAGGCAGAATTTGCCAGATTCGTATGTTAACTTCAGTGCTACTAATATTTCCATCTCCAAAATTATTGAAATTCTCGGTGTTTCACCTAACAATGCCCTCAGCTGGACCTCTCATGTCAGATAACTTGCTAAAACCGCCCCAGAGAAACTTGGATTATTGTACAGAGTCCGTAACTTCTTCATTGACGAGCAGTTAGCTATAATTTAAAAGTCATGTGCACTCTCAGCTAGAATATTGCTCACCCTTGTGGAATGGATGTGGAGACGTTGCACTAAAACAGCTATATAAAATTCATAACAAATTTGTTGGAATTACTAATAACCCTGCTAGTACAAACAATCTACCTTCCTTACAAGTAATAAGGAGGAATGTTGCCCCCCTTGCATTATTTTACAGATACTTTTATGGCAAATGCTCAGAAAACACTGCATCCATTGTGCCACCTCTCCATGCCTTCCCTCGTGCCACACGGGCAGCTGGTAATGCTCATGACTGGAATGTCACTAAGCCATATTGCAGAACTTCTGCCTATTAGAATTCTTTTATTCTCCGAACTGCATCTCTCTAGAACTCAATTTCCCGGAGCTGTTTCCACCCAAACTTCAAATCACAGCTGTTTAAGTCAAACTGTTACAGATTTCTTATGAATGGAGGATGGCAGTAATCTGGTGTATGGATCCTTTTTTTTTTTTTTTTTTCGTTTGTTTTTTCTTCCTCTGTTTTGTTATATAAACAAAAGTAAATCATGACCATGAATTTATTATCATAAATTTGTAAAATGAACTGTAAATGTCATAGCAAGTGCAAGTACAATAACTGATACTGACCGTAAGCAGTAAAGTTAGTATTTTCACCATACCCAAAATAAATTGCTAAACTACATAACATTTAGTGCAAGTGTCTACATCTTGGTATAGCCTAAGTTATACTATACTATTTGTCGAAAAGAATTATTAATCTCAAAGTGAATACAAAGTGCAGAGTTCTTGGACAATTGTATGACAATATGTACATATTTATTTATTTATCTCTTTTCATTGCATCTATGTGAGTTGTCTCACACGCCTACGGCGCACAGTGCTACTCTGTTACAGTCGGAAAACAAGACTAGCCACATGTACAGGGTGATAAGGCAAACCAATAGCTTTGAGTATGGAAAGTGGATTATATCTGAAAAAAAAAAAAAAAAAAAAAAAAAGACAAATTCATGAGGCGGAGGGAAGGCCAGCGTTACAAGCATAACCCCAGCTAGGCCAGTCAGTGTAACAAAAGCTGGCCATTATGTGGTGCTGCATGGCCAAGTCTGGGCCACACACTTGGCTATGGAGACAGGCAGCTTCAAGCGCCAAAGTCACCCATTTTGTTCACCTCCTTACTCATCAACAGGACAACCTGCAGACCTGGGGATAGTTTCATTTGCAAGAAGAGGAGTTGGCGAGTAATATGTTTTTTTTTTTTTCCTAACTGTAATACTCTTCCTAATATGAAGGTCTGAAACCAGGCTATTAGGGGAAAATTACCCGTAGTGAAAGGATGGTCCCTCATTAAATCAGCCAGCATCTGGAGGTTAAATGAACTATACTTCATACCAATTAATCTGGTCATCCTCCTTTCGGGACTTTGGCGAAAGCTTTGCCATTGCACTTGACATCTCAAAGGATTTCGATCGAGTCTGGCATAAATCTTTAATTTCCAAACTGCCCTCCTAAGGTTTCTATCCTTCTATCTGTGCCTTCATCGCTAGCTTCCTTTCTGGTCGTTCTATAGCCGCTGTTGTAGACGGCCATCGTTCTTCTCCTAGATCTATCAACAGTGGTGTTCCTCAGGGCTCTGTCCTATCACCAACTCTCTTCCTTTTATTCATCAATGATCTTCTAAGCTGTACATCTAACCCTATCCACTCATACGCTGATGACTCCACCCTTCACCTTTCCATTCGGTTCCCGCAACGCCCATCTCAACAGTTACCTCAGCAAATAAGGGATGAGGCTATGGCACACCTAATGTCTGACTTGGCTCGTATCTCTGACTGAAGTAAAAATAATATGGTTGTTTTTAATGCATCTAAGACTCAGTTCTTACACCTATCAACCCGACAAAATCATCCACAGGTATACCTACTAATGTTTAATAATATTCAGCTTAATCCTGCATCATCCTTGAACATGCTTGGGGTTTCATTTACTCGGGACTTATCTTGGAAAGATCATATTACATCTCTTGTAAAATCTGCTTCCAAGAGATTGGGTGTGCTAAGCTGACTCCGCTCTTTCTTTACCCCTGCACAATTGTTGACTCTATACAGGGGTTTTATCTGCCCCTGTGTGGAGTACAACTCTCATGTGTGGGGAGGCTCCCCACATACAGCTCTTCTCAATAGGGTGGAGTCAAAGGCTTTTCGTCTCATTAACTCTCCTCCTCTTACTGACTCCCTTCAACCTCTGTCTCTTCGCCGCACTGTTGCATCTTTATCTCTTTTGTGTCGCTACTTTAATGTTCACTGCTCCTCTGAACTGTCTGCTTTCATTCCTCCACCTCTACGACGGGCGTGTACTACCCGTTTGGCAGCAAACACTCATCCCTTTTCTGTCCAACTCTCTAATGCAAGAGTTAACCGTTACTCCCAGTCTTTCATTTATGCAACAGGTCAGCTCTGGAACTGTTTCCCTCTGTCTGTATTTCCTGCTGCCTATGATCTCCAATCTTTCAAACGCAGTGTGTCCAGGCATCTCAAAATGATCGGATCTTGAATTTGGCTCTCTATTGTATTTTGTTTTTCTCTTGGAGGGAACTGTTACTGCGGGCTCATGGCCTTTGGTTCCTTCTTCTTCGCATAAAAAAAAAATACCCCAATGGTTACCACATACTTCTCTCTCCCCTTTTCCTTTGTATAAAGGAACAATTATACCTGATTTCCAGTCCTTTGGAACCCTTCCCTCTTCCCAAGCCAATCTACACAACTTCCATATCCACTCCACAACAATCTCACCCCCATACCTAAGCATTTCACCACACACTTCATCAATTCCTGGGGCCTTTCCCAACTTAATCTTCTTCATCGCTTCCACTACTTCCGCCCTACTGATCTCTTCCTCCCTCCTCTCATCTCTTCTTCTCCCAGCCATTCCCCAACCACTTATACTCGCATTGCTCCCACTCTCTACATTCAACAAATCCTCAAAGTGCTCCTTCCATCTCCTCAATTTCTTTCTCTTCTCCACCAACAATCTATTTTTCCTATCTTTCACTCCCCTTCTATTTCCCCTTTCACACTGCCTTACTTTCTTTACCTCCTTCCAAAACAATGTCATACTCTCCCTCCATTTCACACTCAGATTCCTCCCAAACTCTTCATCCACTTTCCTCTTACTCTCCTTCACCAGTCTCTTAACCTCCTTTCTCCTGCTCACATATACCTCTCTCTTCTCTCTCTCATCTTCTCCCCTTCCTCTACTCGCTAACCATTCACTATATGCCTTCTTCTTTTGTTCCACAGCTCGTTTCACCTCATCATTCCACCATGCTGTCCCTTGCACACCCTTGCATCCCCTCCTCACTCCACAAACCGCCTCACACACTGCGCCTATCTCTTCCATGAATATCTTACATACGTCTTCAACCCCTTCCATCTGCTCTAGCTCATACCTTCCCAATCTTTCTTCCACTATGCACTTATACTCTGTCATTTTCTCACTATCTTGCAATTTCTCCACTCTTCTCACAGGAGCTGTTTCCTCCTGTCTTCCCCTTTGTCTCCTCAACCATTTTCTTTGCAGCTTTACCTTGGGCATCACTAAGTGATGGTCCGAGACTCCATTCCCCCATCCTTTCCACACTCTTGCATCCAACACTTGTCTTTTCATTCGCTCATCCACACACACGTAGTCTATCATTGCCTTTCGTTCAACAAGTTCATCATCCATCCTCCTCATTACTCCATGTATTCCGGTGGATCATCTTATGACGAAAGTAGGTGTTGGCTATTGCCAACCCTTTACAAGCACAGATGTCCACCAAAGCACTACCATTCCCATCTACTTCAGCTGGCACACCCCACTGACCAACCACTCCAACCACTCGTACATTCCCAAGTACATTCCCAACTTTGCCATTCATATCTCCAATCAAAAGCGCTCTCTCGCTCCTCTCAAACTTGTCCATACACACTTCTACACTCGCCCAAAACTCATCTTTCACTCTTACCACTCGGTCCTCTGTCGGGGCATACACACATACAATCGCCCATGCTTGTATACCTACTTTCATCCTCACCCATACAATCCTTGCACCCACTGTTCCATACTCTCTTATATTCTCCTTCCACTTCTTGCTTATCATCAGACAAAGGTAATTATAAAAAAATATTCAACAGCGGTTGCAGCCTGGTTTATGCATGCATAGAAATATATAAGTATATCTTTATCCAATAACAGAAATTAGTTATAATTTATACTAACAAATTAAACTCCCTATGAGTAAGAATAAAACTCAATTCACTTAAAAAAAACACGGCCAAGTTTTCCGAGGAAACCGAAAAAGCCGACTGTCTTCACTGGCTGATCTGCTCATCACCTGTGCCTACTTCGTACGTCTGGCAGCGCTAAGCTTCGGTACGCCCTAATATTTTAGAATCTAATAAATATTAAACTATGGATAGACCATATGTGCCATTTTTTGTACAAGTAAGATTATATACAAATGTCAATATTCATATGCCTTTCTTACTTCTTACAGTCCAAAAACTGTCTTTTTGGCAAATATTGTACTAATCTTCTTAGGGAAGAATTTACATATTTTTTTACTGGCGATATTTTGGGTGAAATAACATAAGTAAGAGTGATTTACATTTTTTTTAAAGCTATTTGCTTAACCAATATCGTAATTATCGATCAGAAAAATAACACTGAAATTTAACTAGGACCCTCTTAGCCCCCAGAAACGAAGAAGAGACAGTTTCTGGCGGTGTCAGGCAGATTTTCCTCTTCGCGTGAACGCTCCTATTGAGTGGAATTTGGCATATAAATTATCAACTTTTATCATTCTGTCTCTGAGATGTGAGGTTTTCAGTTGAGCAAAAGATGTTAGGCATTAGCGTACGAGTTTGGATAGCAGGAAGTGGCGCCACACTGTCAAAAGCTTTCGAAATATGAAGGGCAACTGCATGGGTTTCTTAATGTTGGTAATTTGAATGATGGATGGTATGAATCAGGAAGTTGAGTACATCAGCAGTGGATCTTTCGTGGGAAAAGCCTTACTATCTTTCACTAGTTAAGCTGCTGGCTCCAAGATGTATTAAAATGTTCTTATTGATCACAGTCTCAATTACTTTACTAAAAGATGTGATAGCTATTGGTCTGTAAATAGAGGGGTCAGAGGAATTTCCTATCTTGGGAATGGGTGAATACTGGCTTGTTTCCAAGTATCAGGGAATGAAAAAGTGCGTATGCATAGTCTAAATAATTCAGCCAGAATAGGAGCAAGTTCTGGGGAACACTTTTTCAAAAGGATTGGAGGAATTCCATCTGGACCTAGAGCTTTGTTGGTTAGTAAATTGTCTAGGACGGATTTTACGTATCTAGTCTGCATCTTTAGAGGAAGGATTTC
Source organism: Coenobita brevimanus (assembly GCF_032717465.1). Lineage (NCBI taxonomy): Eukaryota > Metazoa > Arthropoda > Malacostraca > Decapoda > Coenobitidae > Coenobita > Coenobita brevimanus. Next base: position 25,199,197 of record NC_137055.1, read on the forward strand.
GGGAAAGTTAAGTTCTAGTACGGGGACGTTCTGACCGACATCCACTAAGGTAAATTTCTGGCAATCGTACTGGCAAAGAAGGTTGCTTCTCCATGTGGGCCATTTCTATTGTTTCTATCTCAAGATTTTTGGGGAGAATGGGTGATATCATATTAAAGTTATTATTAAAAGACTGAGAGTTGACCAAAATATTCTAATCATTGACATTATTTAGTAGTGTGGCTGTCACGTTGTGAAGAAAGTTTGCTTTGGCGAAACTTATTAGTTTTTTCGTGGTTACTATACTCCATTTCACCGAGTCTGGCACCGTCTCTGATGTCCTCAACGCCTGTAGCGTTGGTGTAAACCCTCTGTACTAGGTAAACCTCTATGTTTTACCTTGAGAACCCATATATAAAGGCAATACAAATAGGTATATCAAGTGCGGAGGACTTTTATCAGTGCTACAGGTGTTGACAACATCGCTGATGGTGCCAGACTCGGTGAAATGGAGTATAGCAATTTTAAATTGACTGAGGGATTCAGCTGATTTTGATTTTGTGAGAAACTTTTAAGGGCCTTTGGGTCTGCCAAACCATTTTCGGGAGTCTGATATTTTAGTAAATAGTTGGTTGGGTATGAACAGTTTGATATCAGCTTGTATTAAGTCATTAATGTGGGACTGGGTGAACTGATGTCAGTGGAGAAAAAGGACTGCTATGGAATTTCAGCAAGAACATATCTAAATCCATCCCAGTCTGCCCAGTGAAAGTGCCATCTGGTCCCCCTGACTGGTGTGGAATTGGGAGGTTTGGGGCAACATACTAATGAGGTGGTAATGAGACTGTTGTCAGAGAATCCAAGTGGCAACAGTACTTCTATCCTGTATTGATCTGGATTATTTGTGAAGAATAGGTCCAAGAGATAACATTAACGATTCTGCTAACACCTCACACTCTAGGCTGGTATCATCAGTCCTAGCAGAATGCAGCGGCCATTCAACATTATGGACGTTAAAATCACTCAAAACGCTAATTTCAACGGTAGGGGTGCAGTTAAGGTTGGTCAACTGTGAAGATATGGTGTAAAATATTTGGGTTCTGAAAAAGCATTGAGGGAGCGATAAACTACATACTGTATATATATATATATATATATATATATATATATATATATATATATATATATATATATTCATTTATTTATCTATTTATTTTATGTGTCCGACTCTGGGCATAGGCTTCACAGCCTGCTCCCAAAGCCCAGTAGGCCTCCTTCATACCATACACCTCCACATGTCACCACTTCGGCGCTAACACCCACCGTCCATATTGAATACATGCTAGGGCTGTCTCATACAGGACTGGTGCATCAGTATTAGCGGAGATATTTTTACATGTCGGCGGATCTTCTGGTAGATCAGTAAAGTCTGCTTTTTATGAAATTCAAATCCCTAAACTGTTCCCTGCCCCACCCAGGATTTGACCCTGGGTCAGGTAGGACTGCAGGCCACCACTCTACCGTTTGTATATTGAATAATTGAAGTCAGGTGAAGTGAAGTTAAAGACCGTGTCAAGTGTATATTCAGATTTGATATAAAAAAACAACAGGTGCCACTTTTGTTATGGAGTTTGTGAGGAGATGGTAAAAAAAAAAAAAAAAAAAAAGTAGGAGGCAAGTCAGCAGAGGGAGAGACGAGTTTCCGTGTGGAAAAGGAGTAGAGGGGATACAGAGTGGCGGAAAAAGTGAACAGAATTCAGATTGGTACTCAGACCACATATGTTAGTAAAACATGAGGCAGAATCCGCATTTCTCCACTGACTAGCATGCAGGGATGACCTGACGGGGGGGGGGGGAAGTCACACATCAAAAGATTACTGACTTGGTTAGAAACGGAGAGTGGAGACTATTTATTTACATAAAAGAAGAGGTCTTTAAGACGATAAAATATTTTTTACATAAGTTTTTTTTTTATGTATATTGTATATTTAGAGAACGAAATACAAAATATCCTAGTTTCCCTCCAGTCAGAAGTTTAAGCCATAAAGAAGTACCATATTACTTGCTGACCCCTTCACCCATAGAACGGTGACGAGGGGGATGGGAGTTTGTCCAAATTTGTATGCTCACCTGCAGCTGGTCTGGCCATAAATCATTCCAACTCTCATGACTGGGTCAATTACTATCCAAGAAATACTGTATGTCTGCAACAATAATAATTACTTTGTCATAAACTTGGTTTGTTCATGATACCTATTTAGCTGGTCAAACCGTAACGCCGAATGGATCAAGTTGTTCAAAATTTTCCTTATCCCCCTCCCCAGTCACATACACCTCGGGCCATTACTGTTAGCATGAACTGTTTGCAATAACTGCGTTCGGCACAGGTGCTTGGTTACGACCAGGAGGATCCTGTGCCACCAGCCCTACCCTGCCGGTGGTGGCAATCCGAAGTACCACCGTATTTGCTGATAATACTGCTGCGGCCATTGCTAAGGGGGGATGGAAATTGGTGTAGTAGCTCATGTGTAAGTAGTGTGATGCAGACAATTGAATGTAGAGATAATATGAGAGTATGCTACCCTACTGTCTGTGTTAGTGTAAAGACTGAAAATGTTAAGCAAAGGGAGTTGGTCAAGAACAGCTCCTGAGGGCTGATGAAACAGGAGCTCCAGCTCTCTCTGTCACCATCTCGCCATCCACCTCGGGAGCACAGCGATGCTTACCTGGTGCTACACTATATGACTATTATTCATTTTGTTTGAATAAAGCCGTTAATATTCCAGACTGTTAGATACAGTGATAAAGTAGCAGATTTTGAGAACAATTTTGGCATGCACCATAGTCAGTTTGAATTATGATAATTTCTTCATTGTTCAGCTGATTATTTTGAGTGCAGATCGTCATGTTATGCATGATTTGTTTGTTTAAGAAATGTATAACAACTTGAACAGCTTATTTTCTAGGGTCCTAACCTTTTTGCTACAGATGGTCTCTCCTAACTGATTACAATGATCAGACATAGCCAATAAAAAGACAAACGAAAATCAACGTCATTCTCCAGCAGGGAGTCAAGAAAATTACATATAACCAGCTTGACTATGAGAGCTTTTCTCATTCAGAACAATTATTTCCTGATATAGCAGGACTTCATCAAACTCGAGTTATAGAACTAAAAAGACTACATAATGCTTAATGTGTGGAACCATGGCTGTGTAAACATTACAGTGCCTTATGTTGGTATTTTACTCTTACCACCTTCAAAGCATTTCACTCAAGCGAGGAAATCGTCATAGATAAGAAAAAGGTAACGGATAATCTACAGAGCCACTCTAGTTTGACAAGTCAACCTTAAGGTAAGTAAATTGTTTAGAGGTCAGAAAAATATAAGAAAATAATACGTAATCGATTCAGTGGGTTATGCAGAACACCGGTCCTTTGCACTCTTTAACTCTATACTAGTACCTTTGTTTTCTAGAGATCGTGGTACAGATCTTTTTAACCACACACGTTCACCTGTTTTCCGTTCATCCGTCTGAAGCAAGATTTCTCTCGAACTTCTAGTTTTTCTTCCCTAAAGGTTGGTAAAATGTGTTTGGTATTATTACGGCTAATTAATTTCCCTTATTAATATTCCAGTTCTCCTGATTGCTCTTAACTTGCATTTAACTGCTCTGGTGGATGAGTCACGGCTGGCTTTATTTACTTCAGTTACTTAAAATCATCCATGTTATAGGTGCTGTTATAATTGTTGTGTTTTGATCAGTGTGTGTATGTGTGTGTGTGTGTGTGTGTGTGTGTGTGTGTGTGTGTGTGTGTGTGTGTGTGTGTGTGTGTGTGTGTGTGTGTGTGTGTGTGTGCGAACTTGCAAGTCGTCATGGTGAAGTTTAATGGCCTGGTGGGAAGGGTGGGTTGGCGGATTGGGTGTGCAGGATGAGCAAAGAGGATGAGATGGAGCAGATTGGGTGGGTGGGTAAGCACGGTGGGGTGTGTTGGGTGGGGAGTCAGGGCGATGAAGGTTGGCTTTGTGTGCAGTGGGTTGGGTTGGTTAGGATGGTCGGGGTGGAGTGAGTGAGCAGGGCGGGGAGGTGAGTGGGGTGGGAAGAGTGGGCGGGCGGGGTTGAGGTCAATAAGCAATGTAGTAGAAATGGGCAAGGTGGGAAGCGTAGTGAAAATGGGGAGGGCAGGCAAAATTTGCAGGGTGGGGGAGTGGACAGGGTGGGTGGGGTGAGGGGAGTGGTCAGGATGGGCACTGGGAGGAATGGGTAGGGTAGGCAAAGTGGACAGGATGGGCGGGATGGAGGGAATAGGCAGGGTGGACCAGGTGGGGGGGAATGGACCGGGTGGGCTAAAGTTGAGTTTAAAACATGTCACTTTAATTCCTTGAGACACTCAGTTTTTCATTCCTTGGCACATTTACCATTCATTATTATCACTGCACTAAATTATTGTAATAAAAATAATCCACCACTTCAAAGCACTTCCACCATAGCTAAATGTTTATCTTTTAATGCCTCTTGCTGCCGACAGTAATAAAGCCTTTTGACCATTTCTTTGTTCATTGGTCTACATCATATTTTCCGTCAACCTTTCTTCACACACTTGTCTTAATCTCTTCATCCTTCTGGCATTTCTTCTCCCTTTGCTTTCTTTCACCTCGCCATTTTTTCTTCTCATACTCCTTTCTCTTTCCACTTCATCTCTCTTACACTTCTTTACGTAGTTCTTTCCAGTAACTCTTATCCTCCTTTATTTTTTTTCTCTTCTCTCCTTCGTCTAACCTTATATACTTTATATTCTTTCCTTCTCTCTCCTGCTCTTTATTCTTTTCCTTATCTTTATCTTTTTCCCTTCTTGCGGTCATTTATTTTTCTTTTTATCTGTCTCTCTCATATATCTTCCAGTCTCTTCTCTCCTCTTCCCTCTCCCCTGTTCTCTCTCTCTCTCTCTCTCTCTCTCTCCCATTGTGTGTGGTGTGTGTGTGTGTGTGTGTGTGTGTGTGTGTGTGTGTGTGTGTGTGTGTGTGTGTGCATCTCCTTTCGGTCTGTCTTTCCTCTCTCTTTACTTCATTCTCTGTACCCTCTCCATCCACTCAGAATCCCTTGCCTCTTTCCCATTCTATGACCTTTCCTTCTTTCTTCCTCCTTCATTACCTTCCTTTCTTCTCTCTTTCCGAACCATTCCTCCCCTCTCTCTCTTTCTCTTTTATCCCCTTCTCCCCTTGCTTCCTTTTCCCTCCCCTTCTCCATCCCTTCCCTCTGTCTATCCTCGTTCCCTTCCCCGAGGGTAAAGTGAAGCAATACTTATTCCAGTCAGTAAGATGGTTCGTTAAGGCGGGGTTAGGGAGCAGCGGCCCACGTGACGTTCCTTTTTATCCTAGGGGGTTGATCCTGTTTGTTTAGATGAGGTATGATTAGGTGAAGTTAGTTTAGCGTGGGCTGGAAATGTCGAAGCAAGTTTATGTTTGGTTAGGTTAAGTTAGGTTGGCTTGGAGATGTAAGGCAGGCATTTGATAAGTTAAGTTAGGATAGGTTAGGTTAGACCGAGATATTTTAAAGAGGCTAAAGCTGGACTCAGAGAGGTTAGATAACGTTATTTTTTTATTTAGGGCAGCTAATAAACTTAATGGTTGGATTACGTTAATATGAGCTACAGTCTGGCAGAGTTTACTTAGGTAATTTTAGTTAATTTGGATTCGATAACAGTCTGTAACCCTAAGCTTTTGCAGCTTTCCATGTGAGGAGTAAAAATGTCTGGCGTTCGCCACCATATAACAAGTGAGTCATCCAGACCTCATGAGGTTTCCCGGTGGCGATTAAACTGATTGGCATTAGCCGGAGAACGATATAAGTCGTCCCTCGGGGTTTAACCCGCCCCGTCCCGTTGACGTATGGGTACGTCGCAACGATTTGCATTTGCCAGTCCCGGCGACGTACCAGTACGTCGTGCAATTGCAATGTGCATAATTTCGAGAATTTTCAAATTTCGTGCTTGATTTGCGGTACGTACCCTCGCCTGACCTTCCCCTACCTGCCACCAGGCGGGGACACTCGGCGACCCCGCGCGACCCGCGCTAGCCCACCACTCGTCCACTCACCTGGTAGCCACGGTCCTGCTCAGACATGGCTAAGAGAGGTCTCTCAGACAGCGAGATTCAAGTCGCCCTGGACACCTTTACCGGCGACAGTGATTCCCCACTGGACGACGAGGAGATGGACAAAGATTAAGTGCAGCCAGAGGAGGAAGAAACCACCAGCAGTGACGAGGAAGTTCCGTCACCCAGGAAGCGGCAGTACGTGACTTACTGTGCTGCTAGAGAGGGGCAGGAGGCAAAGAAGGCACGTGGTATATCCTATCCCTATCCCCAGCGTGATTTGGAAGCAGAATTCGAGGACGAGGATGGAGCCGTGGGACGTGCTGCCACGTGGTATGGACGGGAGGTGATTACACATCGTGGCCCAGAGCGCACACCACGTCGTATGAGCAGGTATGGGCCTAGCATTCTGTTTGGGGAGCTAGGAAGTCAAGTGGAGGGAGTGGGGAGTGAAAGGGAAAGTCCAGGGATTAGGGAAAGTGAGAGTGACGTGAGTGAGTCATTGCTCTCCCTACGTAGTGTGAGGCGGCATAGTGGATCACGTGGGCCAGTGTGGGTGCATTCCTTATCACGTGGGGTTGTGAGGGAGGGGGACGGTGGGGAGGAACCACTCCAAAGCACGTCTTATGCTCCCCAATATCCCCTAACACGTGGTCGAGCTAGGTTGCGTGAGAGAGCAAGTGGTGTGGTAATGGAGGGGGAAGGTGGGGAGGAACCACTCCCCAGCACGTCTTCTGCTCCCCAATATTCTCCTATTTCATCCCCACAGCCCCCTAATGTTCCTCAAGGCCGTAAGGGTAAGGGAAAGGGAAAGGGTAAAGGCAGAGGGAAGAGGAGTGACAGTGGGGAAGCCCTCCGTACTCTTTCTCCCCCACCTCCCCAACCAGGATCTCCTCCCCACCCAGACGAAAGTGGTGATGGGGCTGATGGGGACGAGGGATTTGTGTCGTGGGATTGGGAGGATGGGAGTGATTTTTCTCCCCTCATTCACCCCTTCACTGAGCAAGGGCGATCTGGCTGCATTGCACCAGGAATTCATAGTAATTCCACCAGGTTGGATTTTTTCCACCTGTTTTTCAGTGAGGCATTTGTTGAGCAGATTGTACACCAAACAAACCTGTTTGCAAGCGCCCACCACCTAGAGAGTGAAAGATTGGGAACAAGGAGTAGGCATTCTATGATCTATGATTACCCTGTCTCCCTTCCAGAAATGTTCTTATTTTTTGCCCTGGTCCTTTTGATGGGTATTATAAGAAAGAATAGAATTCCTGCTTACTGGACTAGGGACCCTGTTATGTTTACCCCCATATTTGGTCAAGTGATGAGCCGTAATCGGTTTCAACAAATTCTAAGTCGCCTCCATTTTTATGATGCTCATGACCCTGCAAATGCAAACAACACTGACAAAATGAGGAGAATTCGGTTGGTCTTTGATCACCTCAGGCAAACCTTTCGTCCCTCATTCTATCCCTATAGAGATCTCGTCATAGACGAGAGTCTCGTGTTGTGGAGAGGCAATATTTCATTCAGACAGTATATACCCAGCAAAAGGCACCGTTTTGGGTTCAAGATCTTTGTTATGTGTGACTGTAGGACTGGATACGTGCAAGACATAGTCTTGTACACCGGTGCACAGACAGACATAATAGAAGATCGAAGTATTGGACTGTCGGGAGCAGTAGTAAAGACGATGATACAAGACTACCTTCATCGCAGTCACGTTCTCTACCTCGACAATTGGTACACTAGCCCTCTTCTCGCTCATTATCTTCACACACATGAAACGGGAGTCTGTGGAACCGTAAAGGTGAACCGGCGTCACATGGCCAAGGTAGGGCGGAAACTTGCAAGGAGTGAGGTTGTCTTCTTCAAAGCCAACAACATCCTTGCCACAATGTGGAACCACAACAGAGAAGTAAGCCTCTTGTCCACGGTTCACCGCCCCTTGATGCACCGTACTGATTCAGTAGATTACCGTAGCGAGAGCAGGCGTCGTGTTTGGAAACCTGAGTGTGTTATGGATTACAATATAAACATGCGCCTCGTGGACCAGTCAGACTCCATGATATCGACGGTAGAGTGTGCCAGGACAACGATGAAGTGGTATAAAAAACTGTTCTTTCACTTACTAGATATCACTGCTCTGAATTCCCACCACCTTCACGCCATGACCACAGGAGTTCAGGAAACATTTGAAGGGTTTGTGAGGGAGCTCACAAAGAGAAATCTTTGCAAAAGTATGCTGTTGAAAGGCCCCAACATCGCACCCGCACTGCCCCTATTGCCCAAACTCCCCAGAGAATATCCGGCCGCCATTTCCCCACTCCTATCCCTCCCCAGCCAAACAGACCTAGGCCCCAACGCAGGTGTCACGTGTGCAGTAATTCCCAGGTGAGACTCACGACACAGAGGAAGGACACCCGCTATGAGTGCGTGCAGTGTGACGTGGGTCTCTGTATTCACCCATGTTTTAGTGAATATCACACGTTGATGCAATTTTAGCATGGTGTGAATGCGAAAGGACGCTGAAATTATGAGGTAAATGCGACAGACAGACGCTCAGTGAAATTATCAGTCATGTTGATCTCCAAATATTAGTATAAAGTGCATACGGGTCGAACATAAGTGAAAACATTGTGTGTAAGTATATAAATCTGCCCTAAGTTGAAACTTACATAGAGAGGGTTGTATGATGCGATATTCTGTCGCTCAGTGCAATAAATACGGCCCGTAATTATATAATTATTATTATGGGACATTCTTACGGGTATAATATAAGTTCAAATTATTGTATGTGATGATATATATTCTAAGTCAAATATTCATAGCGTGTGTATAAAGATAAGATTTCCTGACGCTCAGTTGAATGAATAAGGCACGTATTAGTCAAAATAAAAGTCAGCAAGTGATAAAGTGAATAATTAGTATATAAGTGTGTGAGTGAATTAGTATATAAGTGTGTGAGTATTATGTTTGTCGAAACATTCCTTGCGAGGGTATTTTCAGGCGATATTCTCACGCTCACTTGAATAAATAATGGCAGTAAGTATGTACAGTCAATTGTAGGGGTGTAAACGTGTGTAATGTAAGTGGGAAATTATAATTAGAGTGAATAAATAAAGTAGATGATGAAACACGAGTGTTTGAGATCGTGGTTGCTACGTGAATATGCGCTAGCATATCGCTAAATGCCCTCGTAATGAATGAAAATAATTGAAAACCTTTACAGTGGTGGGGGAAAGGTTCTATGTAAAGGGGAAAATAATTGGAAAGTGATAAAACAATTTGGTATGTTGAAATACGAGTCATAGCGAGTGCGCTTACTAAGCTGATGTGCGCTATACTTATGCTGCATGTCATCATAATGAATGAAAACATCTGAAAACACTTACAAATAGTTGTAATTGGTAAATTGTCATTGAAACAGAAGTATACAAGTAGAAAAAATGATAGGTTAACTCATACCAAAAGCTTAGCATATAGCATGTTACGACTCGGACCAAACTTGCTATGCTCGCGCGATGGTACAATGCTTATTTTTCATATATATGTGTCTGAAATCCATTATATTGTTACTGTTATTGTTTATTAGTTCAAATTCAATAAATATAGAGGTGTTGTGTGTTGTTTCTCCCATTATTCCTTACCATAGAAAACGTAAACGCATATCCAGCCCATTACAGAACACCATACCTGCGGGGGGGAACCGCACCTGTACGGACCACTTATAGACCGCGGGAACCACTCTCTTTGTGATTTTCCTTCGTTTCTCGACCTAAGCGGAAGTTTTAGCAAAAAAAAATTTTTTTCCAAAAAGGCTCGGGACTGGGGGATGTCATAGGTGCGGAAAACCTCGGGACGTGACGGGTTAAAGATTAAAACAAAGAGAGGGAGGTTTGGTCAGGGTTGTTTAGACAGAGTTCTGTTTGGTTAAGTTTGGTTAGGTTAGGTTACAGTCACGTATTGCCCATTATGCCAAGAGACGCGTTCTGCTATATGCCCCTTCGATTCTCTTGGCTTAGGTAATTGTTCGCTGGAATTGCGATAAAGCTGCTGCGTGAGATGGATACGTGAGGTTTGTTAATTTGGTTTGGATTAAATTATATTACAGTCGTTAACCTCTTCGATACGTTGACGTTATATATATTCTTATTATCGCTACCACGCAAAGATTTTTATCATGTAATGAAGTAAGAGTGTCTTTCCAAATTGATTTCTTCCTTCTGTGTAGGAAGTACAACTTGTCTGCAGCCCGTGTTTTGCACTTACGAGTATATAGGCTCGTCTTTAGTCCTGGTGCCTGAGTTGGTGTGGTTGGCGGGTCGGTAATAGCTGCTGTGTGTGGCGCTTATGAGTCAGAATTTCCAGTATTATACTCGCAGTAACGGTCGTGGCGTTCATTGCTGAATATTATCGTCAAAGTCAACAATCCAGTAATAATATCTCGTGTTGGTAATGTGGTAAGCTTCCGACTGCTGAATGATATCGTTAAGTTAAACAAACGTTCATTATAATTATCCGGATGTTCATAGTTTTCTTGAGTTATGGGAAGTCGGCAATCCATTATTCTTCTCACTTAAGAACAGTATAAAGTTATTTCGTAATGAGTATGTTATCGATTAATACTGTGACGTTTCCTGTAACATGCTTGACACCTTTACTACGATAATGTATTATTATATTATTACTGACACCGTGGACTTTGTTTTATTTACACTGAGGCTGACTTTTGTAGTAAAAAGGTTAAAATGGTATTTATTTTTTCCTGTTCCCATTCTCTCTCCATAGATGGATAAACTTGTCCTCATCGAACAATATTAAAATGGAGAGATGTCTGCCTGAAGGGGGTGCTCTCTGGACAGCCTCTGTCTTCTGATCAGAATCAAGTTTTATTCGTTTTACCGAAAACAATATAATCCGTGAACGGCTGTTGACTTAGCTTCGGCTAAGACAAACGACGACACTCAACAACGGGGAACATCCCAAGGTCTGTGGGATATAGCTTGGCCAGTCTGAACTGGAGGCATAAATATGGCACTGGTGATTTTCTAAAATAGCTTTGTTCCGGTTGGATTTTTTTTTTTTTATTAGAGCTTAGTGGGTAATTATTGCGCTCCAATCGGATTGAGCCGATGAAGGTTTATATCCAAGGGATGGTTGGGATTGATTGCTCATGTAATGCCACTCAGGGATGAGTGAGGCTGGTCACTCTCATCTTAAATGTCAGGACCAACTTCTTAGCCCCGGGCTCCTACGCTCCTCATGGGGCAATGTAGGATTGGATGATGGGTGGATGGATGAATATGTATTCTTTGTTACTGATGTTTTTCTTATCTTTAGACGATTAATTTTCATTCATGAGACTTTAACCGCACGGAATAGATATAGCCTTGTTTATCCCTTCACCATATGAAGTCCACCCCAAGCTGATGTTATTTGTTTGGCGGCAACAAAAAGCAACTATTATAACATGTTCTTACACTGAAGTGCGACGGAAGACTTCTCATACTGATATCGCTAACTATATAGTAGCATAAAACCTCTGCATCGACATACAACAAATATTTAATCCATCCATCCATCATCCAATCCTATGTTGCCCCACAAGGAGCATGGGATCCCAGGGATAGGCAAGTTGGTCCTGACATTTAAGATGAGTGACCAGCCTCACTCATCCCTGAGTGGCATTACATGAGACATAAATCCGAAAAGTAAAGTAATCTGCCTGACCCGTCCACTGTATTGAAATTAATTGTTGAAACAAAGGGAATGTTTCTCTTGAAAGGAAGCTGTGGAAGGTAAGAGGCTGAATAAAATGAGTTTAAGGAGGTTTAATTTTGTTCAGTGCAGAGAGAGAGAGAGAGAGAGAGAGAGAGAGAGAGAGAGAGGAGACTCTTTTCGTGAGAGTCAGTGTGCATGTTTATAACTTGTTTTTATTTGTATAACTCCTGGAGAGAAAATCGATTATATAAGAGCGATGATTCGTTGCTGACCTACTTAGCTTAGGACTCCAAACGTGGTGAAAGAGTCAGGAAATATCTAAAAAATAATAATAATAAATTCAGTTGCATAGCTTTGTGCATGTGTGTGTGTGTGTGTGTGTGTGTGTGTGTGTGTGTGTGTGTGTGTGTGTGTGTGCTACGTGCGCATGATTCTTTATGGAAGACCTTGTGCTTCTAACTGATTACTCATTCATGTAATGATGCGTTAATTAATATATTTTTACCTTCTTTTAGTTATATGCAACATTGGAAAGACATTTTTCAAGTCGAAGGATAGATACAGCTGCCATTAACACTTTCAGCAGAGGTCTTTGCTAAGTTTAATGTAGTCGACTTTAGGTATCAGTAAAACAGTATTACAAACAACAGTTTTCGATATGAAAGAGTTAAAGCCAAGAACACATGCAAATAACAAATCTTTAACCGCCAAAACACACACACACACACACACACACACACACACACACACACACACACACACACACACACACACACACACACACACACACATCACCCCCACGGGCCCAATAAAAGCTCTGAAAGCAATCAAACGTTTTTATGGAGCGTTTGGCACAAAGATGAACGACTTAATCACAGTTCTGACACAGGGGACTAACTCCACCAATATTTCTCGTGTTTAATAGCAAAGCAGATAAACTTGGCGCTTTCGGTGCGGTTTGAGCATTAGGATATTATATTTAAAGAAACGCATGATTTTGTTGAGATGATAAATTCCATTCATTCAGATGCTTCCAAAACCATTCGAGCAATTCCTTTTTATCGTGTCAGAATGCCGTGTCCTTCTGTTTAGACCAACTACAAACGATTTTCTTCCATCGAAGGACATTCTACGAGTCTAAAAGGCTATCTTTTAACAACACAATATCTTTTTCTTTCTTTTTTTTTTCTTTTTTTTTTAACGCTCAGAGTTAACTTGGATATAGTACTTAAGTTCTGCCAGTGTACTAACATATATTTAAGTTTAGCAGAAAACAAGACTATTAGTGACACATAATCCTATTGCTGTGTACAGTTTCACTCTAATCATGAGAAGTTAATTAAATATAATAGCCCATCTAAAATTCTTCCATTAAATGAGATTTACTATACACGTACTATGTTTATTACCAACACAAATAACTTGACTTTCTGATTTCTTAATATTTCTCAACTGAATAAACTGATTTTCGTCATTCAGTGGAAATAAGACTTTGTGCCCATTTGGCCATGTAGGATTTTTCACTGTTGATATTCTAGTCTGACTGCAAAGGCAAACTATTCATCAAAATATATGTTACTGCCATTTGATATTATGACCAACTTGCGTATAGAGGTTATGAGTTTTGGAGCTGAAGTGAACTTCCGACCCATAGCTGCTGAGATCCAGGACCCACGGCCTGGCGGCCTCGTCACGGTGATGTTTTCCCTGCACCACGACAGCGCACATTTTACACAATATTCTTCCTAGCGCATCAGGGACTAAAGGTCTTCCACTATACCTGTGAGTCCACTTCACTCTTTGCGCATGCTCGTTGCTTTCCTCTCCGATGCATCCTGTCAAACAGGATCATGTTAGTCAAAGAAACATGTCAAGCCTCTCTCAGTTTTGGAAATTAGGCTGCAAGGGAAAGTGAGAAGTGCTGTAGAAGAGATGAAATATTAAGCAAACGTTACGACTGCACCCTAGTAGTGAAGGGGTAAAAGAATGCTTGTAAACTGAATAATATCGGTTGAGTGAAGCAAGAAAAAAAAAGAACTTGGGCAGAGAGGGTTAAAACCAGGAATACGTTTCAGTAATGACATTTGTAATTTTATTACAGCTACCGATGCAAGATTTTACTTAGCCTGGGGTAAGACCTCTCAGAATATATTTTCAGTAATCCCTTAGTATGGTGACACATTTTTTCCTGTTTTCTCTCATTATTTCCACGTAGTTATTGTCACGCTTAATTATATTAGCCTTTGAAAGTGCCAAATCCTTAAACCAGTGTTCTGCAACCGTTTTTACTTCACGGCACATTATCCAGTTCTTGACCTCTTGCAGCACACTTGAGACACTTTTTTTTATTTTTTTAATGCGAGGAAGAAGGAACCAAAGGCCATGAGCCCGCAGTAACAGTTCCCTCCAAGAGAAAAACAAAATACAATAGAGAGCCAAATTCAAGATCCGATCATTTTGAGATGCCTGGACACACTGCGTTTGAAAGACTGGCGATCATAGGCAGCAGGAAATACAGACAGAGGGAGACAGTTCCAGAGCTGACCTGTTGCATAAATGAAAGACTGGGAGTAACGGTTAACTCTTGCATTAGAGAGTTGGACAGAAAAGGGATGAGAGTTTGCTGCCAGACGGGTGCTACGCGCCCGTTGTAGAGGTGGAGGAATGCAAGCAGACAGTTCAGAGGAGCAGTGACCATTAAAGTAGCGATAGAAAAGAGATAAATATGCAACAATGCGGCAAAGAGACAGAGGTTGAAGGGAGTCAGTAAGAGGAGGAGAGTTAACGAGACGAAAAGCCATTGACTCCACCCTATTGAGAAGAGCTGTATGTGGGGAGCCTCCCCACACATGAGAGTTGTACTCCACACAGGGGCGGATAAAACCCCTGTATAGAGTTAACAATTGTGCAGGGGTAAAGAAAGAGCGGAGTCGGCTTAGCACACCCAATCTCTTGGAAGCAGATTTTACAAGAGATGTAATATGATCTTTCCAAGATAAGTCCCGAGTAAATGAAATCCCAAGCATGTTCAAGGATGATGCAGGATTAAGCTGAATATTATTAAACATTAGTGGGTTTACCTGTGGAAGATTCTGTCGGGTTGATAGGTGTAAGAACTGAGTCTTAGATGCATTAAAAACAACCATATTATTTTTACCCTAGTCAGAGATACGAGCCAAGTCAGACATTAGGTGTGCCATAGCCTCATCCCTTGTTTACTGAAGTAACTGTTGAGATGGACGTTGCGGGAACCGAATGGAAAGGTGAAGGGTGGAGTCATCAGCAAATGAGTGGATAGGGTTAGATGTACAGCTTAGAAGATCATTGATGAATAAAAGGAAGAGAGTTTGTGAAAGGACAGAGCCCTGAGGAACACTACTGTTGATAGATCTAGGAGAAGAACGATGGCCGTCTACAACAGCGGCTATAGAACGACCAGAAAGGAAGCTAGCGATGAATGCACAGATAGAAGGATAGATACCGTAGGAGGGCAGTTTGGAAATTAAAGATTTATGCTAGACTCGATCGAAAGCCCTTGAGATGTCAAGTGCAATGGCAAAGCTTACGCCAAAGTCCCGAAAGGAGGATGACCAGGAGTCTGAAAGGTAGGTGAGAAGATCGCCAGTGGAGCGTCCCTGACGGAACCCATACTGACGGTGGGAAAGAAGGTTGTGATAGGAAAGATGCCTTAAAAAATTTTTATTGAGAATTGACTCGAAAACTTTTGAAATACAGGACGTTAAAGCAATTGGACGATAGTTGGAGGGTTGAGAGTGGTCACCCTTCTTTGGGACTGGCTGAATGAGAGCAAACTTCCAGCAAGAAAGAAAGGTACAAGTTGACAGACAAAGGCGAAAGACTTTGCCTAGGCAGGGTGTAAGCACAGAAGCACAGTTATTGAGAACAACAAGAGGGACCCCATCAGGCCCATATGCCTTGTTAGTACTGAGGCCAGTAATGGCAGAAAATACATCAACTGAAGAAATTTTAATGTCAGCCATGAGGAAGTCAGAGGGGGGAAGTGATGGAGGAAGAGCACCGGAATCGTCTAAGGTGGAATTGGAGGAGAAAGTCTGTGTGAAGAGATCTGCTTTATCAGTAGAAGAAATAGCTACAGAACCATCAGAGTAGAAAAGAGGAGGGAAGGATGATGAGGTAAAGTTGTTAGAAAGATTTTTGGCAAGGTGCCAGAAGGAGCGGGAAGAAATCAAGTTGGAGAGTTGAGAGCATTTAGTATGGATGAAATTATTTTTAGTAGAGCGAAGAACAGACTTAGCACGATTCCGGGCAGAAACGTAAAGATGATGTGATTCAGGGGTGGGTTGTCTCCGGTACCTTTTGTAGGCCCTGTCCTTGTTGCGGACAGCATTAGAACAAGCGTGATTAAACCAAGGCTTTCTTGCGTTAGTCAAAGGATATGAGAAAGGAATGTATGCTTCCATGTCCGAGAGAATAACCTCCGTAATGCACAAGGCACACTCAGATAGCTCCCGGCCATGGAAGCAATAATTTTCAGGGTAAATCAAAGAAGTACTGCCTGAGGGCCTCCCAGTCTGCGGCTCCAAAATGCCACAGACGACGTTTCCCTGGAGGGTCCACAGGCCGTACCGGAGTGATAGGACAGGTTAAGGAAATAGGGTTGTGATCGGAGGAGCCCAACGGAGAGAAAAGATTAACAGAGTAAGCAGAAGGATTAGTTGTGAGGAAGAGGTCAAGTATGTTGGAGCTCTCTCCAAGGCGGTCAGGGATACGGGTAGGGTGCTGTACAAGCTGCTCTAGGTCATTAAGGATAGAAAAGATGTAGGCTTGTTCACCAGGTGGATCCGTGAATGGAGAGGAGAGCCAAAGGTGGTGGTGAACATTGAAATCTCCTAGAATGGAGATTTCAGAGAAAGGAGAAATGGATAGAATGTGTTCCATCGTAGAAGTAATATAGTCGAAGAATTTTTGATAGTCAGTAGAATTAGGGGATAAGTAAACAGCACAGATATATTTAGTCAGAGAATAACAGGAAAGCCGAAGCCAGAGTGTAGAGAATTCAGAAGAATCGAGTTCAGGATCACGAGAGGAAGATAAGTCGTTGTCATGGTATATATCAGAATTGCATAAAAATACATTATTGTGATAATAAATTATGAAAATAATTGTTCAGTGTGCAGTACCGTGTGTACAAAGTGACGTATTGAAGTTTTTAGTCTTCAAGGAATTAGAAAACTTATGAAATTAAGAATAGGCTATTGTGAGTCCATACAATAATATGCATTTGCATACTCTACATGAAATAACTGCCCAAAATATTTTTTTTCAAAAGATATACTCAGGCAGGTTTTCAGAGACAAATGCATTTCCAGAACCAAGTAAAATAAAAACTTCCATTGAAACTTTCTGTACTACTTATAGCTGAAAATGTTTTTCCAGGAAGTAAATATAATAATATTCTCGCTGAAAATAATAAGCAAAGCGTGCCTAGTCTGAGGAACACACGTGTAAACTGTCTGGGTCTAATATATAAAAACCCACACGAAGTTCCGCATTTACTGACTTCAGATATAATCTCTTTGTCCTCCATTCTGTCGCTGTTCATTTTGCAAAGCCTAGTTAAGACAAACATGTTATTACAATGGCAACAGCACGTCATCAACACACTCAGAAATTGTTTGGTACTCTCTTTTCAGCTTTACCCAAATACCAGTATATTGAAGAGCACTTCACTGAATTTAAGTTTGAGGTTACGATAGACCAAAAGCAAGTTTCCAAGCGTGTTTGCTCTAGGATGACAAAGATTTCTAACAGCTTTTCACCTCAGCTGTTAGTCAAGTGCAGTCAGAAGAGATTGTTGATCTGACTAGTAATTAAACTGGTTCATTGCTTCCACGTAACTAAGGCTCATCAAATATCTTGCAACCACGACTAAGTATTAAGGATGTGAGCGTAGCCCAGTTCCGTCAGCTGAAAACAGATCAATCAATCGCAATTCCACTGCCAGGTAGTATAACAAAGACGGGCATTTCATATATAACTATGTTTTAACCCCTTCACTTCGATGACACTGTTCAGTGTAGTTACTGCTATCTCCAGACAATAATTGACGACTTCCTAACTGTCGTCTGCTACCCAGGTGAGCCTCTAAGTCCTGGGTCCGGTACAGTAACGTAACGATCGTCAAAATCATACACATCTGGGTAATATTTTGAGATTTAGTAAGAAAACAGACCTTCCAGTTCGCTAAAATCTTCGTTAATAAAAAGATATCACATACTAGTACATGGGCGAATACTTTACGACTGGCTATATTTCACCAACGAGAATTTATTCGGCAATCCCTTAACATCGTCGGCTCATTATATTGTGAATGAGCTCAGTGGAGTTGGCCATCATAAATACTCTCATATCTAAGTGAGCGTACAGCTTTACTGAGGCTTGCCGTAGCCATAATAGTCTGTAATTTGTTATTTACCAAATATCGACTCTTGACAAATTTTGTCCCTCGAGGACGCGAGGACAGTCCTCCGACGAGGACATGAAACGGCATTCGTTCGAATATCTCTGGCTATCCTGGGTGCAGACCTACATCGCCTCATCAGGAGGCACACTTAGAGTCGAACCTGATCCTAATTTCTTATATGGTGTGTGATATTCAACAGTGCACCTTATTATTTCGTCCAAAGTTTAACCAAGGAAGGGTGGGAATTGACTCTTAAAGGATCTACTTTGTCTTTTATACATTAATATCCTCTTGTATTGTTCTTTCACTGATACAGATTTGCCGAGAATATAGCAAAATACAAACTTGAAAATGATAATGTATTCCATGCATATTGAAACATTGAGGGAAAAGCTTCATTGAAGCATAGTGTACCTGTTAGTTGTAGGAGATCTCTAACGCACTTACAGTACTATGAACTAGTTAGCCAACTTGTTTTTGTTCTTTTGCCTCTACATGAATAAGTAAGCAGGCGAAAATTAAGACTAATTTCATTACCTTTCCACGCGACCAAATTTTCTTTTCTGTTCTCACCGTTGGCAAAATGTTTGTTAGGGTCATATGAACATATGAGTATGACTGCAGTAAGCCAATTGGTTGGTCCAGCTCCAGTAAGATTACGATACAAAAAAAAAAAAAAGGGGGGGGGATAACAAAGGAAGCTAATACACAGTAACTCAATGGATTTAAGAGCGTTTAGGTCTGATTTATTGCTTGCAACCCCTTCTTAACTACTACTGGCTAATGACAGACGAACTGAATGGCTCCTGTACTCAAGAGTGGTTTGCTTTAGTAAGGATGCAATTCTGGCATTCGCGACTGTTTCAGTAATGCTTATGTGTTAATCTGTGTTAGAGTATATTGTCTATCTATCTATCTATTGTGAGATGCATCAATCTCGTAAGGGTGGCCTCCGTGTCGCCCTGTCCCTCTCCATTTCATTGCCCTGCTCCCGGATCACACACCCTTCTCTCATATACCTCTCCACTCCATCCCTCCATCTCACCCTCGGCCTCCCCCTCCCTCTCCTCTTCCCCACCTCACCCACATACATTCTCCTTGTTAGTCTCTCGCTCTCCGTCCTCGCAACATGGCCAAATCACCTCAGTGTGTTTCTCCTAACGCTTTCTATCATATGCACATCCGCACACAACGATCCTTCACTAATTAATGGATAAAATTTACAAAATACTTAATTTCAGACAATACATGGACCTTCAAGACAAAGATCGATGTTCATATTGAATCGCTGAAACGATTATTATGTAGAGATGGCGCAAGTTCAGAATGGCGTTCCATATAAAAGTTGTGGGCTCTCATGCACCTAAACACGCGCGAAGCCTTGTTTTAAGCATAACGGCTAAATGATCTTCGCCATCTAAGTGCAAAGATTCTCACAAAACCTTGCTACCTTCGTGTGAGTCTTGAAATCCGGTTGAATATATATCAATATATCAATATATATATATATATATATCAATATATATATATATATATATATATATATATATATATATATATATATATATATATATATATATATATATATAATATTTTCTTCTTTCTGTTTTTCATTCTTTCTTTCATCAGTCTTTATCACAAAACGAAAAGACGTATACGAGCGTGTTACACGCCAAAACGCTTCTTCAGGACCGGAAATGTTTCTCTTCACATTAAGAGCAGTAGTCGAGTCACAGTACACGCCTATTAACATTCTCTACTACTGAAGTCTTTTGCCAGAATATTTAAAACTCCAATAATTTGTGTTCTCCCATTCCTCATAAACAGTGAATGCCTACTATGTCAGTAATGTCGGTAGTGATTATCATGCACGTAAAAATCGTTTTACAGTATAGCTAATGGGTATTTGGAGGCTAGTTTCCATTAAAAATAATGTTAAAAAATGCCACTCTAATATGACGGTTAAGATATAGGGATAGATAAAGAGCGTAAGCAAGAGCTGAATAAAGCACAGGAACAAGAGAGCATTTGGGACGAAAGGAGATTCATACTTCTATCCTAATTAGGTACTACACTGAACGCTGTACTCATTTAACGATTTCATCTGGTGGAATGTGGTAATGGGTATAGAACTCTAAATCTTCTCGCATTCCAAATGTTCTCTTGTTTCTGTGCTTTATTCATGTATAGTTTCTGGACGAGGTTTACATGGAGGAACGTTAGTGCCAACTTTAACATTTTCTGTGAGACTATGGTGTGGGATGAGTGGAGATGGGACTGCTGAGGAATGTATGTGGAGCACTGAGGGTGGATAGGATACGAAACAATATGATTCGTGAAAGATGTGGAATGAGGAAGCCGGTGGACACCAGAATCGAAGAGAGAGTACTGAGATGGTATGGTCAAGTGGAGGGAATGGGGAACGATAGAGTGGTGAAAAGGTATAACTGGGCGAATCTAAAGGAGGGAGGAGGCGAGGTAGGCCAAGGAAAAGCTGGAGACATATGGTGGATGAGTGTGTGAGGAAGAGAGGTTTGGAAGTCGGTGGTGCTAGGGAACTGACAGGAGATCGAGCTGGCTTGATGAGTATTGTGAGAAGTGCGTGATCAGGGATTTGGCACTCCCTTTTAACGTGGTAGCATCCGGACTGACTCTATCGGATACGTTTATGCGAAGCCACAGAACGTGGTGAATGTTTCTGGTGTATCCTATAGAGCCAGGATTCCGGGGGCTTGAATGATGGGCGAATGGAAGCGTGGCCCATTGGATTGGGCAAATTTGGGCTGTCTGGACATTGCTACTCCTCACCCTGCCCTAGGGTGGGAAAGGAGGGCCGAAAGATGATGATGATGATAATGTTTCTGGACTTATTTCATCACAACGTCTTAACGCCAACTATGTATACATAATGCATTTTTTCAAGTATAATTAAAGGACTAGCTACGATGTTCATTAAACCATAGTTAATGTAATTTATCATCGTAAATAATAAAGTTCTACATATCAAAAGGCTCATTTCTACTGACTATAATTTGCTTACGAAATATTTTAGTAATTTTAGCGATATATACCACCATTATGTGCCACTGTGGAACATGGATGTAAATATTATTCACGACAATTACAAGCATTGTAACTGGTGTGGGACTGACAGGGGATTCTTTGTGTGATGACAACTTTCTGAAAGTTCCCCATTGTATTTATCTCTGGAGAAACTCGTTAAACGGGCGTTGTTAAATATAGCCTTCACAAACCCCACCACCACAAGAGGTCTGTCATATACTAGGTAAAAGCTCCCTGAAAAAATCAAGGATATGACTGTAAAGCACATCACGGGAATAACAAATTTAATCCCCTCAGTCCGGTGGCATAGTCTTTGTTTTCTATTGTTATTTCTTGGAGATTATATTCAGATCGAGAGAGAGTGCCTCTGTAACGAAAGAGATAATGGAGGTTGCACCTAAGTCCTACAGTTCAGACAGTCTTTCCTAAGGCAAGGACAGCCTTGTGGTTTGAAGCGGCGGTCCTAGTGAGGGCAATGTGCTTTGTACATCGGGTTGTTTCTGCAAGAGGCAGCAAGGGGACTGGCAGTCGTGAAACGCCACTAAGGCTGTAGCTGAGTCACTTACCCTTCAGAGATCTCGTCAATGAGGAGGCGATGCTCGTGTGATACAGGAAGTGATGCTCGTGTGATACAGGAGGTGATGCTCGTGTGATACAGGGGTTCAGTCGTCCTGTGTGTCAGGAAATATTGCAAAGGTGTGAATTTTGTTAAAAGCGGGCATTAGTAGTCCAGCCCAATATCCACCAAATATAACATATACGAAAATAATATCCCCACATAACCAAATTACTGATATGTGAAAGTGTGTGATACCAGCAACAGGTGAGATACCTTGGCCTGCAGGAACGGCGGACGACTTTTTATTTAATAGGTAAAAAAGAAAGAAACTACGACTGAAAAGGATAATATTGCACCGGGTGTAACAACTTCAACAGTACTGTTACGGTTTTCAATGATCAAACAACCTGTCGTGTGGCCAGACGGGTGAAGCCAGGTAGAAAAAAAAAATGGTGGGAACCAATATTTGTTAAGATCTTTAGTGACGGATTTTTTTTTTTTTTTTTCAAAGAAGAACGAACCAAAGGCCAGGAGCCCACAAACCGTTCCCTCCAAAAAATAAAAACAGTAGAACAGAGAGTCAAATTCATGATCCCGCTGCAGCTCCAACCCGCCATTATGGTCATCCCAACACGTGCACACCGAATACCAAACTCGTGTGCGGCATAAAGGAAACATAAATAATAGTTGTGATTACCAAACAAACACAAAATCTTCGGAATCAGCGAAAATAATTTAATATTATAAGAAAAATACTAATCTCCACTGCTGAAAGAGTTTGCATAGCGAGATTGTTTTTTAGTAAAATAAAAGAAAGAATTGAACGCTGACAGGCTGCAGTAATTGTTCCATTGAAAGCAAGTTGAATAAGAACAAAGGCAAAATAATGATATATTATCTAGATATACATGGCCACACTGCACTGAAAAGAAAATGGGTGAAACATGTGGTAGAAAATAAAATCGATTGAGGAAGAACCTTCATCAACAGACTTATGCATAGGTAAAAGTCTAAGAATACCGGCCTGCTCTTGCATTAAGGTGGCGTAATTAAAAAGATCAGAGTACGTGGCTCAATGCGTGCTGTGTGC
The DNA here is from genome assembly GCF_032717465.1 of Coenobita brevimanus. Taxonomy (NCBI): domain Eukaryota; kingdom Metazoa; phylum Arthropoda; class Malacostraca; order Decapoda; family Coenobitidae; genus Coenobita; species Coenobita brevimanus. The sequence continues at coordinate 25,222,148 of NC_137055.1, forward strand.
CCGATGGAAGAGAGGAGGGAGTGCAACCAATATTACAGATAATGTGACGTTTTAGTATCGGTAGGAGAGAGAGAGAGAAAGAGAAGGAGAGAGAGAGAGAGAGAGAGAGAGACAGACAGACAGACAGATAGAAAGACAGACAGACGGAGACAGAGATAGATGAACAACTGCAGGGGAGAGGGGATGTAGGAAAATAATGAGTGACGAAGTTCTGACAAAAAGAAGAACCTTTAACTCAGTCTTGTTTAGGACTGCTGTATGTGGTAACCCCCCCTAACACACACACACACACACACACACACACACATGAAAAATCTATTCATCGTATGTAATCGACAACTGATAAGAGTGAAATAATTCGTGGTCAGTTGAACATAGCAAACGTCTGCGAAGATACCTCTTTTTTTCCCCTCTGGGATAAGAAGTGAAATGTCCTTTCCAAGATACAACACGCGAACAACAAAACACCACGTGAGAGACAATAATACTCTGAGTTGGGTAATGTTGTAGGTATGGTTTAATCATACGGGTATTGAAAAGTGTACACAGTGTCAATATAGAAAAAAAAAAAAAGCAAGTGGGCCGAAACCGTATTTTTTAATTATTATAATGACTGATGTGAAGGAAGCTGCGAGAAACAGTGGGTGAAGAGAAGAGTGTAGTCATCTGTATAATCAGACAGGACTAGACGTATACTTTTCGGATTATATGATACGAGATTTTTTTTTTTTTATTTGTTCGACTCTGGGCATAGGCTTCACAGCCTGCTATCAAGGCCCAGCAGTCCTCCTACATACCATACACCTCTACATATCACCACTTTGGCGCTAACACCCACCATCCATATTGAATACATGCTAGGGCTCTCTCATACAGGACTGGTGTATTGGTATTAGCGGGGGTATTTTTACGACATGTCGGCGGGTCTCCTGGTAGATCAGTAAAGCCTGATTTAATGAAATTCAAATCTTTAACCCACGGCGTCCGTTCGACGTTATTTAACATCCACACGTTTTGTCACTGCCAATCCTGTCGACGTACATAAACACGAAAAAATTGCAAGGTCCCTAATTTGCACAATTTTCAATTTTCGCGAGTCATTATTGGTATGTATACACGTGACACCTTCCTCAACAAGATGCCAGGCGGGGACAATGCCTTACCCAGCATGACCTCCTACCCCCCCTGCATGCCATTGTCTCAGCAATTCACCTGTTATCAGTGACCTGGCCAGTATAGCAATGTCATGCCACGGTACGAAATTCAGGGCCAGAATGATTCCCCAATCAATGACAATGTGGAGGACAAACTTTACATAGCTTTAGAGGAAGAAACAGTTAGAAATGATGATCAGGTAATGTGGCAAAAAAAGGTCAGGTATTAGTGAGTGAAACAATGCTTATAATGCCTATATTACAGCTTGAAAACCAATATACTCTTGTACTACATATAAATTCGTACCAAGTAAATAAATAAATACCGTTTATGAGTGGTGTGAAATAGTTATCCTCCCATAGAACTCGTTTTCTTTGGTGCCAGCCTGATAGAAAACCCAGTAAGGTAAGGAGGTACTCCTACCTGTAATGAGTATTTTAAACCTCAGGTGAGCGATTTCTCTATGAATTTTCGATGTTTCTTACCAAAAGCGAAGGTTTGAGCCCAAAAAAATTTTTTACTAAAATGGTCGGGATTGGGGGGAGTCAGTGGTGGAAAAGTGGTCGGGATGGGGCGGGTTAAACTGTTCCCTGCCCCAGTGGGGATTTGAACCCGGGTCCGTTAGGACTACAGGCCACCTCTCTACCGATTGAGCCACCGACTCCCCCACTAAAGAACACCACTACTAATAGTTGAAGAAAAAGAACTATGGTCGTTCACGACTGCTGCTGTAGAAGGACTTGAGAGGAAACCTGAGATAAGGCAAAAATAGAGAGAGTTTGGATAATAAAGTTTTATGCTTGACTATCTCTAAGTCCTCTGATATATGTAGAGCAAAAACACAGGTTTCTCCAACATTCCGAGAAGCTAACAACTGCAGTTGGACAGGAACGCAGGATGACCACTAGTGGAGAGTCCTTGGTGGAACCCAAACCGGTGCTCAGAAAGGTTTTAAATCGAAACCTGCTTACTAAAAATCCTCTAGTGGCAAACTTAAAGGACTGTTGGAATACTAGAACGACCACATCATTACCACGCACGTTAATATTTCTGAGGTCTGTGAGGGCAGAAAATGCATCTTTCAAAGAAATTTCATAGACAGGAATGTGAAAACTAGAAGAGGGAAAAGATAAGGGAACATGACATGAATTACCTAAAGCAAAGTATGGGGCAAAACTTTGAGCAAAACAGAAGCTAAAGAATACTGTCACTTGAAAGGAAATAGTGTTTAAAAAGTTAGAGATGTAATGATATTGAAAAGACTTTTTCTAGGATGTCAGAACTTGTGTTAACATCTAGTACTTTGAATTTCACTGCAGTTAAAACAGATGATTATTATTTTAGCAAGAAGAACAGATTTATTACGAGTTCAGACAAAAACACAAATTAACGTGATTCATAGATTGGCTAGCTTCAGTACCCCTCGAAACACAGCTTTTGTCGAGGAAAGCAATAGAACAAACGTCATTAATTCATGAACTCTTCCTGTGTCCTGATTTGCCCTGTGTCGTGGATTACCATGGGTCTTTCCCTGCTTTGTATCCTGCCATGCCCTGTGCCCTTGCTTCCCCTGTGTCTTCCCTACCCTGTGTGCTGCCTCACCATGTGCGCTGCCTTACCCGATATCCAGTCTTATTCTGTATCTTGCCTTACCCTGCCACAGTGACCCCAGCTAGGAACCTTTATATTTCCCTGAACTTGTCCTCACTCCCGTTATTGGAATTCTTTTTCATCTTGTTCTCTCTCTCTCTCTCTCTCTCTCTCTCTCTCTCTCTCTCTCTCTCTCTCTCTCTCTCACTGTCTCTGTCTCTTTCTCTGTCTCTGTCTCTGTCTGTCTCTCTCTTTCTTTCCTTTGCACTATTTCCTTACAGTTGTATATTCTTCATTCTCTCACGCTTCTTCTAAAATCGTCCGTGTTTTGTTTACTAGGGACCTATTATTCCATAAATCAGGCTGAACCAACCTAATGCCACCAGCCTTTTGACTGGCTGTATTTGATCTCCGGGTGGTTTCTTCTTCAGTAAATTCATGACTTTTAATCATACCTCTAGACCGATTTAGGAGACTATAATTTAAACTACTGCTTCAGTGCTTGTAGCATTATGTGTGTGTGTGTGTGTGTGTGTGTGTTTCATCGTGGCTTGTGAGTGTTTCATGAGTGATCTTTCGGAATTAGGACCAATAAATGAAAGGAAAATAGTTGACGGTGAAACACAGATATGTCTGAAATGAGAAGTTTTAGAGGCGCGTTATTTGCACGAGAATATAAGTTCAGTGTGGGGTCGACGTGTGCAAATTCTTCCTAGTTTCTCTAGGGCGTTTTTAGGAATTGTTTAGGAGATGACACAATACGGGTTTGGGGTACTGCAGGTTTTATCTTAGCAAATAGTGTGGTTATACTGATTTTATGACAAGACAAATTCTAGTCACTAAACTCCAGGAGTCTTAGATCCGGACTGAGCTCTGTCTTGATGTACAGCTTCCAGAATTAATAACTTTCTTGAGTTACTGTCTCGAGTTACGAACATGCTACTGATTTTGCTTCAACAGTACCTACCTCACTGAGATTTTGGTTCCAGATTCACTAATTTTTACGAAGGTTGATTCTGGAGTTACAAAATTCCTCGAATTTTGGCAATTAATTTTCACAAGATTTTTGGTTCAAGGTTACATTTTTCTTCATATTTCGTTTCCAGATTTACTCGCATTACTGACACTTTGACTCCAGAATAATCTGTTTCCCTGAGATATCCAGTCCTGAGACTATTTCATATTTATTTTTTTTCAAAGATTAAAAGTCTCCTTAAACATATTTATCCTGCACCACTTGGGGGACAGATGCTCCATGTCATTGTCGCAGACGTGTTGCTGGATCTGAGATATCAGTTTCAATGTTGTTGTTGTTGTTGTTGTTTTTTCAAACATAAGTAAATACGTCAGTAGTTCTTGCTGGAGAGTGGCAACAATTTTTTTTTTTATTGATAACCGTATGTGGAAATACAATTATTTAAATGTGTGTGTGTGTGTGTGTGTGTGTGTGTGTGTGTGTGTGTGTGTGTGTGTGTGCGTACGTGCGTGCGTGAGTGTGTGTGCGTACGTGCGTGTGTGTGTGTGTGTGTGTGTGTGTGTGTGTGTGTGTGTGTGTGTGTGTGTGTGTGTGTGTGTAAAGACTTCCTTTATTTAATCAGATTGTTCATTCATTGCATTTTACTTACTTAAAATCCTCAGCAATACATTAATCAACGTTTGCTCCATACACAACATCATGTGTTCCATTTTCTCATAAAATTTCAACCACGTCAAAGAGCTTATGTGTACACTGCTCGTTTACTGATTCAAAAAAAATCTGAATTAGTTCTCTTGTAATTCTTAGCTGAGAGATTTCCAAATTCTCACATTCATCTCAACATTTAGCCTCTTCACCTAGCTCCATCGCTTTATGGGAAAGAATAGGGTAAGAATTTCTGTATTCATAATAGAAAAAGAACACCTTTAAATGTCGGAGGAAATTTAATACTCTTTTCCAGTTAACACTATTAAATTTAGTTGAGTGTGGGTTAGGGAAAGATGTATGTGTTAATATCGGTACCATAAACCCTGTCATGGTCGGGATATGTCGAGTATTCCGAGTCAGCTAAGGATAAACGCTTTCATTTAGCTGAAAGTTGGTCATAGGAACTTGAGTGACAATATTATTTGCATCTTTTCACAGAATGAGATGCTATATACATACACTTTAACGATAAAATTCTTAATTGTATGGGGAACTATGATATGTAAGCGAATAACGTCAAGAACAACAAAAACCGTATGACAGAACACAACAGACGGTTTCAGTGACTTTATAACTTACAGAACAATAATCTAACAGATAATAATAGCTTTGGAAATAACAAGAATCAGCAAGATACCAAAACACATCTACCTAATGCATATTGTAATATCAAAAAATAAAAAAAGGTTACTGGACCATTTAAATAAACCCTCCTCAGGTACACCTGGGTCTGACAGATCCAGGCAATTTTTTCGATGGTATAACTCAGTATCTTATAGATGTCTGGGTTCCCTGTCATTCTCAATAGCTTCCTAACATTTTGTGCCCGTGCAGGGTGTAGGGGGGTTACTTTCGTTCTCTAGGCTTTTGCAGTATATCACTCAGAATTGCATGTCGGGTCTGTGAGACCCAGGTGTAGATGAGGAGGGGGGAAAATTTTTTACTGTGGGTTCGCAAGATGATTTTATGTTGTGTAGGATCCACGAAGGTCCTCCATCCCTCAAGTTGTGACACATGTGCTAGGCTCATAATGTTCTTTGTTTTCGTGTAAGGTGACTGCCAAAAACATAATTTGGCTTTTTTTAAATATATATTTTTTTAAAAATGTGGAGTTCAGTTAATTAAAATTTATTCACATAGTTTTGTAACTGATAAGACCTAATACATTATAGGATATTCAGGAATTTATTATATAAAACATGTGTGACACTACAGCATTTTTTAAAAGCTGGGTCAGGCAGATCCAGGTGTACCTAAGTTGTAAGCGAAACTGTAGGTCTACCTGAGGAGGGTTAACTACAACAGTCATAACAGGAACTCAAGTTTAGTTAGATATTTCAACGTATAATGAATAGCTTCTAGTCTTGTTATGAGCGCAGTTCTCCCATTTACTTCAAATAACAGCTGCAGAAATCCGGAAGTACAGGAAGGGAAAATCGAATTTCTGTGAATTAACATCAGCACCATTGCACTCATTTTGTACTGAGTACAATTAGTGTGAAATGGAGGGAGAGTAAGAAATTGTTTTGGAAGGAGGTAAAGAAAGTAAGGCAGTGTGAAAGGGGAAATAGTAGGGGAGTGAAAGATAGGAATAATAGATTGTTGGTGGAGAAGAGAGAGAAATTGAGGAGATGGAAGGAGCACTTTGAGGATTTGTTGAATGTAGAGAGTGAGAGCAGTGTGAGTATAAGTGGTTGGGGAATGGCTGGGAGAAGAAGAGATGAGAGGAGGGAGGAAGAGATCAGTAGGGCGGAAGTAGTGGAAGCGATGAAGAAGATTAAGCTGGGAAAGGCCCCAGGAATTGATGGAGTGTGTGGTGAAATGCTTAGGTATGGGGGTGAGATTGTTGTGGAGTGGATATGGAAGTTGTGTAGATTGGCTTGGGAAGAGGGAAGGGTTCCAGAGGACTGGAAATCAGGTATAATTGTTCCTCTGTACAAAGGAAAAGGGGAGAGAGAAGTATGTGGTAACCATAGGGGTATTTGCCTTCTTAGTGTGACTGGTAAAATATATGGTAGAATACTCATTGATAGGGTTAGGCATATGACAGAGGAGCTAGTTGGAGAAGAACAAGGGGGATTTAGGAAGGGAAAAGGGTGTGTAGATCAGATATTTGTTCTAAGATGTTTAGTGGAGAAGTATCTAGAGAAGGGAAGGAAAGTGTACGCTGCCTTCATGGACTTGGAGAAAGCTTATGACAGAATAGATAGGAAAGGTATGTGGAAGGTATTAAGAATATATGGAGTGGAGGGGAAATTGTTGACTGCTGTGAAGAGTATGTACGAGGGAGCTAGGGCTACGGTGCGAGTGGATGGTGAGCTGAGTGAGTTCTTTGATCTCAATGTGGGACTGAAACAGGGGTGTGTAATGTCTCCATGGCTGTTTAATATATATATGGATATATGGATGGGGTCGTAAAGGAGGTACAAGGTAGGGCAGTGGATGTGGGGGTGGCCATAATGAATGAGGGTGAGATTTGGAAGCTTCCGGTGTTGCTGTTTGCTGATGATACAGTATTGTTGAGTGAAGATGAATGGGAGTTGCAAGGTTTGGTGAATGAATTTGGGACAGTGTGTAGGAGGAGGAAGCTGAAAGTTAATGTAAACAAAAGTAAAGTTATGGTGTTTGAGAGGAATGAAGTCACAGAGTGTGCAGTGAGGTTGGATGGTGAGGATATGGAGAATGTGAGTGCATTCAAGTACTTGGGTAGTGTGATGAGTAAGGATGGAACTTTGGAGGATGAAGTACGTGAAAGGGTACAGCAGGGAAGGAAGGTTGTTGGCACACTGAAAGCAGTGATGGGAAATAGGGAGGTGAGTATGGAAGTTAAGAAGTCACTGCATGATGGTATTGTGATCCCTACCCTGACGTATGGAAGCGAGGCGTGGACCTTGCAAGAGGGGAACAAGTCAAGAGTGAGAGCAGTGGAAATGAGTTATTTGAGAGGAGCATGTGGAGTGACATGGAGGGACAGGTTGACGAATGAAGAAGTGAAGGAACGTTGTGGGGTAGATGTGGATGTGGTTGAAAAGATTAGGAGAAATACACTGAGGTGGTTTGGACATGTGGAGAGGATCGAGAATGAAAGACTGACTAAGAGGGTGTATGTAGGTGAGGTGGAGGGAGGGAGAGGTAGGGGTAGACCGAGGATGAGGTGGAGGGATGGAGTTGAGAGGTATATGAGGGAGGGGGGGGTGAGTTGGGGGGAGGGGAGTCAAATGGTGGGTGACAGAGTGACTTGGAGGCGTTTTGTCTGCGGCCACCCTTTGCGGGATTAGGGCGTCGGGCTATAGATAGATAGATAGATAGACAATTATTCCGCCTCCCCTGTAATTAAAAAATAAACACATTAATAAACAGGTAAATAAATAAATGTCACAGGGCTGATAATGAAAAGCAAACCAAGTGTCAAACTGGCGGAATTAAGAGAAAACTTTAGTAGCAGGTTTCAGTAACTGCAAATACATAACCTACCTATCCCAATCAGGAACTCTGAAATGGGAAGTGGAGGTCACAGAACCTCTCTTCCTTATAGCTTACACCCACAGTAATCATCTACCTTACTGTCATTAGTGCAGACAATACTCATTTTACTTACAGTACATGATTACGTCTTCAAATCAGCATGTATATACACTGAAATGAATCAGGAACCTTGCAACGTTAAGTGACGTTTGCGTATCATAGTCTGAGGGGAATGTTAGGTTGCTTTCCTTTTCGGTCAGGCTCTCACAGTTCCAGTAAAACGAGATCAGCTTTCATTATAACACGATTCATATTTAACTGCTGTGAAAAGCTTAATGGTCTGTATTCGCCACGGCAAGTATTTGATGCAGCTAGATAATGAGTTAAATTAAATCCAGTGCACTCTCATTTGTGTAACCCACACAGTCATTTGCATGCCTGACCCATGCCTCATTAAACACACATGCCACCTGCCTGCGCCATCACCCATAATAAACGAGTTCATTAACATCACACACATTGACAGTATGGACAGTATGTGAACCATGCCCGTGTATATGGCTTGGATGTTTAACAAGAATTTCAAGTTTTCTTATTTATGTTTTCTTGTTAACTGCAAATTTATATATTTCCTGTATTAAGGTTATACAAAAAGCAGTCAGTATTGTTTCAGTAAGGTACTTTAAACACAGTCAGTATTTGTTAAACCATGTACTGTACCCATAAATGGTCTCATTTAATAACTACATAGATGATTGTGTGTGTGTGTGTGTGTGTGTGTGTGTGTGTGTGTGTGTGTGTGTGTGTGTGTGTGTGTGTGTGTGTGTGTGTGTGTGTGTGTGTGTGTGCGCTACTTTTAGCTAAATTTCCTATTCTAGAATATTGTGTGTGTGTGTGTGTGTGTGTGTGTGTGTGTGTGTGTGTGTGAGCGAGTGTGTGTGCGCGCGCGCGCGCTAATTTTTGCTAAATTTCCTATGCTAGAATATTTGGCAATTTTGACAGTGTTTGAACTATATATTCAGATTTTGCCTTAATTCAGCAGAAGAAAGGTAGTTACCCCGTCATTTAATAGCAAGGATCACATACTACCCTGTACTGCCAGAATACAAACAATACAAAGCCAAAAAAAAACTGCCATACAATCTGTATCACATCTGTTTCCATGATCATGTGCTGCGAAATACTTCAGACAAATGATGCCCTATAGCTAGTGATGTTTACATTTTTTGCAGTATCTGTAAACATTAGCAAATTAATTTGTTGCCATCTTTTGTATGAACTGCCAGTAACATAATTTTTGCAATACATATCCATAATCTATGCAATATATGTAAAAAAAAACGGATCTTTCGGATTAAAGCCACCTTAACATTCTTATACAAATTCACACCAAACAATTTGTGAGATAAAACACAAATAATTTTCCATGACTTAGTACAATTTTGGTTTATAAACTTGAAATCATGCACTCCTAATGACTTGGAAGTATCATCCTATTTATTAATGTATTAAAGACATGTCCCTTTTAGAGTTTATGATCAATGGTTAACACTCAGAACGTAAAAGGCTTTGATCATGGAAGAGTATTAATAACCGAAGAAAACTAAAATGATGTATCTATATACATCCTATCCGGAATCCGAAGCCCTGTTTGTAAATACGCAGTTTAGCATTTATTGTTTTATCCTTACAGTGATATAATTTATTTGCAGTACAAAAAGCTCTAATCATGCATAAGTAATTTCAGTTTTGCAGCAAATGGTGTCCAAGTGCAAACTTTCCTTATGGCTCTGATGGCCTCCCGAAAAATGACAGTCATGGCTCAACACAGATAAAACTAACAGGAGGCTGTGTGACTATTACTGTCACGTGATGCACCTGGCACAGTACTGAGTGATGTGGATATTCAGGTACTTCTCTCTCTCTCTCTCTCTCTCTCTGCTGGAGTGTTTATGTGTCTATCTATCTGTCTATCTAGTGTTTATGTGTCTATCTATCTGTCTATCTATATCTTACTCTCTTGCTGTGGGGTGTTTATGTGTCCTCCAATAAGTCACAGCGTTGGGAGGAGCTGACAGACCCCCGACCCTTACATAACCTGATGAGAGTTGATCAGCATCCCGCCTCAGTGGTAGTTGCAAATGTATTATTTAATGTAGAGCTGGGTTACATTCATGGGACTGAGTTACTAACAGGCTTATGGCTTTGAAGGGTACAGTTAACTACAGCATTATGACCCAGTGATGGGTTGACTTCCATATGTTACCTTAAAAAAAAAAAAAAAAAAAAAAAAAACTGAGACATCGAATTTAGTTGCAATTAATATTTTGTCTTGATGAAAGGTTGATTAATGAATATTAAAGGATTATGGATCAGTCCACGGTCGAATTATATACAGGATTTTGATTCAAAAGGGCTGATTTTGTACAGAACTACGGTTCGAAGAAGGTTTGTCTTAACGTGGTTATGGCTTGGTAAATGATTGAGTTGTTTACAGTGTTATGATTCAGTGAAGAATTGAGTCAAAAGGTAATTGCTCCGACGGGTTGAGTTACTGTGTTATAGTGTGCTGAAGAGTTGAATTATTTTTATGGGACTGAGTTTATTACAAAATTATGTATCAGTTTCGTGCTTCTTGGCTTTTTTTTTAGCAGTATGATGGTGAATTTTAGAGAAGTCATTGATATATTATTCTTTTTCATAAGCTTTCACACGAAATGTATAAAGCAAAATTCGCTTGGATAGTCCCCGAAATAACAAAATTATGGCACTGTAGTCTGTCACCCCTTGGTAAGTAGTATACTGTTCTCTCTCGCATCGGTCACTAGAGCCATAGCCAGATAACACCCTTTATACTATTGGGTTAAGACATTCCAACCAGATGAGGCCTGTAAGAGTTTACATTTGAGGTATGGTTGGTGTTCCTAGGTCGCAACTTTCTCAAGGAAGACAAACCACACTCACCAGGGGCTCCCAAACCTCTGATAAAGGAAAAAAAAAAAAAAGAAGAGGGAGGAGGGTTCCTAGATCAAAAACGGAGATAATGCATTGATTATAAAGAGCTTACGGCCACATACCTACAGCAGCAAAAAGCACTCTGTACCTTCATTGCACTGTGAACTCCACTCCATAATGCTCCATTATACACAGCATATTTATATATATATATATATATATATGTATATATATATATATATATATATATATATATATATATATATATATATATATATATATATCATCATCATCAGCCGTTTGAGTATCCACTGCAGGACCGGCCTATCCCGACCGAAGTCGGGACGATACAACCAATGTACCTCTACCAAGTGACTTAGGCTGACTAGTAGAGATTGTATGTAGGGTGAGACATGCTTGTAAATATTATTGTAATATTGGAGTGGCTTTGGATGTGTGTGTAGTCTGTGGACCAAGTGTAATCGGCCAGCGCAAGCCGACTGGGTGCAAACATACTTTACAGTAAGCGACACTGGTTCAACCACAGCACCCCTTGTGTCAGCCAATGCAGTATGTGGCCGGGTGAACACTCGCAAAGTTTATTACCCTGGCGGGGCGCGAGCCCTGGTTCACCCGTGTATGAAACGCACACTCTACCACTGTACCACAGAGGCTCCATATATATATATATATATATATATATATATATATATATATATATATATATATATATATATATATATATATATATATTTTGTATGTGTGTGTGTGTGTGTGTGTGTGTGTTGATGGATTTTTGTGACTGTGTATGGTATTAGTGGTTTGTGTGTACTGATGCCTGTTTTATGATGTACTTAGCGATTGTTTTTTTTAGCAAGACGAACATTGCTTAACCTACAAGGAAAACATCAAAATAAGTTTTAAGATTTGGCACCAAGACATAAGAAAAATCAGGAAAAGGACCACATGCGAGGAGTAAACCTTGTATGATCTCCAAGTCACAGCTGGTAGGGGACAGTTATAAATGTATACAGAATTTGGAGATTAAGAATGAACATAAACTTTCTCTTAACATACGTTAGGTAACCGTGGATTTGCAAATCCAATTCCATGTTTCAGTTGAAAGTGAGAGACGTCTTTATTTAGTCCATCTCAACCTGACAAGTTTCCTTCCTATTGCAACATATTTCCTGTCGCTCAGTGGTACAATAGAACTATACTGTCCTGCAGCTCAACATCCCGTATATAGTTCTGCCAGACTAGCATCGTAGCTTAGTATCAATCCCCTTTAAACTGCAAAACACACACACACACACACACACACACACACACACACACACACACACACACACACACACACACACAATTGTGCTGGGATCGGCACTCACTTTTCCCCCGTGACCTCTATTTTCTTACCCAACATTCCTTCCCTCTCCCTAAGGACTACCCACTTCACCTGTCCCTTGTTTCTATTCTTTATCCCCATCCTTGTGACGTGATCTGTAATCACTTTCCCCTAGGACTCACCTTCCATACCCTACCTACCCCCCCTACCACCCCCAGCCAATACCTCCCAGCCACACAGCTTTCTGCTGTGTGTACAGGAAATGTGGTGTATATTTAGCAACAAGGGTGGCACCTGCTGTTACATCAAATCTGAATATGTAGTTAACACTGTTTTAAACTTTACTTCAACTAACTTTGATTAATCACTGTATAAACCAAATTATCCAAATATCACCAAATATATGTGTAATCTATAGCTCCCCCAGTGCTTCTTCAGAACCCAGTGTAGTTGACTCCATATCCACACAGTTGAGTAACCTTAACCTTGACATTTAGCACCGAAATTACGATTTTGGGTGATATTAATATACATAACGTTGAATGATTATTACATTCAGCCAGGACTGACGATGCTGGTCTAGAGTGCTAGCTGTGTGCAAAAGCGTTTAATCTTATGCAGTTGGCAAAGCAGCCAACCAGAATACCAGATAATCCTGACCAGAATGCCCATCTCTTGGATCTATTCCTGACAAATAATCCAGATCAATACAGGATAGAGGTACTATCACCACTTGGATCCTCTGACTGTAGTCTCATCAAAGCCTCATTAGTTAGCCCCCCCAAACCTTCCGATTCTGAACCTGTCAGAGTGACCCGATGGCAGTTTGAATGGGCAAACTGGGATGGATTTAAAAATTATCTTGTTTACATCCCATGGCAGTCTTCCTTCTCTAGTGATGTCAGTCCTACCCAGTCCCACATTAATGACTTTAAATAGCTGGTATGGATTTATTCATACCAAGTCAACAGCTCACTAAACAATCGAACTCTCCAAAATGGTTTGACAGCATCTGTGCCAGAGTAAGAGCCCAAAAGTCATTAGCATATAACTTTTACTTAAAATATTTAAAAAAAACATCTGAGTCATTCTGTCAATTTAAAATTGCTAGAAACCATGCAAAAGCTGTAGTAACTCACGTTGAATCAAACTTTCTTAAAAATCTAGCATCAAAACCACTTGACAACCCTAATGACAATAGAATATTCTGATCAACTGTCAATTCTTTCAATAATAACTAAACAAGTCATCATCCATTCCCCCACTAAAATCTTCAGATGGCATCAATATAAATGACCCACATGGAAAAGTGAATATCTTTGCCAGTACATTTGCCAGAAATCTTACCAGAGACGAAGTCGGCCAGAACTTCCCAGTACTAGAACCTGACTCTCCAGAAACTGTTCCACTTAGAATACAGACAAAAAACGTAAAATCCATCCTAGACTACTTACCAACCAACAAAGCTCCAGGTCCAGATTGTTTTGAAAAAGTGTTCCCCTGAACTTGCCTCTGTTCTAGCTAAATTATTCAGACTTTGCATACATACTTCTTCATTCCCTAATTCTTGGAAAGAAGCCAATATCCACCCAACTCCAAAGAAAGGCGGTTCCTCTGACCCCTCTGATTACAGACCAATAGCTGTCACATCTTCTCTGGGAAAAGTATTTGAAATTTTATATAATAAGCACATAGTTAAACATCTTGAATCCAACAACTTCATTAGTGATAGACAATATGGTTTTCAGCAAGAAAGATCCACCATTGACATACTCAGTCTCCTGTCTCACACCATCCATCAATCAATTGACCAACATGGAGAAACTCATGCAGTAGCCCTTGATATTTCTGAAGCTTTCGACAGAGTGTGGCACCAACCCCTGCTGTTAAAACTCCCTAGCTATGGACTAAAGTCTTTTGTTCCTCTGCTTTCCACATAGCTCAGCGACAGAAAAATAAAAGTAAAAGCAGATGATATATATTCCATTTTCCATGCAATTAATACCGCCGTACCACAGTATCAGTTCTGGTGCCAACCCTGTTCCTGGTTCATAATAATGATCTCTTATCTGTCACCCACTATCCCATCCATTCATATGCAGATGACTCAATACTTCACAGTTCATTCACACTCACCAGTCGAGCAGGGCAGTACTCACAAGGTGGATGGAAAGCTGATGACAGGGAGAGCTGGAGCTCCTGTTTCATCAGCCCTCGGGACTAGTTCCTGACCATCCCCCTTTGCTGAACTTTTTCAGTGTCTCAGTAACACAGACAGTAGGCCAGCATGCTCTCCAATACAATTTTCTCTAAGGCCCCAGTTACACTGAAGGTACGACTTATCGCAAACCACCCACGACCTGCAAGTCGTGGGTGGTTTTGGTGAAGTTTACGACTGGTCTTCATATGTCTTGGTCTAGCCGCAGGCCACCATGGCGACCAAAAAATCGTCGCGAGGATTTTCGTGCTGCATGGAAACCCTCCCCGCGACCACCGATGTCGTGGCATGGAAGCCGCCGGTGGGCAGCTGGACTGCGTCTGGCCGGCTTTCGAACTGCGACTGGTCGGTGACACCTGATTTTTAAGCAGTGGTTGCCATCCGGACAGAGGCCGGTCACCGCCCGCTCTGTGCGGTGGCCATCCGCACTCTGTCAAGACGACGACTGGACTGCGGTGGCCGGCATCCACAAGCCTCCTGTCTGAGATGGTGGTTGAAGTCCGGCCGCTGTCCAGCTGGCGAATGGTCAAGCAACAGGTGGTGGGCAGGACCGAGACCAGCCGCCGGCCAATCCACGGCTGGTGTCAGTTTAGTGGTCACGGTCTAAACTGCAACAGGAAGGGACCGGCCGCCATTCGTCGGCAGCCTGCCAACAACCGGCCGGCCACCCATCGGTGTCTTGACCCGTGTGTACCTGGCCATGGTCGCCGTTCAGCCGCCCACTGGATGGACGTTGGACGACCACTGGTAACCGATCGGTGGCACGACTGCTCGGAGACCTTCGTGATCGGGGACTGGTTTCGTGATTATCAGGTTTGCGACAAGTCGTACCTGCAATGTGACTAGGGCTTACCTATCAACACCAAACTACATGCACAGTACACACTACAGTTCCCTTTCCAAAATTCAAAATCATGGCTTCAAGACACAGCCTCGGAGTCCCAAGGGGGGGGACCATAAATGCCTCAACCTTCTGCCCCTGTCCCGGTGACCACTCGAGCTGCCTGGAGCCATTGTCTGACTCACTTCTTCTTCATTTCTGCAACATTCACGGCCTTTCTTCTAGCATTCGCTCTGTTGAGCACCACCTCTCCTCCTCTAAACCTCACTTTCTTTTCCTAACTGAGACTCAGCTGTCTGAGGCAACTGACAGCAAACCGTTTTCTATATCCTTCTGCTTTCTCTATACTCATTTCAAAGCCAAAGGTGGATGTTGTGTATATATACGCAACGACTTATCTTGCTCTCGTGTTCCTGAACTCGATTCTCTTCAATTCTCTACACTCTGGCTTTGGCTTTCCTGTCATTCCCTGACTAAATATATCTGCACTGTTTACTTATCCCTTAATTCTACTGGCTATCAAAAATTCTTTGACTGTCTTACTTCTACAATGGAACACATTCAATCCATTTCTCCCTTCTCTGAAATCCCCATTCTAAGAGATTTCAATGTTCACCACCACCTCCAGCTCTCCTTTCCTTTCACTGATCCACCTGGTGAACAAGCCTAAATCTTTTCTATCCTTAATGACCTAGAGCACCTTCTATAGCACACTACTCGTATCCCTGACCGCCTTGGAGAGAGCTCCAACATACTTGATCTCTTCCTTACAACTATTCCTTCTGCTTACACTGTTAATCTTTTCTCTCCGTTGGGCTCCTCTGATCACAACCTTATTACCTTAACCTGTCCTATCGCTCCAGTACGGCCTGTGGACCCTCCAAAGAAACATCGTCTGTGGTACTTTGGAGCTGAGGATTGGGAGGCCCTCAGGCAGTACGTCCGTGATTTTTCCTGGAACGATTATTGCCTCCATGGCCGGGAGCCCTCTGAGTGTGCCTTGTGCATTATGGAGGTTATTCTTTCGGGCATGGAAGCATACATTCCTTTCTCATATCCTTTGACTAACGCAAGAAAGCCATGGTTTAATCACGCTTGTTCTAATGCTGTCCGCAACAAGGAGAGGGCCTATAAATGGTACAAGAGCCAACCCACCCCTGAATCACATCATTGTTATGCTTCTGCCCGGATTCGTGCTAAGTCTGTTCTTTGCTCTGCTAAAAATAATTTCATCCATACTAAATGCTCTCAAATCTCCAACCCAAATTCTTCCTGCTCCTTCTGGCACCCTGCCAAAAACCTTTCTAGCAACTTTACCTCATCATCCTTCCCTTCTCTTTTCTACTCTGATGGTTCTGTAGCTATTGCTTCTATTGATAAAGCAGATCTCTTTGCTCAGACTTTTTCCTCCAAGTCCACCTTACACAATTCCGGTGCTGTTCCTCCATCACTTCCCTCCTCTGACTTCCTCATGGCTGACATCAAAATTTCTTCAACTGATGTATTATTTGCCATCACAGGCCTCAGTACTAACAAGGCATATGGGCCTGATGGAGTCCCTCCTGTTGTCCTCAAGTACTGTGCCTCTGTACTTACACCCTGCCTAGGTAAATTCTTTTGCCTTTGTCTATGAACATGTACCTTTCCTACTTACTGGAAGTTTGCTCTCGTTCAGCCAGTCCCAAAGAAGGGTGACCATTCCCAACCCTCTAACTACCGTCCAATTGCTTTAACATCCCGAATCTCAAAAGTGTTCGAGTCAGTTCTTGATAAAAAGACTTTAAAGCATCTTTCCTATCACAAACCTTCTTTCTGATCGTCAGTATGGGTTCCAGCAGGGACGCTTCACTGGCGATCTTCTCACATACCTTTCCGACTCCTGGTCATCCTCATTTCGGGACTTTGGCGAAAGCTTTGCCATTGCACTTGACATCTCAAAGGCTTTCGATCGAGTCTGGCATAAATCTTTAATTTCCAAACTTCTCTCTTACGGTTTCTATCCTTCTATCTGTGCCTTCATCTATAGCTTCCTTTTCGGGTCGTTCTTTAGCTGCTGTTGTAGACGGCCTTCGTTCTTCTAGATTTGTCATTAGTGGTGTTTCTCACAGCTCTATCCTATCACCAACTCTCTTCCTTTTATTCATCAATGATCTTCTATGCTGTACTTCTAACCCTATCCACTCGTACTCTGATGACTCCATCCTTCACCTTTCCATTTGGTTCCCACAATGTCCATCTCAACAGTTACTTCAACAAGCAAGGGATGAGGCTATGGCACACCTAATGTCTGACTTGGCTCCTATCTCTGACTGGGATAAAAATAATATGGTTGTTTTTAATGCATCAAAGACTCAATTTTTACACCTATCATCCCGACAAAGTCTTCCACAGGTGTACCCACTAATGTTTAATAATATTCAGCTTCATCCTGCATCATCCTTGAACATGCTTGGGGTTTCATTCACTCGGGACTTATCTTGGAAAGATCATATTACATCTCTTGTAAAATCTGCTTCCAAGAGACTGGGTGTGCTAAGCCGCCTCCGTTCCTTCTTTACCCCTGCACATTTGTTGACTCTATACAAGGGTTTTATCCGCCCCTGTGTGGAGTACAACTCTCATGTGTGGGGAGGCTTCCCACATACAGCTCTTCTTAACATGGTGGAGGCAAAGACTTTTCGTCTCATTAATTCTCCTCCTCTTACTGGCTCCCTTCAACCCTTGTCTCTTCGTCGCACTGTTGCATCTTTATCTCTTTTCTATCGCCACTACAAAGGTCACTGCTCCTCTGAACTGTCTGCTTGCATCCCTCCACCTTTATGACGGGCGCATAGCACCCGTCTGGCAGCAAACTCTCATCCCTTTTCTGTCCAACTCTCTAATGCATGAGTTAACCGTTACCCCCAGACCTTTATTTATGCAACATGTCAACTCTATAACTGTCTCCCTATGTCAGTATTTCCTGGTAGCTATGATCTCCAGTCTTTCAAACGCATTGTGTCCAGGCATCTCGAAATGATCGGATCTTAAATTTGGCTCTCTCTTGTATTTTGTTTTTCTCTTGGAAGGAACAGTTATTGTGGGCTCGTGGCCTTTGGTTCCTTCTTCCTAGCATAAAAAAAAATTACAAAGTCAAATATCTCTATCTGTCAACTCAGTACAGCCATTTCCATAAATCAGGTCTTATCTAAAATCAGTGAATGGGGACAAAAGAAGCTTGTCTCATTTTATGTTAGTAAAACGAAATGTATACAATTTGCTAGAAGACAGATATTGCCAGATTCGTACATTACCTTTAATGCTAATAATATTCCCATCTCCAAAAGTATGGAAATTCTGTGTCTCACTTAACAGTGCCCATAACTGGACCTCTCATGTCAGATCACTTGCTAAAACCGCCTGAAAGAAACTTGGATTATTGTACAGAGTCCGTAACTTCTTCACTGACGAGCAGGTAGCTATAATTTATAAGAGAAAGGTGCGCTCCAGTCTTGAATATTGCTCACCCCTGTGGAATGGATGTGAAGAGGTTGTACCAGAGCAACTAGACAAAATTCAGAATAAAGCTGTTGGAATTATTAATATCCCTGCTATTACCTGTATAAATAAACTACCTCCCACATAACCAAGAAGGAATATTGCCTCCCTGCATTATTTTACAGATATTTTTATGGCAAATGCTCAGACGAAGTTGCGTCCATTGTGCCACCTCTCCATGCCTTTCCTAATGCTACACGGGCATGTGGTAGCGCTCATGACCGGAATGTCACACAGCCATACTGAAGAAATTCTTCCTATCGGAATTCTTTTATTCCCCGAACTGCATCTCTCTGAAACTCGCTTCCCAAGAATTGTTTCCCCCCAAACTTCAACCTACTGTACAGTTGTTGTAGGCCAACTGTTACAGATATTTTGTGATTGGAGGACGCCAGTAATCTGGCATATGGATATTTTTTTATTCATTTATTTTTTCTTCCTCTGTTCTGTTATTAAAAAAATAATGTATTCTGAGGAAGCCATGAGGCGAAACGTCAATACTCACTAAGTTCCACATCGGTGTTTCTCTACCTGGTGGGTATGTCATAGATGTTGGTGACTGTCTGACTGATGCTGGTGTGTCTGATGGATACTGATGACTGACAGACATTGGTGAGTGTGTGATAAATATGGCTGAGTGTCTAATACGTACGTATTAATGTCTGAGACATGCTGGTAAGTGTCAGAGAGATACTGGTGAATCTTACTGACATTGGTGTGTATATTATAGATATTGGTGACTGACAGATTTCGGTATGTATACGGTAGATATTGGTGAATGTCTGATAGATACTGATGAGTATGTTATGGATAGTGTTCAGAGAGTGATTAGTACTGGTGAATGTCTGACACATATTGGTGAGACAGATATTGGTGAATGTGTGATAGATGTTGATGGGTGTCTGATAAATGTTGGTGAGTTTGTGAACATGTTGCTGAATTTTGATAGATGTTGGTGAATGAATGATAGATTTTTTCTTTTAATGCAGGGAAGAAGGAGCCACAGACCAGAAGCCCGCAAACTTTTCCTTCCAAGAAAAAAACAATACAAAAGAGAGCCAAATTCAAGATCCGTTCAAGATGCCTGGACACATTGCATTTGAAACACTGAAGATCATAGGAAGTAGGAAATACAGACAGAGGGAGACAGTTCTAGAGCTGACTTGTTGCATAAATGAAGGACTGGGAGTAACGGTAACTCTTGCATTAGAGAGCTGGACAGAAAAGAGATGAGAGTTTGTTGCTAGATGGGTGCTACAGGCCCGTCATAGAGGTGGAGGGATGCAAGCAAACAGTTCAGAGGAGCAGTGATCATAGAAGTAGTGATAGAAAGGAGATGAAGATGCAACAGTGCGGCAAAGAGACAGAGGCTGAAGGGAACAAGTAAGAGGAGAAGAGTTATGAGACAAAAAGCCTCTGACTCCACCCTATTGAGAAGAGCTGTATGTGGGGAGCCTCCCCACACATGAGAGTTATACTCTACACAGGGGCGAATAAAAAGAGTGTATAAAGTCAACAACTGTGCAGGGGTAAAGAAGGTACGGAGTCGGCTTAGCGAATGTCTGATAGATGCTGGTGGGTATATGGTGGCTCAACCGGTAGAGAGGTGGCGTGCAGTCCTAACGGACCCAGGTTCAAATCCCAGCTGGGGCAGGGAACAGTTTAAGGATTTGAATTTCATTAAATCAGGCTTTACTGATCTACCAGAAGACCCGCCAACATGTAAAAATACCCCCGCTAATACCAATACACCAGACCTGTATGAGACAGCCCTAGCATGTATTCAATATGGACGGTGGGTGTTAGCGCCGAAGTGGTGACATGTAGAGGTGTATGGTATGTAGGAGGACTGCTGGGCCTTGATAGCAGGCTGTGAAGCCTATGCTCAGAGTCGGACACATAAAAAAAAAAATATATATATGTGACATGTTGGTAAGTACCTGGTAAATGTTGATAAGTGTATGATAAGTTATTAGTGAGTATGGTAGATAACTTATGTTTTTTTTTATTTTTTATTTTTTTATTGAATAATAGAACAGAGGAAGGAAAAACAAATGATAATCCCTACACCAGATTATTAGTGTCCTTCATTCATAAAAATTCTGTAAAAGTTGGACTTGAACAGCTGCAGGTTTAAGTTTAGGGGGAAATGACTCTGGGTAAGCAAGTTCCAAAGAGATACAGTTCGAGGAATAAAAGATTTCTGATAGACGGAAGTTCTGCAATATGGCAGTATGACATTCCAGTCATAAGCACTACCAGATGCCTGTGTCTGGCGGGTGAAGGCGTGGAGAGGTGGTACAATGGATACAACTTCGTCTGAGCATTTGCCATAAAAGTATCTGTAAAATAATGCAAGGAGGGTAACATTCCTTTTTACCTGTAGGGGATGCAGTTTATTTGTAATAGCAGGGTTATTAATAATTTTAACAGCTTTGTTCTGAATTTTGTTTAGTTGCTTTAGTGCAACATACCCACATGCACTCCACAAGGGTGAGCAATATTCCAGCTGAGAGTGCACATGACTTATAAACTATTGCCAACTGCTTGTCAGTGAAGAAGCTACAAACTCTGTACAATAATCCAAGTTTCGTTGAGGCGGTTTTAGCAACTGATCTGACATGAAAGGTCCAGCTGAGGTCATTAAATTCCGAGAATTTCAATACTTTTGGAGACAGGAATAATAGTAGCATTGAAGGTAATCTAAAAATCTGCTATTATCTGTCTATTACCAAATTGTACATATTAGGTTTTACTAGCATTAAATGAGTTAAAGTTATTTTGTCCCTATTCAGTGATCCTAGATGTCTTGATTTATGGAGCTGGCTGTACTAAGTTGTGAGTTAGAGATATTAACCTTTGGGAATGGATGTTTAAGTGTGAATGAACAGTGAAATGTTGAGTTATCTACAAATGAATGGATGAGATTATGTACGACTGATAAGAGGTCATTAATATGAATTAGGAATAGGCTTGGAGCCAGAACTGATCCTTGTGGAACGCCGGCATTAATTGAGTGGAAACTGGAATATACATTGTCTACTATTACTCTTATATTTCTGTCACTGAGATATGAGAAGATCAGAGGGACAAAAGACGTTAGTCCATAGCAAGGGAGTATGGATAGCAGGGAACGGTGCCATGTTTGTCTAAAACTTTAGAAATATCAAGGGCTGGTGCATGAGTTTCTCCATGTTGGCCAATTGAATGATGGATGGTGTGAGTCAGGAGGGCACATCAATGGCGGATTTTTTGTGGTGAAAACCATATTGTTTATCACTAATTAAGTTATTGAATACAAGTTGTTTACCTATGTTTTTTTTTTATGCGAAGAAGAAGGAACCAAAGGCCATGAGCCCGCAGTTACAGTTCCCTCCAAGAGAAAAACAAAATACAATAGAGAGCCAAATTCAAGATCCGATCATTTTGAGATGCCTGGACACAGTGCGTTTGAAAGACTGGAGATCATAGGCAGCAGGAAATACAGACAGAGGGAGACAGTTCCAGAGCTGACCTCTTGCATAAATGAAAGACTGGGAGTAACGGTTAACTCTTGCATTAGAGAGTTGGACAGAAAAGGGATGAGAGTTTGCTGCCAGACGGGTGCTATGCACCCGTCGTAGAGGTGGAGGAATGCAAGCAGACAGTTCAGAGGAGCAGTGACCATTAAAGTAGCGATAGAAAAGAGATAATGATGCAACAGTGCGGCGAAGAGACAGAGGTTGAAGGGAGTCAGTAAGAGGGGGAGAGTTAATGAGACGAAAAGCCTTTGACTCCACCCTATTGAGAAGAGCTGTATGTGGGGAGCCTCCCCACACATGAGAGTTGTACTCCACACAAAGGGCAGATAAAACCCCTATATAGAGTCAACAATTGTGCAGGGGTAAAGAAAGAGTGGAGTCTGCTTAGCACACCCAATCTCTTGGAAGCAGATTTTACAAGAGATGTAATATGATCTTTCCAAGATAAGTCCCGAGTAAATGAAACCCCAAGCATGTTCAAGGATGATGCAGGATTAAGCTGAATATTATTAAACATTAGTGGGTATACCTGTGGAAGATTTTGTCGGGTTGATAGGTGTAAGAACTGAGTCTTAGATGCATTAAAAACAACCATATTATTTTTACCCCAGTCAGAGATACGAGCCAAGTCAGACATTAGGTGTGCCATAACCTCATCCCTTGTTTGTTGAAGTAACTGTTGAGCTGGGCGTTGCAGGAACCGAATGGAAAGGTGAAGGGTGGAGTCATCAGCGTATGAGTGGATAGGGTTAGATGTACAGCTTAGAAGATCATTGATGAATAAAAGGAAGAGAGTAGGTGATAGGACAGAGCCCTGAGGAACACCACTGTTGATAGATCTAGGAGAAGAACAATGGCCGTCTACAACAGCGGCAATAGAACGACCAGAAAGGAAGCTAGCGATGAAGGCACAGATAGAAGGATAGAAACCGTAGGAGGGCAGTTTGGAAATTAAAGATTTATGCCAGACTCGATCGAAAGCCTTTGAGATGTCAAGTGCAATGGCAAAGCTTTCGCCAAAGTCCCGAAAGGAGGATGACCAGGAGTCTGAAAGGTAGGTGAGAAGATCGCCAGTGGAGCGTCCCTGACGGAACCCGTACTGATGATCGGAAAGAAGGTTGTGATAGGAAAGATGCCTTAAAATTTTTCTTTTGAGAATTGACTCGAAAATTTTTGAAATACAGGACGTTAAAGCAATTGGACGAGAGTTAGAGGGTTGGGAGTGGTCACCCTTCTTGGACTGGCTGAATGAGAGCAAACTTCCAGCAAGAAGGAAAGGTACAAGTTGACAGACAAAGGCAAAAGAGTTTGCCTAGGCAGGGTGTAAGCACAGAAGCACAGTTCTTGAGAACAACAGGAGGGACCCCATCAGGCCCATATGCCTTGTTTGTACTGAGGCCAGTAATGGCAGAAAATACATCAACTGAAGAAACTTTAATGTCAGCCATGAGGAAGTCAGAGGGGGGAAGAGATGGAGGAACAGCACCGGAATCGTCTAAGGTGGAATTGGAGGAGAAAGTCTGTGCGAAGAGATCTGCTTTATCAGTAGAAGAAATAGCTACAGAACCATCAGAGTAGAAAAGAGGAGGGAAGGATGATGAGGTAAAGTTGTTAGAAAGATTTTTGGCAAGGTGCCAGAAGGAGCGGGAAGAATTCGAGTTGGAGAGTTGAGAGCATTTAGTATGGATGAAATTATTTTTAGTAGAGCGAAGAACAGACTTAGCACGATTCCGGGCAGAAACATAAAGATGATGTGATTCAGGGGTGGGTTGGCTCCGGTACCTTTTGTAGGCCCTCTCCTTGTTGCGGACAGCATTAAAACAAGCGTGATTAAACCAAGGCTTTCTTGCGTTAGTCAAAGGATATGAGAAAGGAATGTATGCTTCTATGCCCGAGAGAATAACCTCCGTAATGCGCAAGGCACACTGAGATGGCTCCCGGCCATGGAAGCAAAAATCATACCAGGGAAAATCAAAGAAGTATTGCCTGAGGGCCTCCCAGTCCGCGGCTCCAAAATGCCAGAAACGACGTTTCCCTGGAGGGTCCACAGGCCGTACTGGAGTGATAGGACAGGTTAAGGTAATAAGGTTGTGATCGGAGGAGCCCAACGGAGAGAAAAGATTAACAGAGTAAGCAGAAGGATTAGTTGTGAGGAAGAGGTCAAGTATGTTGAGGCTCTCTCCAAGGCGATCAGGGATACGGGTAGGGTGCTGTACAAGCTGCTCTAGGTCATTAAGGATAGAAAAGATGTAGGCTTGTTCACCAGGTGGATCCGTGAAAGGAGAGGAGAGCCAAAGGTGGTGGTGAACATTGAAATCTCCTAGAATGGAGATTTCAGAGAAAGGAGAAATGGATAGAATGTGTTCCATCGTAGAAGTAAGATAGTCGAAGAATTTTGCTTATTCATTACGATTTCAAATACTTTACCAATAGATGTGATAGCTATTGGTGTGTTATCAGAGGGGTCAGAGGAACTTCCTTTCTTTGGAAATGGGTGGTTATTGGCTCCTTTCCAAGAACTATGGAATGAAGAAGTATGTAGCCTATGTATAGTCTGAATGATTTGGCTAGAACAGAAAGAAGTTCTGGGAGAATTCCATATGGGCCTGGAGCTTTGTTAGTTGGTAAATTGTCTATGATAGATTTTACTTATCTAGTCTATATTTTAAGTGGAGTAATTTCGGGAATGACTGGGAGACGGAGAGATGTGAGAAGAGAAGAAGAAATCAGTAGGATGGAAGTTGTGGAGAAAATGAAGAAAGTTAAAATGGAGAAAGTCCCAGGAATTGAGGGAGTGTGTGGTGAAATGCTGAAGCATGGGGGAGAGATAGTAATAGAATGGATGTTGAAGATATGCAGATTGTCCTGGGAGGAGGGTAGAGTCTCGGAGGATCGCCAGTCAGGTATAATCTTTCCCCTGTACAAAGGAAAAGGGGAAAAAGAAGTATGTGGTAATCATAGGGGTATTTGTCTCCTTACTGTAATAGGAAAAGTATATGGTAGGATACTTATTGACAGAGTTAGGGAAATAACAGAGGAATTAGTTGGAGAAGAACAGGGGGGTTTTAGGAAGAGAAGAGGTTGTGTAGATCAGACATTCATTCTTATATCTTTAGTGGAAAATTTCCTTGAGAAGGGAAAGAAGTTGTATGCAGCCTTCATGGATTGGGAGAAAGCATATGACGGGGTGGATAGACAAAGATTGAGGAAAGTATTAAGAATATTTTGAGTAGATGGGAAGTTGAGGAATGCCGTGAAGAGTATGTATGAGGATGCTAAGACTGCAGTGTGTGTGGATAGTGAACTAAGTGAATTATTCTATTTGAAGGTCCAAGGATGTGTCATGTCTCCATGACTGTTCAATCTGTATATGGATAGGATTATATATGAGATACTAGGGCAGTGGATGTTGGAGCGGCCCTAGTAAGAAAGGGCAGTGTTTGGAAACTCCCAGTTCTGTTATTTGCAGATGATACTGTCTTGTTAAGTGATGACGAAGGGGAGCTGCATGGCTTGGTCGACGAGTTTGGGAGTGTGTATGAAACGGAATCTAAAGGTGAGTGTAAAGTTATGGTCCTCGACAGAAGTGACGTCAGTGAGTGTACAGTGAGGTTGGATGAGGAGGAAATGGAAAATGTGAGTGTGTTTAAGTACTTGGGTAGTGTGATGAGTAAGGATGGAAGTTTAGAGGGTAAAGTGAGTGAAAGGGTACAACAAGGAAGAAAGGTTGTTCGTTCCTTGAAAGCAGTGATAAGAAACAGGGAAGTGAGCATGGAAGTGAAAAAATTACTATATGACAGTATTGTGTTACCAACTCTAACATATGGATGTGAAGCTTGAACCTTGTTGGCGCAGTTAGAGCAGTGGAAATGAGTTATTTGAGAGGAGCATGTGGAGTCACATGGAGAGAGACTGACAAATGAGGAAGTGAAGGAGCGTTGTGGTGTGGATGTGGATGTGGATGTGATACGAAGCGTTAGGAGAAACATACTGAGGTGGTTTGGCCATGTGGAGAGGAAGAAGAGTGAGAGGCTGACGAGGAGAGTGTATGTGAGTGAGGTGGAAGGAGGGAGAGGGAGGTGGAGGCCAAGGATGAGATGGGGGGGATGGAGTGGAGAGGTATATGAGAGAGGGAGGTTTGGGCTGGGAGCATGGCAGTGAAATGGAATTGGCCAGGGCGACATGGAGGCGATTTGTCTGTAACCACCCCTTACGGGATTAAGGGGTCTGGCAATTGACAGATAGATAGAATTTCGGGAGAGTCAAGTTCTAGTTCTGGTACGTTCACACCGAATTCCTCTAACATTTAATTTCTGTCAAATGTGTTGGCAAGGATATTTGCTTTATCACGCGGGTCTTTTGTAATGTTAGTGTCTGAAGATTTTAGTGGGGGAGTGGGTGATGACTTGTTAAAGCTATTTTTAAAAGAACTGAGAGTTGACCAGAATATTTTATTGCCATTAGGACTGTTTAGTAGCTTCGATTCATGGTTGTGAAAAAAAGTTTGATTTTGCGAGATTTATTACTGTTTTTGGTTGGTTTCTAGCAATTTTAAATTGCAGAGTGATTCAGATGTTTTTATTTTAGGTAAGAATTATATGCTATTGATTTTTGGGCCGTTGCTCTGGCACAATTGCTATCAAACCATTTTAGGGACTCCGATCTTTTTGTGAACTGGTGACCTGGTAAGAACAAATCCATACCAGCTTGTATTAGGCCATTAATGTGGGACTGGTTTGAATTGATGTCACTAGAGAGGAAAGACTGGCAGGGAATGTCAGCAAGATAATTTCTGAATCCATCCTAGTCTGCCCGATCAAGTGCCATCGGATCACCCTGGCAGGTTCAGAACAGGAAGGTTTGGGAGAACTGAATAATGAGGCTTTGACGAGATTTTGGTCGGAGGATCCAACTGGTGAGAGTACTTGTATCCTGTATTGCTGTGGATTATTTGTCAGGAATAGATCCAAGAGATAGGTGTTTTGGTCAGGGTTATCTGGTATTCTGGTTGGCTGTTTTACCAACTGTGTAAGATTAAACGATTCTACAAACAGATTGCATTATTGACTGGTTTCATCAGTCCTGGTAGAAATCGATAACCATTCTACATTATGTATGTTAAAATAACAGAAAACGGTAATTTCAGTATTAAGGGTGAGGTTAAGGTTAGTCAACTGTGTGGATATGGAGTGAAATACACTGGGTTCTGAAGAAGCATTGAGGGAGCGGTAAAATACACAGATATATTTGGTAATATTTAGATAATTTAGTTTATACAGTAAATAATCAAAATCAGTTGAACTGAAGTTCAAAACAGTGTCAACTACTAAGTCAGATTTGATATAACAGCAGGTGCCACCCTAGTTACGGAACTTTGTGAGGAGTTGGTAACCATGACAAGAAAATGGGGATATTTCAGTGGATGGTGATATTTGGGATTCAGTGAGGAACAGCGCTAGAGGGGATACTGATTGAAAAAAAAAAAAAAAGTGAACTGGATTCAACTTGGTACTAAGTCTATGGATACTGGTGAAGTTTAGGGCAAAACCTGCACTTCTTCGCTGATGAACATGAACTGTGTTTGCAATAGACATTGTTGGCACAGTCGCTTGATAACGACCGAGAGGACCCTGTGCTCCTAGCCCCACCCTGCCAGTGGTAACAATCCGAAATACCACCGAATTTTAAGATGTGAATGCAGCAGCCATTGCTAAGAGGAAATGGAAATAGAAGGTGTGGTATCTAATATGCATGTTGTGTGGTGTAGACAGTTGAAGGTAGAGGTATTATGAGAATACCCTGGCTTACTTTCTGTGTAAATGAAAGCACCGAAATTTTCAGCACAGGGAAATGGCCAGGACAACGTCCTGACGGCTGGTGAAACGGGAGCTCCAGCTCTCCCTGTCACCAGCTTGCCACTCACCTCGGGAGTACCGCCCTGTTCGACTAGTGCTACAGTCTACTCCATCAAATGGTTAAGTTCTTACAGTATTTGTGCTTAATAACTACTGGTGAGTCTGACAGATAATGGTGGGTGTCATGGATCATGGGAGGCATCAGTTAAGTACTGATTTAATAAATATTGATGATTATGTGATACATATTGGTGTCTGATGTGTATGGGCGCCCGTCGGCTGTGTGTTGGTATCTCCTTTCAGCTTGTCGGGGTTATTATAAATATTGTTATGATAATAATAATAATAATAATAATAATAATAATAATAATAATAATAATAACAAAGAAAAACAGCAACAACAACAATAACAATAATAATAATAATAATAATAATATTATTATTATTATTATTATTATTATTATTATTATTATTATTATTATTATCATTATTATTATTGTTATTATTATTATTATTATTATTATTAATATTATTTCCAACAGGGGATATCCTTTGGATATGATGAGAGTTTTCGAACTATAAGGTTAGCCAGTTACTGTCAGAGGCTTCCCCTACACTGCATGAGAATAATGCATGAATTATATGAAAACGTCTTTTTTAACAAGTTATAATAAAAGTCTCTGTGCTGTTTTATCATTTCTCAACAAATCATATCCTTGTTGCATTAGGCAGCTATTAAAGCCCACTCTCGTTGGATTGATTTAACAGTGTATGTGTTTGTATTATCTTGGTATTATTGTACTGTAGTTGGTATAGGTGAGTCTGATAGATGGTGACCACTGTTTCTAGACCCTACTGGCATTGATTATATTATACTGTGCTCGTGACTGTGGTTTATGGTGTTGTATTCGTTTTGTTTTTGCCTGCCGGAATTGGGCTACTCACACGAATAATATTTTGTGGCTGTATGAAATTCAATGAGCTAGAGTTATGAGCTAACGGTGAATTTGCTTGGTTACTAGTGACATCAACTCTCCAGTAATGCTACACACAACCAGCAACTGAGCTGAATGGGGATAGAGTTCTCCGCTCGATTAGAACAAACGCCGTTTAAAAGATTGTACGACTTTCTGTAGTGTGGCTAATACACTACAACTATCCACATTCTTCTTGAATTAGGAAGATCCCACGACCCTTTTTTAATCAATAAAACTTACAATTTGGAACCTGTTACTGTTGGACAGGATAATTACATGTAATAAAAACATGATGTGTGTAAACAGCACACAAGAGAATATTTACATGTCTTGTGTAGTAATCTAGTGGTTTTGAAGGAAGAAAAGTTAGTCGGTAGCTCTTCAGTCTGGCTATAGCCACTGTATAGGTTGATAATCTGAAACAAGTAATCGAATCATGATGTGTTGTGGACTCTTTCACGCAGCTTAATTTGCTTATCCATCTCAACCACTTGTCAGATGAATACTAAATTTTCATCTTTTCACGCCTATGATATACTTTATGTATCCTTACTCTCTCCAGACGGCTTTATTAGCATTGAGACTTTGAGCTGAAAATGTTAGTTACATCCTTTATTAACCCATTTACTTCATCTTCCCAAAGCTGTACTACTTGTCTGTAGGTTTAAGAATACTGTATATAATTACAGTGCACCACAGCACTGACGGGTTTGAGGTTAAGTGGTGGTGATGGGGGGGTGGCAATGGTGTAGTCAGAATGACACCCTGTTCAAAACCAAGAAGTTACGAGTGCGATTCCCAAGGCTGTATGTAAGTATGTATGTTTTCTTCTTCTTCTTCTTCTTCTACAGTACTACTACTACTACTACTACTACTACCCCGTCTGTTCATATATTGAACCGAAATGGGGATCTGGATCGTTTTTTCGACGGTTGCTGATCGTAGCTGGGGCAAACTGAACCTAGCAAAATCTGACTGTATGCATTTATCACCGTCATCTACCAAAAAAAAAAAAAAAAAAAAAACTTTCCTTCAGACAATAACGTATTACACTATGTAGCATGTCCTGAATGATGCTTACGGTATGCCTACGTTAATGCTAAAGCAACACTGGTCTGTGTCGTTAAACCATGGTCGAGTCAGTGTAAGCAAGCCCATTTTCCTTATGACGACCTTTATTAAAACACTTGTAGAGATAAGAAATGTATCGTTTTACAAGCGACATGGCGAGATCATCACCTAAGAATACGGGTTAAAACTGTTTATTATCGGTTGTATGTTTCAGTATGTACGAAGGGGAATTATCTTCCCCTGTAAGATCATTGATTCAGTAATAAAACCGCTTATGCCAATCAGTCTCAGGGGCCAATAGTTTTGCTCAGTTACCTTGACCTTCGACTGAGTGCTCTCAAAATGGAATTACTTCATTCTTACCCAGCTGTTAACCTTTCCATCGGGTGTTATCTAAATTAGACCAAAACCTTTTTAGTTGGCCGTACCCAGTTACCCTGACTCCTGACCTTTCCCTTTTATCTTGACCTCTGACTGATTGTCTGGATAATCAGATATCTTTATCTTTGTCTTAACCTTAATCCTTCTGTTTGGTTAACGTTCCCATGTGATCCTGACTTAATGATAGATTTTTCTTTAAAACAGAAAGTTAACCCCTTTGGTAGCGATCACCCAATCTATCAAGTTCGATCGAAATCACTGTAAAACTGATTTAATCATCGGGTTCACTTACAGAACAAACTTTGACCTTGCAGTGTGACCTTGACCTATGGTTGAGAATTTTCAAAACTGAATACGTTCATTCTTACCAGACCTTTAGCCCTGCCACCGATTTTAGTTCAAATCAAATCAAATCTGCTTGAGGTGACTTTGGCCTTTGACCTTTCCTAGTGGGCATAACTTTGTTTATTATTAAATTTCAATACCTTTTTCCCTTGTTAACCGTCAATCCGTCACCCATACTAAATTGGATAAAAACTGTTTTAGGAGACCTTGCCATGTCTTTTAACCTTAACCTTTGACGGACCATTCTAAGAATCATTTACCATCATCTTCATCATTATCATCATCATCATCATCCGGACCTCCTTTCCTACCCTAGGGCAGGGTGACGAGTAGCAATGTCCAGACAGTCAAATTTGCCCAATCCAATGGGCCACACCTTCATTCACTCATCATTCAAGCCCCAGGAATCCTGGCTCTATCGGATACGCCAAAAACATTCACCATGTTCTGTAGCTTCACACAAGCGTATCCGATATAGTCAATCAGGACTCTGCCACGTTATAAAGGGTGCCAAATCCGTGATCATGCACTTTTCCTCACAACATTCATCCAGCCAGCTCGATCTCTTGTCAGTTCCCTAGCCTCACCGACTTCCAAACTTCTCTTCCTCACACACTCATCCACCATATCTCTCCACATTTCCCTGCTCTACCTCGTCTCCTCCCTCCTTCAAATTCGCTCAGATATACCTATTTCACCACTCTATTGTTGTCTATTCTCTCCACATGGCCATACTATCTCTGTTCACTCTCTTACTCCACAGCTTTCACGAATCACATTATTTTGTATCGCATCCACTCTGTATTCCACATACATTCCTCATCAGTCCTATCTCCACTGCTCTTACTCTTGACTTTTCATTTTCATGCCACACCATAGTCTCACATCCATATGATAAAGTTGGCACTAACACTCCTTCATGTAAGCCTCGTGCAGCTGCAACACTCAAGCTTCTGTTTCTTATCAAGGCCTTCATTGCACCTGCTACTTTTCTTCCTTGTGTCTCTCTACTTTCTGCTTCTTTTGCGCATTTTGTTCTTTTTTCTATCACTGTACTCAGATATTTGAACTATCTCACCAATTCCGGCCTCTCTCCATTCACTAACATCGCACTGGAAGTCACCTTCCCTCTCAGTAACCATCACTTCCCTCTTTTCTACATTTACTCTCAAGGCACGATGCTCACTGACATCAGCAAAACTCTGCACTAGCCTACCAAGTTCTTGTCCGGTATTTGCAAGCAGTACTGCATCATAAGCATACAACAAATATGAGATATTCCATCCATCACTATTCATTTCCAACGCCATCCCCCTCTCCATTACTAGTGTTTTTACTTCTCTCATCACCCCATCCATATATACATTGAACAACCATGAGGACATCACACAACCTTGTCGCACGCCCACACCAATCGTGAACCATTCACTTAGATGCCCATTAACCCTTACACATGCTTCACTACCACCATAAAATCTCTAGACGGCACCTAGCAGCTTACCATCTACACCTTACATGCGCAAAACATTCCACAATCCTTCTCTGTCCACTTTGTCAAATGTTTTTTCCAGATCCATGAATGCCATAAACATATTATAATCCTTCTCACAAGCCTTCTCTGCAATCTGTCTCACTGCAAATACTTGATCCACACATCCCCTGCCACTCTTAAAGCCACCCTGTTCATCACTCACTAGGACTTCTGATATCTCTCTTATTTTCTCTATAATAATTCTTCCATATAGCTTCCGTACTACGCTCAATAAACTTATGCCACGATAAAGCTTGCACTCATTTCGCTCACCTTTATGTTTGTAAAGGGGTAAGATCACAGCCTTTTTCCACTCTGCTGGCATAGTTTCACTCATCCATGTCTTCTCACATATCTCCAACTAGCACTTCATTCCACTCTCTCCACTAAATCATCTCTGCATACACCTCATCAACCCCAGCTGCTTTTCAGCCGCTTCACAGCACTCTTCACCTGTGCTAGTATCACGTGTTCTGGCACTGCATTCCTTCTCTGCACACCCCCAAACCAATCATATTTACAGCCGCTCTGCTCTCTTTATTCCCATTCATCAGGCTTTCAAAATATTCTTTCCATTTGGTCCTTACTTCATCCCCATGAGTTAATAAAATACCACATACATCTTTCACACCATCACATTTCTTTCCACTTTCACTTCTACATTTTTGCACCTCTTTCCAGAATAACATCCTATTTTCAGAGTAGTTTGCATTCATTTTTTTTTTTTCCTAGATCATCATTTACCTCCTTCTTTTTCCTCTTCACTAGTCTCTTAACATGCTTCTTGCTCTCAGAATATTCAGTTCTTAATTCAACAGAGCCCCTGGTGGTGGGCTATAACAGCTATTTCATATCGATATGATACCGATTACTTTTTTGACCAGTATCGGCGTTATCGATTACCGATACTGATAACTCAACCTTTGCTTAATGTAATTTTTTTTTTTTACAAACTTATGTAACCGAACGCCTCAAAACATTTTGTTCAGCTAGAAGGATTATATTAGAGAAACTGTTTTTATGACCGAAATATAAACAAGTAGGCCTAAGTGGAAACAAATATTCTGCAGAGAATGCCAATTTTTATTAGATGGAATTTTTCTAACTACATAAATCTCATTCCTTGTAATCATAAAGTGGATTGTTTTCAATCGTCCGCCCATTTTAAGACTAGGCTGCATGATTCAAAGATGAATTTAATAACATACTTAATCGTTGAATGCAAAATGAAATATAACACCTGCAAACCCCTGTTATATGGCTATATATATACAGCATATATCTATCTATCTATATATATATATATATATATATATATATATATATATATATATATATATATATATATATAATCCATCCATCCATCATCCAATCCTATTTTCCCCATGAGAAGCGTAGGAACCCGGGGCTAGACAAGTTGGTCCTGACATTTAAGATGAGAGTGACCAGCCTCACTCATCCATGAGTGGCAATAAGTGAGCAATAAACTCCAACCATCCCTTGGAAATAAACCTTCATCGGCTCAATCCGATTGGAGCTCCGTTATCACCCACTAAACCACCAGGCGCCATAATTTGGTTATATGGTTACCACCTAGCGTACTAAATGGTTTCTTGGAGTACAGGAAACCATTTGGCTTGTCACTCAATGTAGAGTCATTCACATGGAGAAGGAGGAGGAAAGAATGAAGGAAAGAGAGAAGAAGGAGTGTAAAGTAACTCGTAGGCAGAAGGACGAGGAAAGAACGAAGGAAAGAAGAGGATGGAATATATATATATATATATATATATATATATATATATATATATATATATATATATATATATATATATATATATATATATATATATATATATATATAACATAATCATGATAACTTCTGGGTCATCCTCAATCGATGCAAATAACGTAGTCCAAATCTGAGCGACTTTTTATTTCCATCCACCATTCGCAAAGTGAATCGCGTTTGCTTTGTTTGTGTGCGTGTGTGTGTGTGTGTGTGTGTGTGTGTGTGTGTGTGTGTGTGTGTGTGTGTGATCTGTTTTTCCGTTTGTGTTAACACAATATCTCAGTTTTTTTCAAGATATTAATCCAGCTTGGTGTAAAGGTTGCAGGATAATCCCTGAGAAAACCTTTTGTTTTGGAGAACAAAAGATAAAAGGTCTGAGCAATTTTTATCCCGTTTTGATGAAACTTTGGGAAACGGCTGAACAAAAGGTAAGAATTGAAAACGGCTGAGCATAAGGTAAGAACTGAGTAATTCATAAAAGAAAAAAGTTTCACGGAAATGCCAATTTTCGATCCTTGTATGTGATTGTTAATAAAATAATTCAGTTATAGTCCAATTTCGACCAACTTCGTAGAACTGTTCAGGGTCAGCCAAGGAGTAAAATAACTGATTTTAGAACAACAGATCAAGGTTAGATAGGAAACATCAACATAACTTTTATCCGCTGAAGACCAAACATAGTGAAGAATGTCATGATGAGGTAAAATCAGACTCTTCGATTTAGCACAATCAGTTCTAGGTCAACTTCATCGGGAAAGGTGAAAGGCCAACGTTATAATGTAAGGTCAACTAATAAATGATTTGATCTGATAGGAGCAAACTTTAGAGGAAGTGTGAAGGGTCTAACGCGAACATAAGGACACAGTTTTGTGTACAGTAAGCCAAAATAAAGGTCAAAAGACAGGACAAATCTTGTCTCGTGTGTCCATGTGTAAGCTAAATAACTTAGTCTTGATCTGACTTCGATCGTGCTTGGTGGATGAGTTGAATATCACCCGAAAGGTTGACCTTTACTTTTTAGAATAATAGGTCAAAGGTCACAGGGCAGACATATACAGGTATTCGGTCTCTCAACTCTTGGGTGGTTATGGGCGTTACACTCTTTGATATCTTTCTCTTTTTGCTATTTTGTTCACACACTGACACATTGGTCGAAGTGTGACTATGCCCTGTAACCTTGACTTGGTGAGTGTTCTAAACACTGAATCCCTTACATCTTGGCTTACCTCCGTCCTGTCCACAATCTTTGCTGAAAATTTTCTCCAAAATGATTTACGTAAAGTTTGCTAGGTGAATTTTTATCTAGCCCTGTGACGCTGGCAATTGGCCTATTGTTCTCAGAAACAGTACGTTTACCCATTATTGTCTTTCAACCCTAACACAAATTTTGGTTGAAGTCAAATGAAAACTCGTTGAGATTCTTTGTTCACACACACACACACACACACACACACACACACACACACACACACACACACACACACACGCACACACACACTCAAACGCATACACAAACACACACACACACACACACACACACACACACACACACACACACACACACACACACACACACACACACACACACACACACACACACACACACACACACACACACACACACACACACACACACACACACACACACACACACACACTCAAATCCGCACACATACAAAGACAGACAAGGATACAGACACAGACATAGACGCTGCCACTTAGGGATGAGTGAGGCAGGTCACTCTCATCTTAAATGTCAGGACCAACTTGCATAGCCCCGGGCTCCTAGGCTCCTCATGGGGAACGTACGATTGGATGATGAATGAATGATATACAGTGTATATATATATATATATATATATATATATAT